>NC_058140.1:13827433-14166944 GCF_011075055.1 Mangifera indica
AGAAGTTGGGTATCGCTAATTTAAATTAAATGTTGAGCAAAAACTCACCAATAAAATTGCCAATCCCCCTAGAAGATCTTTGTGTGATCTGGTCGGCCTGATTGTTTATGCTGGTCAATTCCAAGGCAGAAAGAATTGCGCAACTAGTGGCGGGGTGGCATTTTGTTGTGCTTGTGTTTACGATAAAAATAATAATTGAATCCGTTGTTGTTGCTGCTGAGTTAATATTTTGACCACCTCACGCAAATTCAGTCTGCTCTAGCGTGAGCGTGTTTAGTGCACGTGCTATCTGTCTTCACCCATTTGCAAATGTTTGGAATTGCAGCCAATTTATCACAAGAGATTACATGAGGATACATACATACATACATATATTTAAAATTATGTTGATATAATTTATTGTTATAAAAAAAATTTCTACTTCAACTTTCAAATCAACATTTCTTTTATAATTATCCATGCATGCATTGTAAATGAGGCATTCGAGAATAATATTATATGAATCTTTTTTTAATATATGAGTAAATATATATCTATGTATATTATTATATGATTGAATATTATTTTATTTTTAATTTAAAAATATCTAATCATATAATAACACATATTAAATATATACGTATTTGTATATTCAAAGTCAATATCCTCAAATGATAGCTTGAATGGTAAAAAAGGAGATTTTAATTATAAGAAAATATAAATTGAAATCTCCTCTAGTGATATATCAAAATTAAATTTTCGATTTACTTAATTCAATGATAATAAAATCAATCACTGATTCAGAGTTTATCTTATTTTATCTGATATGATTTGTTTAATCCCAACAAAATGATAATCTAATTTAAATGAAATCTCTCATTACCTACTAAAAAAAGGGTAACTCATGAGCTCATGAACAGATTTACGAAGAGGCAAGTTGAGGCTAGGGCTGGACTCGAGCCGAGCCAGCTCAAGCTCAAGCTCGGCTTGGTCGAGCCCGAAATGAGCCGAGCTTGAGCTAGCTCAGGTTAGCACGATAGATTTTTTTAAAAAATTTTTTATACAAAATGACGTCGTTTTGATCAATATATATTAAAAACGATGTCGTTTTGATAAGAAAAAACGAGTTAAGCCAAGCCGAGCCAAGCTCGGCTTGGCTCGAATCCAGCCCTAGTTGAGACTGATGAATTTTCTTTGTAACTTAACTTTTTTTAAAATTATTTATTAAAATAATTAAAAGATATGTATTTTACAGATTGAAAATATTATTTTATTTTCTTCATCAACACAAGTCAACTAAAGCTAAAAACTAAAAAATTTTATAATATTATTTTTATCATAATAATATTTTATTTATTTTGAATTCGTCTTCTAAATGAATTTGAGATACATCACAAGAGGCACCAGAGAAGGTGCCTTTGGGTTTATTGGTAAAAAGCCTAATGACTTTTTCTTACTTAAGTTAGAAGTAACCACGTAACACTTTAAATTTTAAAAAAATAAATTCTCATCCCACATTAAATTTCGTCAATAAATTTTATTTAAATTTCTTTAAAATGATTATTTAACCTTTTTTTTTTAAATTTTCATTAATATTTAATATAAATTTTAAATTACTAATATATTTTTACAAATTTAAAAATTTTATATATCCCTATTAAAAACTTTTGAGTATAACTATTATTTATAGAACTATTAAAAATATATTAAAATTTTAAAAATTTCAAAATATCCCTAAACTGTTTTTTTAAATTTATAAAAACCCTTTAAAAACTTTTATTAACTCTTTTAATATTTTTAAAAATTATAATTTATTCGTATATTTATGAAAAGAAAATAAAAAAATAAAAAAGCGTTGTAAAATAATTTTTGTATCATTTTATTTAAACATATTTATTAACGAAAGTTAACAAAATTTATTAATAAAAATGAATGAGAGCAGAAAATCCGAACTTTTGAAATTTAAAGTGTAACAATGTACCATTAAAGCAAATCATAGGTGCAAAAAAGTCTTTTGGCAGCATTGCATGGTCCAGGAGGTAGCGTGAGGGAATTAGTTAATTAAGTTGGGTTAATTAATATTTAGCAATAATTTGGTGTCCTCGTTAAGAATTAAATAAGAGGAGACTGGGAGGATGTGGGGTCGGCGCCGGCCCTGCTCCTCCGCCGAATTCAAAGTTCCATAACCACCCAACACTTATTTAAACGCGACCTAGTATGATTCAAACCATTCTTAATTCTCAAAAATCCTGCAAAAAGTCAATACAGAAAACAAACACTAGTGCAATTCAAGTTAACAAATACTATAAAATAGTTTGACCCTGGAGTGAAGCCTAATATATATTTCCTATATAAACAAGCACTACTGCAACTTCGTCTTCCACCTTCAGCCCTATACAAAACAAAGAGAGAAAAATGATTTCTTTAGTGTATTCTCAGTCACGCCTGTGCATGGCCAGCGTCGCTTTCTACATTTTCATTGTCATCCCATTACTTCAACTGAAGAGGGGTCTTGAGAGAATACTGGGTTTCCTGCTTTTCAAGAATGCCGACGAGGGCTTCGTGGAGGAGCTTGCGGCGTACCTTTCAGTTAGTAGGTTTGAAGAACTAGAGGAGGCGGAGGAGGGAATGTGCTCCATTTGCTTGATGGAGTTCGAGAAGGACGATGCAGTGAGCAGACTGTGTAGATGTGGCCACGTCTTCCACATGGACTGCATGGAAAAATGGCTAGATTGTTGTCAGCTTACCTGCCCACTCTGCAGAGCCTTCGTCCTCATAAATGTTAAATCTTCCCGGCCAAATAAGTGCCATTTTCATTAGATTCGTGTAAACTTTTGGCTTTAACTTTTGCAGAGAAATGGAACATTTAGTTTAATTGTATATGAGTATGATTTCGAGAACAGTGTTAACTAAATATGGCTTTGTCAGGCGGCGGGAGCATTGGAATAAGGAATCTAATGGTTTTGGAATTTTGGGATTGCGGCTTTGATGATGTCAAATGCTTAAGAGTTTGACATGTGCCATATTTGCTTGCTGTCGTTCATGCTTCTTCTTTCTTAATTTATTATTACCATTATTCAAATGAAATCTCAACTTCCATGGCAGTTCCAGTGTGACTAAACGCAATGATTTTCATAAAAACAGTTGAAAAACTGAATAAATTCAAATTATTATTGTTGACATCCCTAATTTTATTATAAAAGCTCTGGACTTTGTGGGTAGCCATTGAAGAACTTCTGAGAAAGAATCAATCAACTAGATGGTTACATTCCGAACCAGCCAAAACAATTAAACGAAGTCAAAATAATGGGCTGGGCTCTCGTTTACAACCCAAAGTCATATTGGGCTTACATTAGAAGTCTACAAAAATACAAATAACTATTGGGCTAGACTCAAACTATGAATTTAACAGTTGTTTAATACAACAGAGAAGAGCAAAGCAGAATTGCATCTCATCGTCGATACAGTTGGAAAACCATGGTATGTAATGAATGTAGAATTCTTATTTTTATTGTTTTATGGATTTCATTAGCCAAATGGAGGATTGAACCATGGAATTCCTTTTCTGTATATCTACCTCGTTTATTAATTTTTATAAAATACCATCTTTGGAGTTCTGCATTTATTGAAATATTACATTAGATTCGGGTTTTGGTTCAGCTGATGCATTTTTCTTGAACTGTTTTTTATATTTAGGTGATATATCATCACCGTTAGATCTGACTTCATAATCACATTTTCGGAAGAATGGTTGAGTAAATGTTTGGGATTATGATGGATTGGTTGCTTTCTGAACGTGCAATTTCCCTCAGTTGGGTGATGTATTTGGCTACTTAGTTAATCTTATGTGTATCAACCTGTCTAAGATCTTGAATTAGAGATTCATTGAAACTTTAGGCGTAGAATAACAGTTTTGTGAATTTCAGTAGGTCTTCAATCGACAAAGCTATATTAGTTTACCAATTTATTGCCAAGTTCTGAGATCTGCCTAAGTGGGTTAGTCATTCTTGAACCATCTTGTCTTTAAAAAGAATTTTCAGAAAGAATATATGAATTATTGTATCACAGGGAAAGGGATGTATTTGATAGAAAATGAGTTTGCATGGAGACTTCGTATGTCTGAAAAGTGAAATTTAAGTTGGAACTAGCCTATCAATTCTGTGCAATTGGCTTATCTTGGAAAATAACCTATGTTTTATGCTATTTTTTCACAACATGGCGGGAAATGTATCATAGATTTAAGGAACAGAAAATTTTTTATTGCTAAGAATTTACTAGTGCGCTTTAAAGTTGAAATGCGTTGAATAGCAACCTTGGTTGCTGAGATTAAGGCTATTGAGCTTAGTTAAGGCCCTGAACAATTTTATCTAGTTAATTTTATGTTGCCCACGCGTAAATGAAAAATTAATGTTTTTATTTTGCTCCTGTTCTATAATTTTTCATCCTCAATATTTTTCAGATTCACTTTGTGCTTCTTATAAGCAGACAAGGAAAAGTCCGGTTGACTAAATGGTATTCTCCTTATTCACAGAAGGAACGAACTAAGGTATGGCTTTTAAATCCATTTCCCTAAGATATTCTCTCGTCAGATCTTAATTATTATTTTTTATCAAAGGACCTTCCATTTGTTGGATAAGTGATCGTTGTGGTATCATGTTCTCAACTTATTGTAATAGCTTTGGTTAGGTTGATGATTTGTTTGAAGCTGCTTCTTTTGTCTGAGAAGGTTATTCGTGAGCTCAGTGGAGTAATTCTTACACGAGGACCAAAGCTCTGTAATTTTGTGGAATGGAGAGGATTTAAAGTTGTTTATAAAAGGTATATGTATTCATGACACAATGAAGATGTTTCACCATCATGGAGATGATCAACTGAGTTGGTTCCGGTGAATACGTTTTGCAGATATGCTAGTCTTTACTTCTGCATGTGCATTGATCAGGACGACAATGAATTAGAGATCCTTGAAATAATTCAACATTATGTTGTGATTCTTGACAGATACTTTGGAAGTGTGAGCAAAGTTGTCTTTACTTTTTATAAGATCACTAAGTGCATTGAAGCATATATGTCTATTTGATTGGGATGGAAACTGACGCTTGTGTTAATGTAATTTTGCTTCCAGGTTTGTGAGCTGGACTTGATCTTCAACTTTCACAAGGTATGTTGCAATGGGCTTGTTTTGCAATCTGGATTTTCCTTTCTCGAAAGGTTCCACTGTATCATAAATGGTGATTGATGCAATAAGTAACTGCCCAAAAGTACTTTATCAATTAAATGCTATCTTGCTTATAGATCAGTTTATATTGTATGGATGCCAAAATCCGTGTCTTTGCTAATTGCTGACAGGTGTTTACATTATAGGCCTATTTTATTTTGGATGAACTCTTGATTGCCGGTGAACTTCAAGAGTCCAGCAAGAGAACAGTCACACGGCTAACAACTGCTCAGGTTTAATTTCTTTTTCTTGGTTGCAGAAGGGTTTTGGTTGTCGGTTTTTCATTTTTCTCTTTTTCAGTGTATCATATTTTTTTTTTATGTTGAAGGATTCATTGGTGGAGACTGCAAAAGAGCAAGCCAATTCAATAAGTAATATAATTGCACAGGCCACCAAGTAGAGTAAGATAATCTTGGTTGAGCATGTTTTGGTCAACTTTGAAGCGCTATCTGTATTCAGTTTCATATCAAATTACCTTGTAAGAGCTGAATTGCACGTTAAGGATCTCTCAAGAATTCTACACTTGATTTCTCATTAGATTTAACAGTGATGGATTTGGCCGATGCATCTGTACAGTGTAAAGACACTATACAACTGCAATGCAAGCTGTAATTTTCAAAGCAACAGTACATTTTTTCAATGGGAAGTTGATTTTCATTATTCTGGATATATTATATGTTCTTCAATGATTCTTCCTCTTATACACTTTAATATACCAAAAAATACCACTTTGATTATGATCAGATGTTTTACTGGGAAGATGGCAACGGTGCTGTGAGTTAATGGAGTGCAGATCGCAGTGTAGAGGGTGAGGATTTGTAAGCTATCATATCCTCATAATTCGAAGATAGAGGCTGTATGTTTTTATAGGAGCTGAATGCTTGATCTGTTATGCATGTTTCAAGATTAGATTGTGCATCTGTGAGCTGACAAGGAGATAAGCTAGAATAGTTAATTGTGCTTTATTTATTGGCCAAAGCACTATTTCCTACCCAAGGTTTAGTGAAATGATGATAAGTCTTACTTGTTAAACTTTAAAAAACCTAAATGTTTATCTATTTATTAAAATTCGCTGTCAGGATTAAAAGTAAAATTATTATTTAACAAAAATATTTTTAAAAATTAAAAAAATGTCATATTTTCTCCTAGGTTTAAAAACTAACAATTTTCCCTAAACTTAAACTTTGAAAAGTGACTAAATCACTCATGGGATTTTCTTTTCCCTTCTTTGATAATCATCTCCAACAATCGGTATTCCCAAACTCCTTTTCTCCGACTAAAGCAACCCAATCTTTGGCTAAAATTGTCAAATGAAAGCGAATTGTCTTCATCTCTTTAGGTAGACAAAAACGATTCGTCTTCATATGACAAAAATGCATGTCATCATTTGATCATCGATATGAGAGAAAGATATAGTGAAGACTGGTTGTCAACCAGGATCAAGGTGGGCATTGGAGAAGGGAAAAGAAAATCCTACGGGAGATTCAATCACTTTGCAAAACTCGGGTTAGAGAAAATGTGATAAATTTTTAATTTTTTTAAATAGTTTGTTAAATAACATTTTTATCCCTAACTCTTATAGTAAATTCTAACAGATAGGTGGATATTTAAGATTTTTAAAGTTGATAAATAAGAATTTATCATTTCACTAAACCTTGATGGGACATAGTCCTATGGCCTTATTTATAACACTTACTCACTGGGTAGACAGAAGTTTAATATCTACAGCTACGGCCAAAAGCAGAGTCCCAAAATGAATGGGGGTGATGGGACCTGTGACTTACATGGTTAAATACAGGCAAGGTCTTAATTGTTCCATAGAAATCAAATAATATGGCATATGGCATACATGTTTTACTTTAGGTTTCGGACGACGTCATGGCAGGATCTTGTCCATTATCTTCATTGTCAGCAATATCCTATGTATCCCATTTTCTGTTCATATGATAGAGAGAAAACATGAATCAGCAATGAAGGGAGTGCAGAGCAGAGCAGAGTCATCTCAAGTTGTTTAACATCAGAAATGGTTGTTAGTCCAAACCTTTAGAAAAGGTCCAAATCTACAGAATTAACGAGCACTCCATCATCTTCCCAATTGGCATCATTGGCTTTCGGATCTTTTCCAATTAACCGAAGAGGTGCATCTAGCGGGGGCGGGCTCTGCATATGCACAGACAAACGGTCAATATTAAATCATTTGCCGTCTGAGAATTCAGTGTGTAAAATGCAAGAAGTCCTACCATGGTGCGAATCAGAGGCCAATTGATGCCGCGGAAGAAAGGATGCTGTTTAATTTCATTGGCACCATTATTTGATCCTAAACGATCGACAGGATTTCTGTTCAACAACAAATGAATCAGCTGCCTGCCTGCAAGACTGACCTGGAATGAAACACCAAGCAAATTAACATCAGCCACCTGCTGCAACTTCCTTGCCATTAAATTTGCCTGCTCATCTCATGAAACTGAAAATGTTCTAACCGAATGGAATACTAATTTTGCAAGTTCAATGAAGAGTCGCATCTCTTATCATCATCAGTCAATTCTAAATTCATGAAAGACCAAGCAAGACGACATCTTCAACTAGGATTTTCCTAACCAGTCAAAAGTTAAAGCTAGTACACAAATGCATCAAAGGCAGTGAAAATTTAGACCCAAAATATTTAGTAACCATGTGCTACTTTAATCTTATCAGGAATAGGGATGACATTTTGGCCCACGAAACTGAGTCTTCGGTCAATCTCTCCCCATTCGGGGAGGGGATTCCTCAATAAAGACAGAGACGGAGACAAAAACAAAAATGACTAAAATCCCCACAATCAAAGATGAGGGTAAATAAATCTCTGACTCATTCTCTCTTTAGCTAGTTTCTTCCCTTATATATCTCTAAACCCTTAAAATTTTTAAATTATTACAAATATATCCTGACACCTAATAAATAATTATAGCTTTTCTAACAAAAAAAAAATGTGAGTAATTTTCCCTATAGAGAGAGAAAAAAAAGAGAAATTTTTCCCGCGGAGAGGAGACAAAGATTCTCTATCATCTCTATATCGAGAATAGGATGAGAACAAGGATGAGGATTAATGTATTCAGCCCTTACCAGCCTCATTACCATTTCTAATAGGGAAGGATTCCACTGCACCTTTCCAAAAGTAGTTTTCAGTTAACACTCACCTAATAAATGTTTTTTACCTTTTCGGATTCATCAATTTAAGTTTAAGAGATATCCATATTTCAATCCAACCTAAAGATCGTGACCGTGCAATACAATATCCATTGACTCACCAGAATAACTAGAGAATAATTGTATCTGAATTATGCATATATATATATATATATATATATATATATATATATATCATACATAACAATTGCCCTTGAAAGGTGGCAGATTTTTACCGGAATGCTACTTGGAAAAGTGAGGTCTTTGTGCAAAATGTTGGCAAATGTCTTCTGTCTATTTTTACCTCTGAAAGGTGTACGGCCGTAGAGCATCTCATACAATAAAATACCTGAATACCAGACATAAAATGAATTCAAAGCACAAATATAAGCCAGTGATATGTAAAATAATGTCCCACAGAAGGAAGTTTTTTCCTTATAGATGCATATATAAAGAAATTAAAATGGTATCTGCAACTGGTATTTTTAAAGCACATCATTTTTAAAGAAATAACAAGAACAGAAAAACAAAAAATGATCATGATATCATGCATTCAGCTTCCGTGGGTGCTTACCAAGAGCCCACCAATCAATAGCACTGCTGTGGCCTGAACCTGTAATAATTTCCTGAAATGGAGTAACTTGTAAGAACTCTGAATTCAAAACAAATAGATAAAAGCATTAACTACAATTTCAAGAGACAAGAAGACAAAGAGTTTTCATACAGCAAATATTATCTAAACCTTCTAACTTCTTTTCCTATTTCAGCTTAAGTAAATGGATGTTAACAAGGTAAAGAAAATCAGAAGCAGCATGAAATACATAAGCTCTAGTCAAAATTGAAATTTCCCTTACCGGAGCAATGTACTCTTCAGTTCCAACAAATGAATTTGAAATTGTAACTGGTTCTGCCAAAAATGTTGGCAGTGGCTGACTCCTGGATCTTCTCCTATGATTAGGCAGGGGATGCTTAATAATCTGCAGAAGCAATAAAATTTATGGCATGTGAAGGTAGTCACAGTTCCCATTCTAAACATTTGACAAGTATCAAAATGATAGGAAATTCTGGAATGATGTAATGCTCTGCAGATTTTCAATGTAGACGTGACAAAAGCACATTCAGTGGTGAATAGAGATTACAAGGATCCTTTTCATAACCTTGCAGTGCCAAAGAACGAATACAAAAAGATTACACAGTTTTCTTAAATCTATGATTATTTTTTTTCTTTTCCACATTCCAAGCTAGCAAACATAGACCTTCAAACTCTGGCAAGGGCAGGATTTATTTCATAGACATTGTACACCTATAAGAAGCCTCAAAAGCTAAGATATAGGGAGTAAGCTACAAATCATGCAATCTATATCAAGATATATAAAGGAAGTGTTCTTGCCATTAAACAGCCTTCGTGAAAGGAATTTCATCGTTTTCATGTATACCAATCACAAAAAAAAGGAATTTGAACACTCTCCGAAAAACAGCTGATAAACAGAGCTAACTCATACTATCTATGTTAAGAGAACATAAATTTGAATGGGGACAAGTGCATAAGCCAAATGAAAATATAAACAATTAACAGGAACATGGTAACATACCCGGGGTTTACATGATGTCATGAATGATAAATCAAAGTCACTTAATAAGATATGCCCATCTTTCTGGAGTAAAATATTTTCAGGCTTCAGGTCTCGATAAATTATTCCTATAGAGTCATCACCAACAAAAGTATTAAAAAACACTAGATTAATGACATGAATTAGTTAGAAAAAATTACTGGACTGAAGCCAACTAATTTTCTTTATCTTAAAGCCATTGGAGAACATGTCTCTCACTTCCATCATTAGCTTATCAAATACAACTTTATAACAAAACTTCTCATACACAAATTTTCTTTACCTAAAAGCCCTCACTTCCTTGTACATTGATGCAAAATATTTTTGTTCAAATCCAATGAAAATATGGACTCTGACATTTTCCTAATACTTCAACCAAAGATGATTACTGCTCACTAATGCACTCACATAAATAACTTGGTATTTTTCCAAGTTATGATACAAGAAACTAACACAATGAATTTATCTGAACAAAAAAATACCTAAACAATGAAGATATTCCAAGCCAATTACAACCTCTGCAGCATAGAACCTGAAGGAGAACTAATTGTTAGATATTTATTTTGGTCACAACATAACAGGGGTATGATATTTGGAGAATAAGCTAAGACAAATAGGAAATAAAAGAAAAGAAAAAGGGAAACCAATATTAAACAGTCAGTCTCAAATTTTAGCAGGAATAAAGGTAAAATAATTGATTTTTCTCTAGGTTAGCAATTTGAAAGCAACATACTTCAAAAATTTGCTCTAAGTTGTACTAAAAGGATATCATTAACAAAGTTTCAGGTCATTCAATAAAAAATAATCAGACACCTTCAATGATAAAAGATGAAAGTACCTGGCAGATTCCTCTTTAAATAACTTCATAGGCTGCTTATCAAGTAAAGCAAATAACTCTCCACCAGAGCAAAAGTCTGTTACCAAACATAAGTGTGTAGGAGTCTGAGGAGATAAAAAGACGTCAGTGCATATTACTGTAGTTACAAAGTCATTTTAAGAAACCAAACAAGAAAATTTCTTGATGATGACTCTAAAGAAATATGTTAAATCATAATATTAAGGGCATTTGATTGATTATCAGTATAAGCATAAAACATATAACAAATACCATGATCTCTCAATTTCAAAGAGAAAAAGTTGAAAATACCTTCTTCACCTATTTAACAAATTTTCTTTTCTTATTTTACTTGGGATGTTTTTTTCCTGGGGCAGATTTCCTTTGTCTATTTTGTTTAGTTTTTTACCACTATAGATGAGAGCCTTATTTTCTTTTGGGATTTAGACTTGCTAATATTGATTATTGTGTGAAATAGCATTATTTCTCTCTCAAATTCTCTTTGTTTTCTTGCTTTTCTTTTTCCTCATTTGACTGTCATTGCATCTCCACATATGTTTTTCATCTTCTGATGTTTCACTTTAATACTAAAACTTATGTTGGTTGAAATTTTATTATTTTATTACCGTTTTGCTATATTTATAACTGAAACTATAGAGACAAAACCAGGATGGTAAATCAGCGTCATGGATTTTGTGCAAAACTCATGCCAACTAGAGAGTAAGGTCACATAAAAGTACAATTTCGAGCATACTCATTGACTAAGTAAGTAAATAGGAAGATTTTTCTTGCTAGTAAGTGAAAGTCATAAAAGATTCACAATAATTTTTGTATGCTAGTATCAGTATAAAGGTCATTTAGGCAAAACTGAAAAATGGCCTAACACTAGGATTATGCTCCCCTAACTGGCTTCCTCATGAATAACATGGACCAAACTAAAACTAGATATTGGGCTCTAACAAAAGCATTTCCTTCAAGATTGAGGCTTAGTTGAGTTGAGTTAATCTAGAAGCTTCTAAGAAAAATCAACTATAAAAGTATGACAACAAAAATGTGCATGAAATTTTTTAATTTTTCCTATTCATTTTTCATTTGGAATAAGAAAAATTTTTAGTGCTATAAAAAAGAAGGTATAGATACAAACATAAGAATACCTGAAAGGAAGCATAGAGTGTGGGTAAAAAAGGATGATCCAATAATGACATTATTTCCCTTTCAACACATGCTCGGTGAACCTAAAACAAGAACAAAAATTAGATATTACTCTTTGCACAAAATTGGCACTATGAAGCAATTATTTCTCTTGAAAATACTTTTATTTAAGAGTTGAGATTGATCATGTTATATAGTTGTACCTTATTACGATTTATCATTACAGATTTTTCCATTGCCTTCATAGCATACAGTTCACCAGTCTCTTTCAGTTCCACCAGGTGAACACTGTAACACATAGCACAAAGAAAAGAAACCTCTAATTTATGCACAACTGATTTAGGAAAACAACATTCTCAGCATTATAGTGTCAGACATTAGAGACAAGATTTTGATATGCAAGTAAATCTCCTTACATAGAGTATTAAAGGAACCTAGAAACTTACCCTACTATTCTAGGCATAAATAAGCACCTTATCCACACAGTGCAGGAGTTTTAAACATAAATCAGGAATGTTGATTTCTTATTTAAGTTTGAGCAAACCAAATTATTTTGAAGACCATACAAAATTCATTTTTTTCTCTCGCCTTTACCCTTCATCCTAACAACTCCATTTCAATTGCCATTATGAAGTTCACAGAAACTTTTTTGGGATCTAACCCTCGCCATATCCCCACTACCTTTCTAACTTACTTTCAAATTTTAGTTCACGAGACAATGGAAACTTCAAAGATAGGTAATGAAACAGTAGAATGACTTTCATATTCCCATTGCTATTAAAAAATGATTAAGATCTTACAACCAACATCCTGTTGTGAACCATGTACATACTTTAACTTGCCTAACCAATATAGGAATATGTAATTCAAAGATACATGGCATTGAAATTCCTTTCATGGTGTTTTATAGGTTTTAGAGTGGAAGTCTACAGTTACAGAATAAATGAAGGCATTAATTGGAGGAGTTGGTGCTCTACAGTCAATTTTCTAAGTGATATGAGTCTATGCTGTGTTGTGTTTGTACAACTATTAAATGACACTTTTCATTTGTAAGTGCATATGTTTACATGAATGTCAAGATAAATACTCTTAAAATGGTAGAATCATTATAAGAAAATCAATATGTCTTAATAAAGTTTTAAGAAATTGATCCACTTACCAAGGATTTGCCTAAATTTAGGTTTCAATTCTTTATGAACAAACTAGACATGATAAACATCTATTCTCCTGCTTATAAGGGAGTGCTAGAAACCAAAAATAAATCATAAAGTTTAGGGATACAATTTCAAATTAATTATTGTATATTTCTGTATTTAATTATTTCCTAATTTAATTTGATTTTGTTTTATTCTTCTCTAGTTTAACCTAGTTTTTTTCCTAATTTCTAGGGCTTGATTTGTGGTAAACCATGTATATATTTACCTATTCTCTACATAATGAAAGTAAGCAAACATTCTTCAATTCTTGTTTCATTGGGTACAAGGAATGTGAAGAAAATCAAGGTAACATAATTTGATAATTTGAGGGATACTAAAGTAAGCCTATGAAGGAAAAAATTACCTGCCAGTATCACCACAACCCAAGGGTTTTATTGGCTTGAAATGATGTAAACCAATTTTTTCACCACGTCCAGTGATCTATGAATCTCAAATAGTTTATCACCACAGAAAAAAATAGGAATAATAACAAAGGAGGAGAATTGTAAAATTTAATTTTAATATGATTGAAGATGAAAGTTTTCTAAACATTGAATTATTGTATTATTAGAGATGAACTCTACAAATTAGTACCTTTTGTATTGCTACCCAACAAGCATTGTGCTTTTTGTGTGGTCGTGGAAAAACAGGTTGAGAGTGGATTTTCCACAAGTCTTCTGGTCTCTGAAAAAGTATTATATATTTCAAGGTGCATGAGCTAAGATGCAATCAAATTTCTAAGTAGCTTGGTTTTGGCCTTTAGGCAGTAATATAGCGAATCAATGTAATAGAGAAATAGTGAATAAATGGTACATGATAGATTTAATTGACTGTTAAAAGATCTATAATAAACGAGATACTTATAAGCTATCAAAATTCATTAGTAAAAGCAAGAATATGTGAACTTTTTGAAGGATTTAAAACCAGCTCATTGTAAATATCAGCAAGAATCTCAGAAACAAGCCTGTGTTAATGTGGTGAATTATTTTTTTCTGCTTAATTATTGTTGAAAGATGTGCAGAATGGAAGCAAGAGGGAAGACGGTATCTGTTTTTTTTCTGTAAATTTAACAGTTAATAAATAGAAACAGAAGATACTTGTGCTCTTTTAAGCCATAATAAAGGCATAAGCTATTTACGAATGCTAACACAGAATGAAAGGAGTACCTTACCAAGTTGGCATCAGGAAGTTCTCGAACAGCTTCATCAACATTTTCTGCAGTAGCTTTGACCTGATAAGAAACAAAAACATTTTCATGTATCGGAACTATTATGTCTCTTATGATTATTACACTTTCCACATGAAAATTTACAAATCCTTATATTAATACTTGTAATTTTGGTAGTTGTTCACTTCATTATTTTCTTTCTCTATATGCCAATGACATTAACTGTAGCATGCATAGCAAAGCTTAGAAAAGTTCCACAAAACAAGCAAGGGAGAACAACTGAACTTCTGTTATTATTTAGCTCCTCTGTTGAAATAAATAATATTTCAATGAGAACTATAGTTTAGTCCTACTCCCTTTTAAGAAAATTAAAGAATTATGACCAAAATTTTACATTGTGTGGCCTCTTCCCTTTGCCCTTTCAATTAATTAGTGATTAGTTAATACAGCTAGAAATAACATATAATTTTAGCAAGTTAAATGATTTGACTATCACTAAAAAGTAATCAATAAGAAGAGCTATGATGCACAAACCTAACAAATAATCACAGAACACAGTTATACCACAAGAACTTGGACAACCCAATGATTGAACATGAGATTAATGGCAACTGATATATGGAAAAGGAAAAAGAAACTACATACAAACTTTGTACTTTTTTGCTCTGTATTCTCTGACAAGCGGTTCCTCAAGGGTTCCAAATGATCACTTCCATCGAGTTGGACACCAATGAAGTACTGAAGCTCACCCTGCAAAATTAATAAGGAAATCAAAAGGTAAAGTTAGAAACCATACGACCCAGATGAATTGAAATGAAAACAATTAACTGGAACGAGGATCCAATAGCCACCTTTTGATCACGCATGGGTTGCAAATGGAATAGGTTCCAAAATTTCCTTCCTGCAGGTCATGAAATCATAATGATGAGAATTTATGCACCGCATGGAACTTTCAACTAAACTTCAGGTGAAATAAAACACTATCAACTTAAAACATATTAAAAGAAAACTATCCTAGTTCATAGCTGTTTCCACCATATGTAAATCAAAAGTGTTTACAAACCACTCTTGGTGTAGTTGATCAACTGAACAGTAATTTCCTTCTGTTCTCTAATTGCATCTCTTATCTTTTGGACAGTTGTTTGATCAGTTTCAGGTCCTTGAAGAAACCTGTAAATTGACAAATAAAATTAAAAAAGTTATAGGAATTGCTGAAAGAATTAACTGGTACATGTCATAGAATAGATGAGAAAAAATCAGTGAGTTTACAGAACAAATGATCTGCTGATATATAAAAGAAATTGCCATTGAATTTTCTGCAAGTATGAACACATTGCTATGGTGATTCATACAAAAGAAATGATATTAAATCTACCACAAGTACGAAAAATTTGCTCACTGGTTCATATAAAAGTATTTGACATTGAATTTACTGCAAGTATGAACAACTAGCTATGCTAATTGGCATAAAACAATGACACTAAATTAACTTTAAGTTTAGTAGGATACCATAGCAACAATACTTTTAATAAGTTCTTCTATAATAAATATTCATATTGTAGTTTGAGAGAAGGAAAAGGAATCAACTTAAAGCTATAAGCCCAAAAAATTTAATTGCCAACCAAATGTCACAAGGATATCATATAGAACCAACACTAGAAAGGATCTACCTTCACTTTAAACTATTATCGAGCAGACTAGGTACACTGGTTCCCTAAAAGGCCTTGCCAGTACTAATCTTAAAATGAAATTCCAAAGTAAAATTATTTCCACTACCATATGAAGGTCTTAAATTTGATGCCATCTATATCTAACATGTTCCATAAAATACTCTGTAATTGCATGTATATACAAATATCTTCAACAGAAAAGAGAAGAATCCTTGTTCATAGTCACAAATGACTACCATTAAAATTCATACCGACAATTTCTTCCCAAAATTTCCTCACGTGTATATTCAGTCAATTCAAGAAAACTATCTGATGCAAAAATCTGCACATACAATACCAATCAAAGTGAAATCCGGATTCAAATGTTGCTTCTACTACTTATGCTTCCAAAAAAAACAGATCATAATCAGACGTTTGAGTCTTACAATAGGATTATCTGGAAGCCTTGGATCTGTGATAACAAAATTCTTTTCAATGCGTTCCAATGTGGTTGCTAGATCAATTCCCTGACGAATATCCCTCTCTCTTTCTGCACTGTCCCAACTGTCTATACACTCTACATCTTTAGTCATTAAAACTTCGGGTGCAATAATTAGTTCAGGTTCATCCTTTCCTGCAAAGCTTGAAGACCTCCCTTTAAGTCTGCAGAAAATGTTACGACACTTATCTAATCTGGATACTTATTGAGCAGACTTATGTAACAAAACAATAGACATGCAAGCTTAGAAGCTGGAAAATATATAAGGCCAAGTATGCATATAGAAAGTTTAGCATAGGTTTTGAAACTAGGAACAGATTGATCATAGTTCTCATTTTTATTACAATATGAAAAGTGTATTAGAAGACAAGGAACATTCCTAAACACACTGAAAATTCCTCAAAGTTTAATGCCACCATCACTGTAACCATGACAATGCAATGCAACGTTGAACAAGAAAGACTTACCTTATAAAAGAACTGCGCCCTGATTGTCTAGAATTTTTGCCAACTTCATTAAGAGAACTTGAGTGACGCATATCACTTGTGTAATCACTCTGAGTTTGTCTACCAGGTGTATTAACTGACTTAGGCAAAACATAGTCGAGGTTGAATTTCTCATGCTCTCCAAGATCTTCAATAGTAACAAGACTTCCAGTTGGCTTGTGAGATTGTGGATGTTTCATTGTCTGGACTACCTCTGTGATGGAACATAAAGCTTTTTCCTTTTGACGAGCTGACACATGAACATAAAAGTCAGTTATTAGAAATGGATTTAAATTCTAATTATGTGTCAAGCGAGGTTAAATAGGCTTACCATCATACCGGATCAGCGACCTAGGCAATCCATTTGGCCGTAATGCCTTATCATTTATACCTTCTGTGTATTTGCTGACCTCAACCTGCATTCTGCAAAAAATAGAATTGATCATGTCAGAAGAAAATACATCCCAAATAAGTTGTAGAAAATAGTCAAATACAACAGATTTACAAGAACAGAAAATTAAAAACCCCATTATTGAATAGATTTTGTAAAAAACATAGAGTATTTTAGTTACCAAAACCAAGACTTCAGTAAGTTTAGGAAAAGAAAAACACCAACCAAAACTGAAATTATCAACAATGATGATTTGATTAGAATTGTTCATATAACAGGTATCATAGTTTTCTTCCATATAATCCAAGTAAAGGTTAATTGGTTCAAGAGAGAAGTGGGGCATGAGAAGACTGAGAACACTAACCCAATAAATTTGATGGCTTTGCCACTGTCATCTTTGATAGGGGTGACAGTGAGCAGATTCCAAAAGGGAGTACCATCCTTTTTGTAATTCAACAGCCTCCCGCAGTAGCTTGTCCCATTCTTCACTGCATCTCGTATCTTCACCACCTCATCTCTATCTGTATCCGGACCTTGAAGAAACCGGCTGCAAACCAAGCACAAACAGCCATGAATTTACTCAGTTGTTTCTTTTCCTGATATTAAGTAAATTATGATTGAAGGACAATGATTACCAGTTTCTTCCAATGACTTCCTTGGAAGAGTAACCGGTCATACCAAAAAATCCACTGCTGGCATACATAATTGGGCAATCCGGTTTAGTAGCATCAGACACGACAAATGTTTGTTGCAATGTTGCTAAAGCCTCCTTCAATTCTTGAGACACTCTTGGGAAGGACCCTGATTCTGATTCTTCCGATGTCCTTGTGGAATCCACTGCAAATCTTTCTGATGAATTTTTGCTCCCCTCACCGCCAACGGCTTTGAAACTTCCATCTCCAATGTGTTTCTGCACCACAAATCCCCATTCCGCTGTCCTGTCAGCTATGCTAGGTCCTGTTAATATTTGATTCCCCTCCGTCTGGAGACTAGTGCCATTCGATTCTGTCTTGCCACCACTCTCTTCTTTTTCAAACACCGTCCATTTGTTAACAGTGTCCTTGTTGGTACAAGTACTACTATTAAGAACGGCAGTTTTTGATGATGCTTCTTGTTTTACACTACTCGATTGTCCAACACCACCATCACTTGCTTTCGGTTCAAACACATCAACTGATCGTCGCTGATCCTTATCATCATTTGCAGATAATTTGGGCAGCTCCATATTTCGAAATTTCAATAACGGGAAACAGAATGCTGCCTGTTTAACACAAGTCAAGAAACAATATAACAGAAACAACAAAAGTCCTGCTGATAAAATAAGTTGAAGCTAGAAACTGAACCAGAGTTTTCCCCTGAAAGTGAGAATTTTTATTATCCAGATACCACTAACAAAGAAAATTTTTTTTCCTAAATTTGAAATACATATGCCAGTATCAACCATTACTGTTGAAGTTCAATTCTACAAAGAATGTATTTCCACTAATTTGTAGTGAGAATAGTTCAAAATATTGTAGTGGCAACTGGTAAAGAAAAGTATTTTATTGTAGGTGACATGTGAGAAAGAAAATTGGAAAAGGGGGCAATTTCTCACTAGTGTTTCAGACTAAAAGGAGCTGAAACTTCAATACAGAGTAGCTGAAATGGAAACAATTATCCATTGTAGTTTCATCTAAGCGAGTTCAGTACGTACGGATGAATTATTATCTGTGGAAGTTTTCTTCTCTCTATCTGTTGCTACGATACGAATGTGAAGAAAGGAAGATGGAGAGAAGGATAACGTCTAGAATTCGCTATATATGGAGTCACAACTATACTTTTATTTGCCTTTTCATCATGACCTTCCATTCATGATCGTTGGCCGTCCACCATCTTCATAATGACGGAACTGAATTGATTTCATCTGCGGACAACTAGCATAATATCACAATTTTAAACTGTACGTTAAATATTCAAATTATGCGGCTGCAAAATACCCATCTGCCACAATTCTAAAGATAAATTTTGCTATCACTTCAAGCTGGGAAAATGAATGCCCATTGCATATCAAAGTCACCAGGACCACAGCCTCGCAAACTTCCACGTCTTGTAACAGTGCAAAATTTAAGACTTTATATCGTCCATAAAACTTTGTTATCCAATTTCAACACTCGGCTTTACGTTTCTAGAACTATCATTTTACTGTTTCAGACTGTCTGTTCTAGCTAATCCCCTCTGGTTTGCTGATAATATAGCGGTATGGCCAAATGGGAAAAAGTTTATTTAGGAGTTTTTGCATTGCGTATGAATTTTCATGCTAAATTAGGTTAAAAGTAACTCACTTTCAATTCTATCTCATCAGTCTGACAACAAAAACAGAAACCCACACGTATAATGTACTGGTGTTTTGAGGCACTAGGCCAGGAAAAATGTCTTTATCGGCTGGTTGGTGATCAATGTGGCAGCAATTGCAGCCACAGAAGCCCTCAACAGTCACTTGGATACGTGTCTGTATGTACGTCTTGGGACACTGGAGATTTTGTGGTCTCCATCATCTGCCTTGGTTGAAACGTTTCACCAACCTATTTATGCTTTAATGTATAAGACATGTTGCATTCTTCTTTATTCATCTCTCTTTCTTAGCCCGAAATAATAAATTGGGAAATTATAATAAATAACCGAAATTAAAGAGATTTAAGTAAAATTATCCAAAATAATAAGATTAAGCAAAAATGTTCAACTTTTATAAAATGATAAAACTGCCCCTGTATATAAATAAGAAATTTCCACAGTAATTTTTCATAGTTTTACTGTATAAATTCAAAGAAAATCATCATTTCCATAGTTATTCCACGATCATCTCATGGTGAAAGAGATTTTCATAGATTTTTGTGTTTTTCGACAACTGAAAATAATAAATAAGGATAGTACATCATCTCACGTCTTATTTGAATCAATTTATTGTTAGGATTATTGAGATTTGAGGAAGATTTTGAGGTTTGAATGTTTAGGGTTCTGATTTTAAACAATGCATAAAATGTTTTTATTCTTGGTTGTTTTGCTTGAATTTCTTTAGAATTTGGTGTTATTGGATATGTAGATTTGATTTGTATTAAAATTAGGAGCTGAAATAACATTTTTTGGCCAAAAAATGGATTAGATCTGCTAATGCTGCGTAATCTCCCACAGACACCCGTGAGATAGGGGGAAAATTTAACGTTTTCAAAATTTTAGGAGGAGGAGGAACAGGGGGAGATCCATGAGGGTCCGTGTGAAATTTTACACTAAACCGTGGGCAGTCCGTGAAAACCGTGGATTGGGTGAAAATTAATTTTTTTAAAACTATAGGGTCTATATGAGACAAACTTTGAACGATCATAATTTTTGATCCAGGAGGAATTACAGGACCTGTAATATATCAATGCGAAGCTCGTTTCGAGCGCTATAACGACAACCAAACTTTTCCAATTGCACCGAATTTGGAGGCCAAAATAAAACTGTTTTAATGTGTATTATGTAGTTTTTTTGTTTTATCAAATTTAAGATTTTCGGTTTTTATGATTTTGAGTTTGTTTGTGACTGGGCTAGACTTTTTTTATATGTAATTTTCAAATTTGATATTTGTAATTACGATATGTTTTTTTAGACACGTTTTACGATTTAATTATGAAATTTTTGATCGATTTTTCGGTTTTCTCATTCATAAGCTACTTGAACATATAGTTTTCGAAATTTAGATCTGTTTTTTTTAGATTTTCGAGTAATTTTTTTATTATTGACATTCTAGGGTATTTCAATATATCTATTTATTCATAACATATTATTTTCAATATAGTTTTTACGAATTAATTTTTTCGATTCAAATTCAAAAATACAAATTTTTTCTTTCTGAATGAACTTGTAGTAATTGATATTAAATAAAAATGAGAGTGAAAATGAGTATTTAAGTGATATAAGAAATATATGTAATGAGAGTGAGAATGAAGGAGTTTATATAAATGTAATGAAGGGTAATTTTGGTATTTAAAAAAAATAAGGCATTTTTGCTTAGGAATAAGGAATTTGGATATTTTTACTTAGAAATAGAAAAATTGGACATTTTTGCTTAATGGAGGGGTAATTTAGCCTTTTATTATAATTTCCCTAATAAATTACAATGATGTCAGGAGAGAATATAAAAGTGAATAAAGAACAATCTCAAAAGTATTGTTTCTGTAAGATTGCTTTTTGCCATCTACATAACCTTGCTGCACAAACCAAGCAAGCCAATCATTAAACATTTCTTCAAAAGATTTGAACTCAAATCCCAAACTCGTCAGTTTTGAAGCGTTAATTAATAAGCAATTTTTATGTTCTTCAATAGGATTGCTCTTTGCCCACCGCAAATTTTATGCTCATAAACAAGGATGAGGCAAATAATTGGATTAATAAGCATGCCATTAATTTATACTGATTGTGAAGAAACTTGTATAGAAGATAATTGATACAGACCTGGAGATGAAAGTTTCTGATCCAGCAGATCAGTGCTACCCAGGAGGCAGTTCCAGAACGGCAGCAATCTCAGAATAGCAGCACCACCCACAATGTAATGGGGATAGTAATCAATGTAACAGTGAAATGTAAATCATTCAATGTAACAGAACAGCTAGCTCTGTATTCATTTCATTCAATAGAATTTGATTACAAAATGGAAGAGTTCATGTGCATTACAATTAGATTTCATTACAAAAAAATGGAAGAGTTCCTGTACATTACAATATGAATTTCCAGAATTTACATTAAATAGAAACTGTTCATCCAAAAGAACAACTTTCCTCAATAACCTAGCCAAACACAACTGCCCGTTCCACATAGCTCTTCGAGAGGCTATACTCTTCCTTCTATCTACTTTCCACAAAAAAGGCTGCCCTCTACTTCCCTCCTCTCAGTCTACATCTAGTCTACCACTCCCCTGCCTCCTTCCTGCCACTCAGGGTCTGCCACCTCATCATTTGAATTCCCCAGGATCAAATCATTCCTGCTGCTTTGACTTGAAAGACTCTTATGACCTGCTTGGTTATCTTCTGCTTTCCCACTTGGCTGCTACTAGCTACTTTTCCTCTTTTGGTCTTCTTTTTGACATACACCTTCACCCTAACAATAATCAAACAGATTAACCTTAACCTTTTAGTAAGCCGAGCACATAAGATGCAGTCGAGCATAAATCAGGAGGCAAACTGGGGCCAACAATGAATGAAAGTAGGACTGTGACTAAATGGATTCCATTCTCTTCACAAAATGCCCATGTAGCCCTTTCAGATGGTGTTTTTGATAGAGCATCCCATATCTTAATACCAATGACACTGCTCTACATTATTGAGAACTCCAAACAAAAATGTTTGCTACAGAAACACAACATGCCTTGGGGTCAAATGAAGGTTTGATTACAGGGGAAGCAGTGTGAAAGAAGCCTTGGCATCCCTTGATTGCTTCATCAAAGCTTCCTTCTTCCATTAAATTGGCCCTCACCAATTGCAGTCTCTCCTTTGCGCCTTCCAGCCTCCACAAATGAGCTATTTCATAAACTCAAAGTTAGAGAGACACTGTGATCACAAAGAAGAGCAATTAAGGGTTAAAGACAGACCTGGATCCGTAACTGTTCCAATGACTTGATAGCCCGCCAAGAGAAGGTGCTTAACGAGCTAAGAAGCCAAAAAGCCAGAAACCCCAGTTACACAAACTTTGCCTTCTGTTTTATCCATTGCCTTTTTGCTCTTTCCATGCAGCTATGGCCTCCCAGTATATGTACATGGCTTTCTTGATATTGACTGTAGGGAATTCGGAGAGTTTAACTTCAAATGTGGAGAGAAGGTGAACCATTCAGGACTTGTGAACTATCTTTTAATACTTCCAACGCCAAGTGCATCTTCCATTTTCAAATAGCAAGTAGGTAAGAAAATCGAAACTGTTAATACAAAATAAAAAAAAACCGAAAACATTACAGGTTACTTGATAGAAGTCTAACCAGAAAAGTTTCCATGGCTTTTTGGATTTTGAGCTTTCTTTTCAAGCTCATTAAACATATAGAAATTTGGAAATATATCTCTATTCAATCTTTATAAAAGTTCTGTTCTTGATAAACATTTTCAAAAATAAGATCTCTCTTCTATACTATGATTTTTAGTCAAATAAGTTATACCAAATAAAAGAGCAGGCTGAAGCTTGGCTTAAGCCTTCGTAAACCCAAAACCTTATCCAGCTGAAGAAGTTAGAAAATTTTTTAAACGTGGATAAATATTAATATATTTTTTTAATTTAATAAAAGCCAAATAAATATATAGTTCAATCAGTATTTAAAAAATTCTAGGGTTTATGTAATTGTTGACTAATTGAAACATTTAGTATTGTATAAATTATATGTAAAAAAATATTAATTATTAAATTTAAAATTGACTGAATATATATTTGTTAAAATTTGCGTAATTTAAATTTTGCAAAGGATAATTAGGTAATTTAAGTGTTTTTGGTTAAACAATTTTCCTTTTATTTTTTTATATGTATTATTAATGTAGTTTATTACTTTTTGAGCAAGTAATTAAATTATCTCCAAATTGATGATAAATCCTTTAAATATAATTATAATTATCAATTAGATTCCCAAAAAGATTTAGCGAAGCTTAATTAACCAGTAAATTATATTTAACCACCACTCTTTTCTCCTTTAGGCCCTTTTCCCGTTTTATTATTTATTTCTAATTATAGTATTGCCATCAACATATTCCTAAAACAAAAAAGGAAGAGGATTGTTTCTGAATTATATTTAATAATTAAAATCCCACTTTTTTTTTAATTTTTTATCAATAAATTATCCTTCTGCATTGCTGCAAAAAAAAAATGTCTTAAGATTCAAAAATGAAAATAATTCTATTAAATATAACAATAAAATTATACGAGTTATAAATATTTTTGATATATATATATATATATATATATTATTATGTGATTGAATAATTTTAATTTAAAGATAAAATGATATCTAGTCACGTGTGGTAACACATCATATATATAATTAAATTATGTATAAAATAATATATATATATATATGCACGTACGTACGTATGTATATGCACGAAGCATTGTTAGGGTTGTCGTATCCAGAAAATACATTAAAAATAAATTAAGAGTGAAGAGTTCTGGAATTTATGATACATTTTCATTGCTTGGAATCAATCGGCCGCTTGATGATTCTTCAGTGACAACTGCACTATACGAGAGGAACCCGTCTTCTCCTTCTTCTCTTTTAGGTATTCATCAATCTCTTCATCCTTTTTCATCATGGCTTTTATTAGATTCACCGTCTTTTGGGACAATTCCGTCTTTTCTTTTCTTCTTTGAAATTTGGTAGACACAAAAAATCTTGTGTTTATGATTCTCATGTCTCTTGTTAAGAATTACTTAGTTGTGTAAATGAAATTTTAGAAATAATTTTGTTTTTCTTTTTTGTTGTTTGTGATTTCTCTTTAGATGGATACTGGAGGCAATTCTTTACCCTCTGGGAGCGATGGGGTTAAGAGAAAAGTGTGTTATTTCTATGATCCAGAGGTGGGAAATTATTACTATGGACAGGGGCACCCGATGAAGCCACATCGCATTCGGATGACTCATGCCCTTCTCGCCCATTATGGATTGCTTCAGCATATGCAAGTCCTCAAGCCTTTTCCTGCCAGAGATAGGGATCTTTGTCGCTTTCATGCCGACGATTACGTGTCTTTTCTCAGGAGTATTACACCTGAAACTCAGCAGGATCAACTCCGGCAGCTTAAGCGCTTTAATGTCGGTGAAGATTGCCCTGTCTTTGATGGACTTTATTCCTTTTGTCAAACTTATGCTGGTGGCTCCGTTGGTGGAGCCGTCAAGTTGAACCACGGTCTGTGCGATATTGCTGTCAACTGGGCTGGTGGGCTGCACCACGCTAAGAAATGTGAAGCTTCTGGTTTTTGCTATGTCAATGATATTGTCTTGGCTATTTTGGAGCTTCTTAAGCAGCATGAGGTTTGTTCAATTTTAGGTGCCGTCACTTTTTCTTCTATTGTTGTAGACATGTTTTGATGGTATTGTGCAGTTTCATTTTCTTATATTATTGGTATGGGTATTAGTATCTACTTACATCACCTAATTTGTTCTATAATTATGTCTTGCAGCGTGTCTTATATGTGGATATTGATATCCATCATGGAGATGGTGTGGAGGAGGCGTTTTATACTACTGATAGGGTCATGACTGTTTCATTCCACAAGTTTGGAGACTATTTTCCTGGTACAGGGGACATACGTGATATTGGTTATGGAAAAGGAAAGTACTATTCTCTTAATGTTCCATTGGATGATGGGATTGATGATGAAAGCTATCACTACTTGTTCAGACCAATAATTGGAAAAGTGATGGAAGTTTTTAAGCCTGGTGCTGTGGTTCTCCAATGCGGTGCTGACTCATTGTCTGGGGATAGGTTAGGATGCTTCAACCTTTCAATCAAAGGTCATGCAGAATGTGTCAAATTTATGAGATCATTCAATGTGCCACTCTTGTTGGTGGGAGGTGGTGGCTATACCATTCGGAATGTTGCTCGTTGCTGGTGCTACGAGGTATGTTTTCTTTTCAATATTGAATTATTGATTGATAAAAGGTTGCTCTTGAAAAAATATATAATTTCTTTGGCTAGTGGGTTTGTGGATATTGGGTATAAAGTTTAGTCAGATAAGGCAAGGAACCCTGCTCTTTATTCAATAGTACCCAGTGTTATTTCTGTCAAAATCTGACTGTGGAAGGAGAAAGGGTTACATCTAATAAACATTTTTACAATGCGAGGCGGAAAACATGTTGGCCTCTATTATCGATATATTTATTATAATATATATTTTGCTGAGGGCAGGGATCATGCTATACTATTGTTATGTTCTAGTTTCTTTTTTGTTTTTATTCAAATGTGAAAGCTAGTTATGGAATATATAGTTTGATAGCTTGACTGATTGAACTAATATTTCACTTACTATTCCTTGACTTGTGATTCAGAAATTCGGATTAAAGTTATAAAAGTTATGAGATGTGATGCCTATTTTGCTGTTTATTGTCCTTAGAGGTGCAACTATATCTTATTGCTAATGTCTTATATGCAATGCAGACTGGAGTTGCCCTTGGTATGGAACTTGAGGACAAGATGCCACAACATGAGTATTATGAGTATTTTGGTCCAGACTATACTCTTCATGTTGCTCCAAGTAACATGGAGAATAAGAATTCAAGACAGTTACTTGAGGATATACGAAGTAAGCTTCTTGAGTATCTCTCAAAGCTTCAGCATGCACCCAGCGTCCAGTTTCAGGAAAGACCACCTGATACTGAAATTCCAGAGGTGTGTTCTGATGCTATATTTTCAGTATTATCTTTCCATTCTTATCCTTCCTGTTGTCATTGCATTTGATAATCTATTGGTAGAATGTTTATTATCATAAAAATGTAATTCCCTAAGGCCTTTTTACACCTAGATGCTTGGGTAGGTCTCATGCTTACCCTATAAAATTGTCATGGACAGCTAGATCAGTTACAGATATACCTGTTGATCTCTGTTGTTAATTATAATCTTATGTCCAATTAAAAAGAATGGTGTTCCATTGAAGAACAATGCTATTCTCTGTTACAATTTTGCATCATTATGGCAATATATGTTGGAATGAGAAAAGTGCTAAAAATGGGACAAATGGGAATATGGAGTGACAGACATCTAGAGACAAAAAGATTTGGAGAGGAAGAAGAGAGTTTGGACAGAAAACACTTCATTGGTGTAGATTCCAGTGAGAAAACATAATGTTATAGTTAGGAAGGAAAATGTCAGATGCCTTTTTCTCTCCCTCTTTGATCATTTCTTGAAATATGGTCTAATTAAAATATTCTGTTATATACACTTAAAAACAGGATCAGCTGCTTGATACTAAATCCTGTGTTTTGCTGATTGTTGGATAATGTTCAGGCAGATGAAGATCAAGATGATCCAGATGAGAGGTGGGATGCAGATTCTGACATGGAAGTGGATGATGAACGGTATCTTTTTTTCCTCCTAAATTTATTCCAGTTTTCCTGTACCATGGCCTTTGTATTCTATAATAACATGTGTTTTGTGCAGAAAACCTCTACCAAACAGAGTAAAGAGAGAAATGGTTGAACCTGAGCCAAAAGATCTGGTATGCTCTAATTTGTTTAAAATCTATATAGAGTAACTCATTTTTATACATAATTTATATTTTTAAGGTTTGTATAAAATATAAGGTAAATATATTGGCACCCATCTATAAATTTATATATCTGGTTTATGAGAAGAAAGAAGTGGAACTCATAAACCTTTTTTTTAAAATAAAAATAATATAGTAAAGATACTAATAATTCTTCAAATTGGAATATATTGTACCATGTAACCTCGATATATAGGCCATATTCTCCAATGAATCTCCCATTATTTTTATTTCTTTAAAAATAGTTCCTATTTGTAAATTTTATGTTGTCTCTATCTTTTTTTATAAGTTTCTGCTTATTTCTCCTGCAGGAGGGCCATAAGGGAATTGCTGAGCATGCTAGAGGGTTTGATACAAACGCTGATGAAACTGCAAACACAAAGGTGAAGTTAAAGCATGCAAGAACAGATGCTTGAATGTGTAGTCCCGGGTGTGGACAAGGTCGTTCACACTAAAATATCTTATGTTTTTCCATTGCTACTTTTCAGGTATTGGATACAAATTCAATGCAAATTAATGAAGCAAGTGTAAAAGTAGAACAAGAAAACATGAACAAGGCATCTGATCACATGTACCCAAAGCCATGAGTGAAACTCACCTAAACATCAGTCATCGGTCAGTAATGTATTAAGGCAGCGGATCTCTCATTTAATTGAAGATGTAGATACATCTATCCGAATGAATGAATATTTGTACTGGTTCTATAAAAATGATTGTCTATCCAAGTGTGGTTTCTTCAAGTCACATATTGAGTTCTGTATTAAGACTGCACCGTAATCTAACATCATTGGAGGTTTTCTATGTTGTGGGAACAAACCTCATTTGTTTATGCAATGGTCTGCTCTACTATTATATTCTATATTAACTTGTCTCTGCACGGTTGATTTGCTGCTTAATAATGGCGTTTGTTTCCAGTTATTTTCCTGTCAGATTGCCATCCGGGTTGGTTTGAAAAATGTTGATAAGAAATGTATGATGGATAACCTGATCCTTTGAAACAAAACAAACGTGAAGCAATCCATTTGTTATTGTCACGTACATATAATACAATTAGCATCTTATTTTATTCCTTAAATGAAAACAAATGATAGTAAAACTACTTGAATTAAACCTTCTCTTCGACATCACAGAAAATTTGACTTTGTATGAACACCTAATTCACGGAGTCCTGAATACAAACCTGCAGCAGCAACGACACTAATTTTACAGCAAAACCCAAGTCGACATGAACGTGTCAGCAAGCACGGGTTTTGGGAAACTACCTGTCTGCTTTTCGCTTCTGATTACATATACAGCGATACTGTATTTCTAGAATCCCTTAACAATATTGACATTCGCTAAACTGCAATAATTTGGTCCCAATTCTTCTTTAGGGAAAACAAATGATACAAAGTCTGTCGGGAAAATTTTCATTCACAGCTACACCTGCAGACCAACAACTGCTTCCCCTACAACAACAAAAGCCAAGTTAATCACATGTTCAAATCCTGATTTCCTTTCTTTCTTGTGTTGAATATCATCACCACTAAGCAAACATTCCTTGATCATATTTTTGGTGATTTGGTTAAAAAACTTGTAGCCAACCGATGAAATTGGATAAAATATTATATAACATTGCACATTACTCTTCTTTAGAGGTTAACATGCATCCTTTTCACAAAGCGTTCAAATTCCAAGAAGTTTTCTCTCTCCATAAGAGGAGGGCTGAGCCTGAGGTAGATAAACGAAAAGAAGTGTCTTCCATCTGGATCACCGAATGGCTTCGCATTATCCAGAATTCTGTTATAGCTTACTCTATCATGGCAAGGAAGTGGGTTCTCACTGGCAACAGGTATGCAAGCATCCCATGCAGCATTTAGCACCTGAATCAGACAGTTATCATGTTCACACAGACAAGTCAATCTTTCAACATTAATTTGCACTTAGTACTATATGGCCTGCTAATTCACTAACACCCAAAAAAGGGCTCTGTAACAGTGTTTTCATGCTCAAATGAAAAACTTATATAGAGGAAGAATTGTATTTGATAATGTCTGCTGCTTACTTGCCAAGCTAACCCTTCAGAATCCGCAAACGCCTCCAATAAGCCCTCATGCCGGTCTAATATGTGCTGTTCAGCAGAAGTGAAGTTCAGAACAGCTCCATGCTTTTTTAGCATTGCTGCAATTGCAGTATAGCCATCACGATTACATGGATTATAGAATCCAGCAGTTAGCTCAGCAGCATGACTGGCTGTCTTGTACCACCAGTGAATACCTGATAGCTGCTCAGCAATTAAAATATAGCAAACAAACTGGATAGAGTGATAACTACTACAAGAATTTTGTATCTGTTTCCCCAAGGGTTAATACACATTCAGGATCAATATTAGTTGAATAAAATTTTATATAACTCACTCAACCCCAGTCAATAGATGACTATACTGCCTAAAAGATCTCTCAAAAGAACAATATCTCCAATCCTATCTTAGTAAGAACCCATTCCATCTAATAAAAGAATATATCGCAAAGCTAAACTCACCTTTGCTGCAATGCAGGTGCCCTCAAAAGCTAACTTTGCTAGAGAAAGCACCCGATCACCATGATCAACTAAAGCCTGAGAGTACCAATTAAGGAAAAACCTTCCATAGTACCCATTATAGTCACCTCCATCACAGAAGAAGCCTGTCTCATGTGGCTGTGAATTATAAGAACCAGCATTATTAGGTCCCTTGTCCCAGAAGGACTGTCCTCTAGCTTCTGCTGCTTTCCTCAGGCATTTTAGTAAATACTGATCATAACACTGAAAAAGAAAATTCTATGTTAATGCACTAACAGATAATAATATGATACATAAAATGGATGACACAAGACGAAGATCCAAGTGCACAAACCAAAAAAAAACAGTGAACCAACTAATCAATGGGAACACCCCATAATTATCATTACCCATGCTAAGAAAGTGGAGAGAAGCTCATTTTCCCAAGAAGATCAAAAACCTCTTGTCATAAATACATGTTATACTTCTGCAATTATAACTCCTTAAATACCATGTTTGATGATAAGCCTGAAAAACTCTTCACATATCATTTCCTATTTACAGGGGTGAGGAATGGGGATGGTAGGAGTTGCAGTGTTCTGGTCACCAGAGCATGTAAAAAGAATGAGCGCAGCCATTAGAATATTTTCAGGGGATCTAAAGTGTTATGACAAGTAAAATAAGTTCATAATGGCAAGTTTGTGTCTACGTGCTTATGCATTTCCAATTTATATGTATTAAATAACCACATGGGACAGATTTAAGTCTTCCATTGGCCAGATCAACAAAAGCAAAGTATTAGCCAGGCAATAGGAAAGCATTCCTTGGTTTTGGATAAGCTCTACTCTAACCTCTTTTCTGGCGTCAAATTTTTTTGCTTCCCTAACACTATTGAAAAATGAGCTTTGATTTTTTAGTTCTGAAAAATGAAAAAATAAAAGTTCAACTTCAAAGTCAAAATGGCCATAGCAACAAACATATCTAAGCTTTTCTAAAATAGCAACTTCATTTCACTTGCAATCCAAATAGAAAAGTACACAATCAGCAAAGCGCTATTAATTAGATCAGATGGAAGAGAGACTTAGTCAATGTTGAAATTACAAACAAAGTACCTGAAATTCTCCAATGCCAGGATATCTCCAACCATGCTTTACGGGGCAGGAAGGGTACCTCAGTTCGCCACAAGGACCTAGTCCGACTTCAACCAAGGAGATGATACCATCCTGAAAGAATTCATCAAATTCCATACGGAAGCTTCTCATGAAGTCAAAGTACACCTACATAATTCAGAGAATAGATTATCTAAGATTGTACCCAGAAAGGCCATTTATTAGGTGAATAGATTCAAACTATGTTAATGCCCACATAAGAAAAACATCAAACATGCACAAATAAGAGCATTTCATTCAACAAGGGAAAATTTTAGACACACTTATTTATTAGACCCCCGATTGTGGTGACCTATCATTGAAGGAGGCAAAAAACCAAAGAGCTCAAGATTTATAAGTGAAGAAGTAAGTACTTGGCTGCAGAATAGTAAAGTAGTTTGGAAATATTCAATAAGGGAAATACCCATTAAAGTTAGGATTGCTAGGATTAGGAAAGTGGTTATTAAAGTCAATTATTAAGTTGTCTTGATTTCATGTTAGGAAAATAGTTATTAGGTTCAATTATACAGTTCTCTGTTTAGGAATTATGTTGAGATTAGGAAAACTTGTCAACATAAAGATGCTTGCATAGGTGAGCAAAGGCAATTAAGTTCAAGAACATATTCCAGATTTTAAGATAAGGAGCTCTGCCAAGTTTTGTTTGAAGAGATCATTTTTCTAAATTGATGTTATCATTATTTTAGTTCATTTCCTTTTGGCATGGGGTGATTTTAGGTAAATACAGTGTCAACTCAAATGAGTGGAAAAATTTGTGGTTAACAATGAATCTTTTGGAAGCCCATGGAAAGCAATATCTAGAATTTTTCTAGTTAGTCCTAGCTTAATTGGATGTTAGATGACCCCCCCCATTGGTGATTTTAAAACCTTAAAAGATGGTTTGGAAGGTTAAAAGTTCTCCCAAAGTCCAACTCTATGCGCAGGCTTTAGCTCAAGGAATAATCAAATGTACAAATGATATTGCAACACTGCTAGTGTGGTCAAATTTTTACTTGCATATTTTACTTTTTGTCAGTCCAAAGAAACAACCCCCTCTTTCCACATAGACACACACCCCAGAAAGAAAAAAGACAGAGAGAGGGAGAGAGTAAAACCACGATCAGTTTTAGTCTTTATTATGAACTCAAAACCGAGTACCTCCACAGCAGTCCGGCCTCTTAAAACCCGTTCCTTGTCAATCCCCCATGAGAGACACTCAGGGTTTCGTCTTCCCTCTCTATCAGTGAAAAATATGTCGGGATTACTTCGACCAATTTCTGCTACCCAATGTGGTAGAGGAATACAAACATCATCACCAACATTGCCTCCACACTCATGAAATGACATCACAACCTGAGCCAATATAAAAATTCAATCAACTATTAGTTCCAAAGTGAATTCTTTGAAAATTAAAAAGCAAACGCATCCATGGAAATAACAAATTATTAAAATGAGAAAAGAAGATAGGAAATAACATATTATTATGTCAACTAAGAATATTATGCACCTGCTTAGAGAACTAAATGCTACTAAGAGAATAAACCACATAAAGCAAACCTGTAACTTAAGCTTGAGCTCTGAAACCATTTGAAACAGCTTCTTGTAACCATTCCAGTTATAATCTTGAGGAGCATGAGCCTCAACTATTCCCCACCAGCAATCAACCATGACCCCATCGATACTGATTGATTTCAATACCCTCAGCTGCTTAAGTAGACCATCTGCATCAACCAGTTCGCACTTCATGTTGATAACACCCAACTGCCACCACAAGAGCGACTCGGTGAAACAGAATCTTCAAAAGAACTTAATAAGACATCACACCTTGCATTTGGTTAGCCCTTAAAACAAGCATATACATTAGACAAAACATACCCTTTCTTCATGATGATAAATCACAAAGCTCAAAAATATCTTAAAAAAGTTGCTTGCACAGAATGGAAATAGGCTGACATTGATTAGAATTGCAGGCTGTTAAAACAGCAATAAACAAAAAAAGGATAAATCATTGAACTATGATTAAAATTAGAAGACTCACAGGTAGCATCACATAAACTGGAACATATGGAGTGCCAGAAAATTCACGCTCTGGTAACTTTGGGGGTAAATCAACAACCTGCAAAAAGCAAGAGAAGTTGGAAACAAATATATAACATGAACCAACAAAGCAAGCTTTCAATTTCAAATTGAAAATGTCAACTTTTATACCAGATATAGAACATCACTATTCAAAGTCATAGGAGATACTATTAAGAACACAGTTGTTTAGTTCTAATAAATGATCCTGCCATCAAGAGGTTTGTTTTCTGTTGTATCTAATTGTAAGATCAATTATTTTTGTACTCCAAGTGCACTTAGGAAAATCATGAAAATTCAAATTCTAAAAACAGTACAAGATATCATCATCAAACTACAAAGAGATCAAAATGCAAAGAACCTCTGACCAATTCAGACCTTACCAGCTTGTCATTAACAGTATCCATGGAACCACCAATAAGCGAATGAATCTCAGTTTGTTCTCCTCCACCTCCCACTAGAGCTGAAGTTTGGGACCGAGCACTAGGGGATAAATCATAAGGTGAGGCTGCGGGCATGAATACACCTTTCATGCGACATGTGTTATACTCCACTGAGCTCCTATATCCAGGAGAGATTCCTCTTTGAGAAGTAGTTGGTGTCTGTTGTGACATCACATGAGAAGATGAATTTACCATTGCAGAAGTGCCAGTAGCAGACCTTGACCCCTATTGAAATTTATAGAAAAACGTTCCCATTTTATTTTCTGATTTTCATTCAACTAAATAACAAAGGGATGACCAAGGGAGAATTATAGTTGAACACATAATATAAGAGAAGCCCCTATTCACTGTTATCCAATACAAGTTATGGCCTAAGATTAGCTAATTGAAAAATATAGGACAAATAATCTATAATTACTCTCAATGTCAAAAGTAAATGATTACATTTTTAATCTTTCAACAAACTCATATAAAAAGGCACATGAAAAACACACATGAAGCTACATGAGATCAAATAGTCTTTGCTAAGTGAATTTGAATAAATTAACATGATGTAGATGGATTTATGATTAGAAAAAAAAGAAGTCACCTGTGCACCTCCTATGCATCACCAAGGCCACTCCTTGCCCAAGGATGCCCTAGGAACAACACAGGAAAACCTTCATTGGCTCAAAACATTTTTTATATATTATCATGATACAAACTTTTGAGACATTAGCTTCAAAGATTTTATACGGCGTTATTAGATATTTAATTTAATTAATGAGAAGCTGATAATATGTTGATTGAGTGACAAATGAAAACTCTGTACTTCACAATTAAGTACCTGAGACCTTGAAGGAAAGGTGGTTCCATCAGGAAGAACAACCCAGCCAGCTTCCCTAGCCAAAGCTGCAATCACATCATTAATATCTGCTCTGACCCTAAGGTTATAGTTCCCATGCCTCCTTAGACCAGCCAAGATCCTTGCAGTGATTGCCCTCCGATGCCGCTCCCTCAGCTTTGTCCTCTCCTTCTCTTCCAAAGGTCTACACCTCCGAACTCCACCCTCTACTGGGGTGCCCACTTGCTCCTGAATTTGTTGGTGGTGTGGAAGTTGATTATTATTACTACTACTAGGTGCTAAACCTACATCAACCCCCACCATCACTTGCCTGTGAATGTGCTTCCCTCCATTTTCTTCATCCTCTTCCTTCACATCCATCTCTAATTCTTCCTCATCATCATCCTCACTTGTTCCTATTAAATTTTGCATATCTGTTGCCATCGTTCTATCTTTTCTTTACAACTTCTATCCCCAGCTACCCAGCTACTTCTGACATAATGAGTTCTATCCAAAATGCAATTATTACAGCTGAATTTTGTTCATCATGTATATATCATCAAGATTATATGATCTGAAATACAATGCCTGGTTGACTAAAGGGTTCCCTGAAAAAGAAATGGAATTTCAAATTATGTCTCACATTGATACAATACCAATCAAATAAGAATGATAGAATGAAAATGAAGGAAGGAAATGCTCCCTTCAAATAAGCTGAAAAAAAATCAAAACGGATAGTAAAGGGGTGAAAGACTAGGGCTTTTAGCAAAATAACACTTTCACAACACTTTAACAAGCACTTATGCTAAATTCTTGCTATTCTTTTAAAAAGTTAACAGGGTTACAGTATTTGCTCCTTCAATTACAAATGAAAATGATCAACGGAAGTAGCTGAATGAAAAAGGAAGGTTGAATAGGATTTAACACACACAATCTCATCCGACTCTTCACATTCTACTACCATCTTCCTCTCTTCAAAAATTATTTGATTCAAGTCAAAGTTATTGAAATTGAATTCTAGTGCACAGCACAGCTATCACAATGAAAGCTCCAAATATCTTTTTTTTTTTTGGCTAAAAACCTCCACAAAATTTGTTTCAGGTTCTAATATAACTTCCATTCTAGTTGAAACATTCAAACATTTACAACCTAAGTAAACAAATACGTACTCAATTGTCTACTGAATGAAATTGACTCAAAGAAGTTGAGTTTCTTTTCAAGTTTTTTTAAAAGTAAAAACAGGTAACTTGGAGTTAATTTTATTTTTCTTTTTGTTTCCCATCGTTTCTTCAGTAATCAAACAGGAAGAAAAACTCAATCGAATCAAAAGACAAAAATTGGCCATATAACTCAAATGAAGAGTTAGGACGTTTCAGTCACAAAAACCTAGAAAGCAAATTCCTTTAAACCTGACCTACGTACTAAAGTGATAATCAAGTTTCCAGGAAAATCTGAAGTTAACAAAAGTAAGATGAAGTTATGAGGACAGCAGGAAAATAAATAATGTTATAGCACCTTAAACACGATTTCTCGCTGAATTCTCAAGCAAATCCTTCAATTAACATATATGAACACAGTCTTAAGGGCCTCCAACTTTACATAATCCACGAATTCACCTTCTCACCAACCAAATCTCTGATATAGATACCCTTCAGCCACAGGCCTTTAAGAAACCTATTTTCTCTCTCCCAGAACTCTAACAGTACCGCCGTTCTTACAAAACTTTTCAAATATTTCCGCCACCAGAACGAATCTCCGACGTCATTCCACGGCGACTCGTCTGACCTGCGATGAACAAACAAACAAGATGCGGAGAAGCGAAATTCGAGGCTTCTCCGGCGGATACGAAAAGCGCGGCGACCAGTAAGATAGGGATTGCGCCCGTGCGTGTGAGGCCCAGGGTTTCACGCGTGTGTGCAGACTCGAACGTGTCGTGTGTGCGAGATTAGGTTTGGCACGAACGAGGTGTGCGTGTGTAAGAGCGAAGGAGAGGATATACGGACGTGCGACTAAAACACGCGTGGCACCTGCCTATACAGGTTCCCCCAGGGAACTGAATCAATATTTCTGACACAAAAGTATCCCATGGAAGGGTAATCTTGTAATTTCATATACAATTAAATAACAAAAACTCGATTGAAAATTTTTAGATGCATATTAATGGATGGCATCTCTTGTACAAGACAAGTTTTAATTTAGCACAGTACATGAAATTACAAGATTACCCTTATTGTAGTTTTGGGTACTAAGAGCAAACGCAAAGACTATTGGACTTCTCACAGTATGTTTGCCATTATCCTTGTACCATATCAAAAACCCAAAATTTCCAATATAGTCACTTTCTGGACTTAAATTAAACCATTTCCCACGTCAATTTTCACCGTTAAATTGAACTCAGCTTTGCTGTATTTTCCGGCAAACGTTACTGTCACGGGTTTCACAACAACTTCCATACCAGTTGGAGCCTCTACAACCGCGGTATAAACCGCACTATAGTCATCTACATTTTTCAACACCCTCTTGAAGGTGAAGCTTGCAGTATTGGTGTTGTTCAGTATGACCGTAAAGGAGGGGTAATTAAGGTCTAGATTAGCATTTTCACAGGTGAAATTTGATGCCCCTGTGAGAACTCTAATCTGATGGCTTGTGTAGTTGAGGCCACACAAGTAACTGATATAATCCTCCACCTCAATGTCATATACAAGTCCAGGATTTATGGCCTTGTTGGGATTTACATGACCTGAGCCGAAGTCGAGAGGGGGGCCAGCAACGCCGGTGGTCATGTCGATAATCATTCCATGAGCATTGTCCCTCAGGCTGGTCGTAGTCATCATTGCTGAACGAATGGCAGCTGAACTCCAGTCAAGGTGGCGGCTTTAAGTAGTATGTCTATGCCCGCTACATGAGGGCATGACATTGATGTTCCAGATACAAGAGCACAATCAGTGAGTAAATAATTGTCACTTATTGGCGGCGAAGCCCCGCTGGGAACCCAAGCAGCCAATATATTGACCCGAGGTGCCAATATATCAGGTTTTAGTATCCAAGGTGACTGTCTCTCAGGCCCTCGAGATGAAAAATCTGCTACCTGGGGGCCTGGCTTTGTACCCAGTAGTGTAATCTGGAACTTGACACTAACTGTTGCATTTATAGAATTGATTATGTACTTCTTTACTAACTTTCCATCTTGCAAATTCACTGTCACAAAAGGCAAATTGAAGTCATCTGGATGAAGAAACTGGCCAAAGTCTGTACTGAAGATAGCTCCAGGTGCTCCATCTCTGGACATTTCATCTGGTTGAAAAGATTCACAAAAGATGTATTTGCCTGCAACATCTTCAGGGTTTAATGAGTTATACTCACAAAGTTCCTTGGATTGATTTCCGTGTCCAAAGTATATAGGAACCTCGGAGACACAAATTTTCTGGGTAGATAGATCTTCCTGTGACAGTCAGCTCTCCATCACCTGGAGTGATGTGAGCTGCAAAATCTCTATCGATTGTTCCGGCGCCAACAGTGGTAATCCAACGAGCTCCGTTAAACATTGTGTATGAATGAGGACCTCGATTTCCAGCTCAACATGCAACAAAAATTCCTTTCTTCAGGGCTGCAAAAGCTGCAATGGTATAGGGTTCTGATGAAAGGGAGTTGTCTCAAAGAATCCTAAGGACAATGACAGGACATCCACGCCATCCTCTATGGCCTGATCCAAACCGGCCAGAACATCAGTTGCCGCTGCATCATAACTGGTGTTGAAGAACAACACTTTGTACAACGCAATCCTTGCCATTGTTGCCATTCCAATGGCTGTTCCTTCAGCGTATCCGAAGTAATCAGCATGTTGAACACGGCTGCCGGCTACTGTTGATAATGTATGGGTGCCGTGACCCCAGTAATCTCTGGGAGAATCATAGTTATCTGGTTCTGTTATATTCAACCCGTACTGCTTCATGCCTTTGCTGAATGAGCGAGCTCCAATCAATTTTTTGTTGCAATGAGAAGCATTAAATTCAACCCCAACTTCGCGTGTACCATGCCGTCTCTCAGGAACCGGCGGTATCCCTTCATCGTTGAGGCTTTCGCTTTCTGGCCAAATTCCAGTATCAAGGATTCTAATTGTTATATCATTGCCAAAACCTGCAGCTGGCCACAACCCAGCTTGTTTCTTTAGGCCAAGAAATTTATGTGTGTGTGTAGTGTGGAGTTGGGCAAAAGATTCTGGATATGCAGCAATGTGGGATGGCAAACTTTGGAGTTGCTCAAGTTGGCTATGTGACAACACGGCACTGAAGACATTCATCACATGACTGTAGGTATAGAGATGGGTTGGAGCAATTTCATTTCTTGCTGAGGGATGAAAGTGTATAAATGTACCAGTGATGGGGAGTGAAGAAAGGAGCTGGCATGGCTGACTTGTCAAAGTGGACGATGTAAGTTTTACGGCCACCTGACATTGATAATGACGTGGCAGTAGATACAAAGAGAAAAAGGGAAAGAAGCAACAAAGAAGTAGCAATATTCTCTATTGTTATGGTCACTAACCTGTGGGATCTGAGAGGATCTATATACACAGATTAAGGTACACATCGTTGTAAGCTAGCTGTGATCGATTAAATCAATGTAATTGTCAGCTGAAAACACAATGTTGAGTATTGAAGTATCTGCATGTTTACAATAAATCCAAAATTTCGGTCTAATGCATGTAGAATTTATATATTATTTTTTGTATGATTTTGAGCTGGGGATAGCCTCATACGTAATAGGCCGGCAGCTGCTACACAAGTTACCAAGCATTGGATTTATTGATGGAATTTTATCTTAGACTAACATTCAGAGGAAACCAAGGAACCTGCACCTCATGCACTCTCATAACAATTATGCAGTATCTCTATAAAACTTAGATTTGGAGATAAAAACTAGGAAATAGACAGGCTCTGGCAGTTGATAATCAGAGTAGAAGGTTTAGCCCTTTGGCTGCTGCTGCTGTCAAGCTTCTTTCAGCGGGAAAATAAAGCAAGAGAATTAAAAGACCAAAGCTAGTTTTGGGAAATAAAGATGACTGTCTCCATACCAAGAATAGATCATTACCAACCCACAAAAAATCAAAAGGGAGTCTTCAAAATGTTTGCTGATACTGTATACATCAAGGCATTTTTACCGATTCAAATCAAAATACTCAATCAATCCTTAAAATTAGTTGCAATATCCAGGTGCCTATCATGAGATAACTGATATATTTATCAATGCCTCAGATTTCCAAAAAAAATTCTCATATAACATAAAATGATTTGTGTAAAAGAGATACTCTTGCAATTTCTATTTCCCTTTTTAAAGTAACAACCTCAGAATCACTCCAGAGGTTGATAGTAGGAAAACTTTTACCCTGCAAAGACGGTGAACTAATAATTGCCACGTGATTTATAGCTTCTCGTAATGGTGTTGGGCTACAGGCTTTCTACTCATGAGCAGTTGTGGATGCCAAAAAAAATAAGTTGACTTTAAAGAGAGAGCAAATTGGGAGGAGACTGAGGAGAGCCATTTTCAAGTAAGAAGCTTCGACTACAATATGACCTGGATGTACTTGACGAAGAAGCAAGATACCTTCCATCCCCACTATGAAAAATTGGGTCACTCTTATGCATTTTCCCTTTACTTGTCCTTGGCCTCCCATCAGTTTCTTCATATACTTCATCTTCCACAGCTTGTACAAAACCACTATGCGTTGGGTCAGAACTCTCATACAGAAGTCTAAGGACCTGTTTGATTGAAGGCCTGGCCTGCCCTTCTCTCTGAGTGCACCATCTCACAATTGTCACAACTGTCTGAAGCTGTTCTAAGTCAAAGGAGTCCTTTATACGAGGATCCACTAGCTCAGATAATCTAGATTTTGAGGCCATCAACATTTGGGTTGACTCTACCAAATTCTTGCCATCTTGTATTGCTCGTCTTGCAGTCACAATCTCCAATAGTAGCACACCATAGCTGTAAACATCACTTTTCTCAGTGAGCTGTTGAGTGACCACATATTCAGGATCCATATAACCTGAAAGCCTTTCAGTTTTAGATTCTTTGGCAAAAAAAGCAAAATTTGAAAATGTTCAAGCTTTCAAATACTATTTTTTTTCTAACCTGGAGTTCCCCGGATATCAGTATTTACTGGTTCAAAGCAAACAGAACCATCTTTTGAAGCATGTACAAGGCCGAAATCTGCAATCTGGAAAGGACTATTTCAACAACTTGAGGACACATTATGAATGCAATAACTGCAGGGTTTTAACTTCTTTTATACGTCTGAATATGAAATCTAATCAAAGATATGCAGAATCTCTCTTTTTTCTTTCTACCCAAAGCTTCAATACATTTTGCAAGAGAAATTTCTACTGGGGCGTTGCTATCCAGGAAGAATAGGCAATCTAGATTTGTGAATGGTTCTAGATTATTTGTTGGTAGAATGGAAAGAATTAGGGGAAGGACGCACAGGTAATGAATGGGAAGATAGAAAATTTGGAAGAAGGGATTTTTGGTTAGGCTAATGGAATTAGCTACGTATTTTCTTCAAACAAAAATATAACCGAAAACCAGTTCTTCCTTCCGAGTTGAGACTGATTATTCAGATAGATGGTGGTAAATTAATGAGCTCAGATATTAATCCTCTTCTTGAACACCATTTAGTTTTAAAAAAAAAAAAGTTTTTAAGTCCGGTGCTTAAAAGTTCTAATTGACATGAAATGAAAATTTCGAAAGTGCAAACATGGCCAAAATGTATTAAGCTAAAACCATGCAGGTCAAAGGACACTACCTTTGCAACAAAGTTCTCATCCAGTAAAATGTTGCTCGACTTAATATCTCTATGGCATAAAGGTGGATCACAATAAAAATGGAGGTATTCCTGGACAAGAGAACAGTGAATTTGGAAGATAATTCCACAGTATGAATAAATATGACATTTCATCAAGCTGAACCAAACAGCCACAATAATGAGAATAATTTTACAAAATTTAATATTACCAGAGCATGAGCCACATCAATGGAAATTTGGATTCTTGTCTGCCAAATCAGAGGTGCTCTTCCTGGTGCTGCAAAATATTTACCAAATCCATTCAGATAACAGGGAACCAAAAAAGCTTCAGAGACACAGGTAAAAGTTGATTTGATCATTGCCTTCAATAGGCATGTTAAATCAACCATGCTGGGACCAATTGGTGTCTCCGTGTTGGATTTTCTTTTTGGTACTTCTGTTCTCATTTATAAAAGGGCACCCTAACAGCCTGAGCTGCACTTGACATGTTGGATCTGCCTAGCAGCACAATACGCCTTTGGCAACATGCCAGTAATGGGGATGAAATGGAACAAGCTGGTTTGGCTGCACTACGCTAGTTTTTGCAGTACCAAAAAGAATCTAGGTCAACCCACTTTACAGGTGTAATCTCCCAACACTTTTGTGATTAAAATTAAAGAAATGAATCTCAAATGCTAAAGGAGAAGCAATTAACTGAGGAATGGAGAAGCACATACAATGAAGATGATCCTTTAAGCTTCCATTTGCCATATACTCATACATAAGAAACCTACCATGCAACAACCAAAAGTATCATTTGGCTGGCATATAAGTTCACCACATACACACATCTGCTGGTATTATGAGTTCATCACAGACTACACACAATGTTACCTAATTGGATTACCTCTCGCATTTTTTAATGCAGAATCCTCTCAGAGTTACTAGATGACGATGATGCAATCTAGCAAGAAGCTCTAACTCTCTGCAGAATTCATCCTCCCCTTGCTCTGAAACTTTGTTCATCCGCTTCACTGCCAAAAGTGAGCCATCACTTAATTGAGCTTTGTAGACAGTTCCAAAGCCCCCTTGTCCAATTACAGTATTAAAATTATCAGTTGCCTTCTTTGTCTCCCTGTAGCTGAATTTTTGGAACATTGATGCAGAACCTGCTTTTAGAAATCACCCACCCAAAAATCCCCCAAAAGTTCCAAAGAAAGCACATGTTTAGTAAATGCAAACATTAAGAAAGCCCCTAACCAGGAAAAGGATCAGAATCAAACCTTCATGAAATTTTCTAATAGACTGAGTAGGGAAAGATTTCCAAGAGGTCTTATCTGTATTCTCAGAACAGTCCAGCTCCCTGTTTTTCCTACGAATAAGAATTATCAAGACTACTAACATCATAACAGAACCGGCTGTGACTGCAATGCCAATGCCAGGAATTAATGTCAGGTGATAGGAATGGTGATTTCCATTTTGTCCCTTTTGAGGTACACCCAACATGAGTTGGCTTGGGCTATCAGCAACCAATGGACTTGGAGAAGCCTCAGGGACCAGCGAAGATGGAGAAGTATCTGAAATTATCATCTCCAGGAAGTTAAACTTCAAGTGATTAAATAAGAATACACAAAATGAACATTTTTAAATATAAAATGCCATCATCAAAGGGATGCACAGCATATTTTGGATAGAGAAAAAGAAGTGACAATATATATACTTCATCATATATTTACAGCATAAATTATTGAGATAACAAGCAAAAGAAACAAACATAATTAGAGCAAAATGATTGAAAAGTTTAGCCTTTTCCAGAACTAAAATTTCTTATTCTTTTTTTTTAGTCATAAGCAGGGTAGTTTCTCACTGTAAAAAGTAACTATGATGAATTCACTCAGACAAAGAAAAAGAAAATAACAGAAATGAAATACATAAATCAAATGCAATAAGATGATAAAATCCAGTTTTTCTTTGAAAGCTCTTTGTACCTGAAGAGATGTTAAGCCCCTGAACTTGAAAGAAGCAGCTCGCAAGGTCAACAGCTGAACCATATTCAAGTTGGCTTGCAAGTGCAGCAAAAGTTGCATCACGGCAAGTACTCAAAGTCATGTTATTTTCTGCTCCTACCAAATGATGAAGGTAGACAATGCCAGCATTTAAACACTTCCTACAATCACTTTCCTCTGAAAGAGGCAGTTTGCAATTTTCTGTGACATCCACAAATTTTGGAGACTGTAGCATCTGTGTGACTGTTGTTCGACCCCCACAGTCATAATTGACAGGAATTTTTGTCCCAAACCCACAGAAAACTGTAGCATTTCGTGAAACTCCATACAAATCCATTGTCTGTGATATGGAATGGAGGCAGATGTCAGATAAATTTGAAGTGACCCCAAGGTTGCCTGTTGCATTTGCATACCGAGCAATGGAGATTGCAACAAAAGTATTGATATAGCGACAACACTTCCCTCTGTCATCTTTATTAGAACACATAGAGGCCACTAGAGTAAAGTTTGATCCACTCAAATCTAAGGGGCACTCTGCAGAAGTTGTAAGAGGATTAATAAATAATAAGATGAATTTACTTACAATTTTGAGCTTGTTCCATGAAATGTTTGAGTGAAAGGAACTCCAATAATAAAAGTTAATGTAAAGTCTCAATCTAACTTCTACAAGATAATCTTTGCAAATCAGCTCCTGGAAAAGAAAAGGACAAAACTGCATAACAAAGTAAATCCTAATGTTTGTTTTGGTCATATTTAAGTGTCTAGCATGTACTCTAAAAAATTTTTGGCCAGGCTGTAACACCTGACGCACTGCATTGTTCAGCCACAATACCCTCACCCATGCCATAATTCATTTCTTATTGCAATCAGAAACTGAAAAACTGGTATTAATATTCAAGACCACATCCATGTCAGTCTCTTTCCTGCTCAAGAACAAAGGAGGAGATATTTTGATTCAAGAGAGAAAAACCATATGGGTAAGGGTTTTGGTATAACAAAGAGAAGAGGCAATAAAGATAGCATAGGTTCAGGTAAACTCTTGCATACATTCACCAGAAAAAACCTAAACATACTGTAAAAAAAAGGAGAGAAAATAAAATAAACAAAAAAAACCAACTGTAGGCATGCAGGAGTAATGTAACAGTAGTGAGGGACTAGGAGTGACAGTTTATGAGAAGGTGATGCACTTTAGTAGTTTCTTCTACCGATTAGTAAATGCACAAACAAACCCGAATGTAGTCTTTGTCTCTCACTCTTCTCAGGACATTTGGACAGATTATGATTAATTAAAGTGCCTCAAAAAACCCCAGAGTTGGTTGGATATCAGTCAACCACTCAGACAACTTCACCAGTTGAACCATGTTAGCAACCTTGGTGATGCATCATCAAAGACACTTGCATTGGTTTCTAAACCCAGAAAAATATAAACAAAGGAAAGACCTTCTCATTAACTGCACTCAGCCGGCTAGCATGCCATGACTCTTGCCTTAAAAATATGACGATGGGTGGAAGTCTGAAACCCCTGTATTTATCCCCATCCATGATATTCATGAAAAAGGATGTCAGAAACATGCAATTAGCCCATATGTTTCCTTCCAACATTTGCAAGCATCTCCTCAAGAAACTCTTTTATGAATATTTACAAATTGTTAAAATAAAATTTAGCACCAACATCATTGGTCAGATTTATAGTTAAGTTTGAACAAATATTATTGCAATCAAACCTGAGCTTCAAAGGAAAACTAAATTTAAAATTCCCTCCATCAACTTGTTCATAAAATCCCCCATCATTACACAATGTTAACAAGTGATTCAGCATCAATATATTGTCTAGTTAAGAGAAACGACTATCACTAAGCTAGTTATCAATCGGCCACAGCTAGACATTAAAAGGAATTAGCAATACAAGTAATTGAAGTAGAAAGAAGAACAATATCATGCAAAGCACACAATCCCAGTTGAAGAGTCACCACATTGCACTGCATTCTTAACACAGACATTAAGAACAGCTAACTAAACTAAGCCATAAACAAATCGAAATATTCCACCACTCGCCTAGAGAGTTCAAATTTAAAACCCGCTAAGCAAAATGTTAATTACCCCCATATAAAACACTACAACCGATTTAACAGGTCAATAAAAGATCCCAGAAGCCAAAGAACTATGCACAATCTGAATGTTTAATAAAATGAAAAACATAACAACCCAAAGAAAACAAACATAGAATAACTCAAAAACAGTTAATAACCCGTCAAACCCATCTCCAAAATTCCAACTTTCCCGCAAAAACCAACCAAAACAGGATCATAGGAAGATTAGAGAACCAAAAACAAATACAAACATACCAAACTGTAACTCTTGCCATAATTTGAAACAAAGAGCAAGAACCCAGATCACAACAGAACTAAGAATAGAAGAAGAAACAACCCATTGGCAATAACTAACCTGTCATTACCAAATGAAGCAGCATTCCAAGAAATGCCAGCGAACCCAACAACAAAAATGATTGCCCCCACACCTCCATGGTAAGAGAGGGGAATTGGAGGTATGTGAGTGCAGGAACAAAACTCTCGTGTGTTAGTTTTAGAACAGCAGGGAACTAACCACACAGGAGTGGAGGAGGTGAGCGAGAGAGATTCAGACTAGTGTTAAGTGTAGTGAAGGTGAATGAGGTTTTTGTTGACTGTGCTATTAGAAGTAAACTCGGCTTCGTGCACAGTGAGATGGCACAAAAATATAGGCCCCCCATGTTTCACATAATGACTTTGTAGCAGATCCTCATTCCTCATGCCTCTTGTATACCAGAGAGTGAAAAAAAAATTATTCATTCATCTTATTGCATTCAAACAAAATGGAAAATGCATATCACAAAAAAACATCTAAATTTCTCTAATCAAATACCAAATATGACATCATTGATTATTGGATAATCACAAAGGAAATATCTTTCTTTAATAACACAATACAGGAAAGAAGAATACATTTTTATAAATAAAAGCACGTGAAGTAAAGTATATTTCAAGGAAAAGGTAAAGTGGCAGCCACAACTGTTCCACACTTCAAGATAATGGCATATTCGTTTGTGTATGGTATGGGCATGGTATCTTTGGAATTATATATATCAATTTCCCTTTTGTATGCAGACGAATTACACCTAATTTTTCACTAATAAAATAGATAAAAACCCATAAATAATAGATTTTTCTCAATTATTTGTTTTTTTTTTCAGGGAAAATCGAGAAGTGTGACAGTTTTGTATAAATTTTGTTGAGGTTTGATTGACGGAGTAAATTTGCGTTGTATTGTCTGTCCTGTATCTGTGCGTGCAAGTTTTTCGGCCTCCTTGGCCCGTGACAAGCCCTGTCCTGCAGCGGAACTTGCATAGGACAGAACTCTGTTGTGGCAGAATGACCATTTTTCACACTTTTTCCTTTTTCCAAGGCCTAAGGACTATTTTCCATTCCAGTTTTAATGCAATATAAAATCACACTTATAGAGTTTACAAAAGGCCAAACGACTATTTTTCACCAGAGGTATATTGCAATCTCAAATTTTTATCCTTTAATTATGAAAATATCAAACACCTACCTATGAGCAGTTAAAATTAATGGTGATAAGGGTAAAATTGTCATTTTATCTATAATATTAAAAATAAACTAAAATAAAATCTACTTTTACCCCCTAAACTTTAAAAACTAAAATTTTCCTCCAGCCTAAGTTTTAAAAAATCGTAGTTTCACCTTAGGGTTTTGTTTTGAAATCTCCGGCGACATCTTCGGCTCCATTGCCGACGGCCTCTCCCTCCCGAAGCATCCTCTCCTTTCGACGATATCTTTCCTCTCATTTGGACGTCCGATCGACGTTGGAGAAGTCGTGGAAGACGAAAAACTTCATCGAGGAAGACAAAGCCCAGTCGTCGTCGTCTAGGAAGATGATCGTCTTCCCAGACGACGAAGATGAGATCGATCGATCTCGTCTTCGTTGTCTAGGAAGACGATTTCTCTTCCTAGACGAGGTCTCTCTGTGCCGAATGGGTTCGGGTGGAGTTGAGGGGGGCCGTCGGTGGAAGAGAAACCGTCGGGAGGGGGAGACGGCCGGAGAAAGTGAAAGGGTTTGGAAACTAAACCCTAGGGGGGGAATGCAATCTTTTCAAACTTAGTTTAGGGAAAAAATGTTAGTTTTTAAACTTTTAGGGGGGAAAATGAGATTAAATTTTCAGGAATTGGGGTTTCGTTAAATTTAACCGACCATGGGTGGTTGTTTGGTGTTTCCATAATTAAATGGTGAAAACTTGAAATTGTAGCATACCTTGAGTGGGAAATAGTCGTTTGGCCTTTACAAAACTAAAAATCTCATCTATAGGCCAACTGTCGATAGAATTTTCTATTAAATGCAAGATAAAATTTTTATTTTACTAACAATATTAAAAAAATATAAATTTACTATATTTTTTTCTCAAATTTTAAAAACTAATAATTTCACTTCTATTTAAAATTTTTTAACTTTAAAAAGTCATATTCCCCTCAAGCCTTGGGTTTTTTTTCACCTCTTTTAGCCTCTATTTCTAACACCGATGAGCTCCCCTCTCCACTCTAAATCATTGGTCGGTACACAAGTAGAGATCTAGAGACATTAGTGATTGGAGATTTTAACGAAAACGAGTCTCTTCGTCTTTTCATAGAAATGGATCTTTTCGTCTCCAACAAAAAAATCTCTAGCCGCCAATATCTCTAAATCTCTTCTCGTGCACTAGTCAACGGTTTGGGATAGAGAGGAGAGGTCGTCAGCGTCAAAGGGGTGAAAAAAAAAATTAAATTTAGGGGAAATATGACTTTTCAAATTTAGGAACTTTATAAAAAGGTGAAATTATTAGTTTTTAAAAACTTAGAGAGAAAAATAATGAATTTTATATTTTTTTAATATTATTAGTAAAATAAAGATTTTACTTTTGTCTCTAATAGAAAATTTTAACTGTTAATTTTAGATTTTGTAAACCTTGTAAGTGTGACTCTGAAAACATATCAAAACTTAGGTAAAAATAAGTCTTTCAGCCATTTCCCAAAATACTTTCTCAAACTGAAATTTGCAAACTGATACATGTTTGTCTTTCAATTTTTCCTATACAATTTTAAATCTTAATTATAATTATATTATATTATTATTTTTTGTGTTTTTTCTTTTTTATTTTATTCATTATTTCTTTCGACTTTATCATCGACAACACACCACCGCCGAGAAGTGACACATGTTTGGGATACTTCGACTGTCTTGGTTGGAGTGTTTTATTTTATCATGGATTAAATCCTGTGTGGCACAGAATTTAATTAGCCTTCAGGTCAACCATAAACTAGAGAAGCTAAGGAAAAGTGAAGAGCTTTGCGACCTCCCAAACCAAGATTTCCTCAGCATCCACGCCAAGATATTCACTCATCATCTTGCCAATTTTTTTATTGAACTGGTTCAATTATCATCATCTTGCGCATTGATTTTTTGGATTTGGCGTTTGAGGAACAAGAAAATTAAAGAGGAAATGGCATCATTGTTGCAGTGAACTCTAACTTCAACTGCTGCCAACGAAGTTAAGAAAGTGCTGGGGATGAAATTAGCAAAGAAGAAAGGTGTGGGCTCGGTGAGTCAAATGGTTGGACAATGTTTTGGTGTGTGGGCAAACCTCATGGTTTTTTAGCTGGCATTGCTTCCAATCACGAAGAAACAGCCACAAATAATAATTTCTCCATTTATCAATAATATCTGTACCAATTATTCATTTTATTTTGTTTTATTCTATTTATTTACGCACGTGGAAAGTTCTCCAATTTTTTTTTCCCCCCTCTCCCTCGATTCTAGGGAAATTTTCCACGTTTAGTTTATAAACATGTTTATTTATGATCCGTGGAAATTAATCAAATTAATAATTTCATTCTAGGCACGTTCGGGTCAAACCAAAATCAAATTTGTATAATATTTTTCAAGTGTTTTAGTCATTTTAATAACCCCGTTAATTAGAGGGGGGACTTTACTAGTATATGAAACTGTGAGATCTTGACTTTATTCACGAAAAGTCTAGGGGTATTCAAGTCTCTTAGTTTCAGTCATCAAGTGTGCTGTCCTGTCTAAGTACGAAAAGGACGACTACACACCCAAAGCTTTTAGTCCAAGACTAAAAGATTTTGGTTTTTTAAACATTGGACAAGACCCCTCATAAAAACAGCCATGGATTGAATTTTAACTGTAAAATAACATTTTTAATGCAAAATTTAACCGTGAAAATACAATCAAATTGTAGTGGGGTCCATGTAATTATACCCTGAAAAGTAAGCATTAAATGTAATTTCCCGAGCAATGATGTTGTTGTGACCCTCTCCGTCCTCCCTCGTCGCGACATTACTGACCACCAAGCAAAAGGTCACCAGAAATGCCAAATTGAAGGAGAGGGTGGAAAACGCATGCTAGAATTCGCCATAATTTTGGATTGTTGTGCATCAAAAAACCGCTAGAGACGATGCAGGGGTGCTGACAAGATGGTTTAAAGTATGTTGGAGTCAATCACCAAGACAAATAATCACCAAAAAAGGTGAATATATTTGTTGAAAGAGCAACTATTAATCTTGAAATATAGAAATTTTATATGGTGAAAGTTAAAAATTACTTTAAAACTAGATTAGAAAGAAAATTATTAATTTTTAAATTTAAGTTGAGAAAGTTAAATAACTCTGATAATAATAATAAAATTTAACAAACTGGTGGGTGTTTGAACTTTCAAAACTTAGCGGATAAAAATTTGGGGATCTACTCAACCTTGGGTGGGAATAAGTCTTTTGGGCTTGTAATATTATGAAATACCCTATACAAGAGATGTCCATGGACTTGAAACAATTTGCAGTAGAGGGAATTTCTGATAAAGACATATTTGGACTTCGAAGGAGTTATATATGAATATAAAACATTCACTCTTAATTAGAATTATAGATGAATTGAAACACAGTTGATGCATGACACAGGTAGAACTTCAGTTGTTTGTTGTTGAGAGCAATTTGTATTGTTTCCTTCCATTTTCCAAAAACTGAAACTCTCTTTAGGCCAAAACGTCAATGCATTATCATTAACAGAAGTCTTTTTCACCATTATAGTACAAGGATTTGCGGCACTATTCACGATGGAACACCATTAGCCACTCTCCATAGTTTCTACTCCTTCATAGTTTCAGCAAACGAACATAAATAACGTCAATGCAAATGCAGGTGATTGATAAAGTTACTTCTCTTCCTCTTCTAGCTAGATAATTCCATTTGATCTTAAAGATAGCAGCTCTGTTAGTTAACATTCTTTTGCAGAAGTTCGTTTTTGCTGTCATTGCAACAACTCTTCTCTTCAGTTTTTTCCCTGCTCTCAAGGTACTCAACTTTTTTATTTTCATATAACTTTATCAAGCATTCTCTCTTTTTCAAATTTTCTTTCTTGTGGGACGACACAGGAGGGACAGACATGTTTAAAACATAAAAACTGTGATTCTGGGTTGCACTGTGGAATCTGTATTGCTAATGGCAGTGTACGGCCAAGGTGCACTCGAGTCAAGCCTGTCAATCCCACTTCACAGGTTCATTAACATCACCATTTTTCATATGAATGAATTTGAAGTTAAATATGTGTTTTTGTTTTTGTTGTGATAGCGGTTAATTATAATGAACTTCAGGTGAAGGGATTGCCATTTAATCGCTACTCGTGGCTCACCACTCACAACTCTTTTGCAAGACTTGGACATGTCAAGTCTGCAACCGGGGCTGTGATTCTTTCTCCAACGAATCAACAGGACTCCATAACCAGCCAGCTCAATGTATGTGTTGTATGTTTTGAGTTGGCCATTTATATTCCTCTGTTTACAATAACTTATATCAGAAATGACTTCTTCCTGCAGAATGGTGTTAGAGGTTTAATGCTTGATATGTATGACTTCAAGAATGACATTTGGTTGTGTCACTCCTTTCAAGGGAAATGCTACGGCTTCACAGCTTTTGTAACTTAACGGATTTGTTATATATTTTTCAGATTCTTTTAGTGACTACAATTTATTATGGAAGTTGGGACAAATTATTGACCTGTAGTCTTGTTTTTCAGCAACCGGCTATAAATGTATTGAAGGAGGTTCAAGCATTTCTTGAAGGAAACCCCACAGAAATTGTCACTACTATCATTGAGGACTATGTAACATCACCAAATGGACTTACTAATGTATTTGCTGCTGCTGGCCTTGCGAAATACCGGTTTCCAGTTACTCGAATGCCCAAAAATGGAGAAGATTGGCCAACAGTTGATGATATGATTCGAAACAATCAACGTTTGGTGGTTTTTACTTCAAAATCCTCTAAGGAGGCTTCAGAAGGGACAGGTTATCAGTGGGACTATATGGTGGAAAACCAATGTATGACTCATACTGGTCTTCTTAATTTACAACTTTTACTGGATCTATATAAGAAAATCTAATTAACTCATCATTAGAGATTGGCAACAGGTTAGGTTGGTGTTAAATATCTTAATCTCCGTTCTCGTCTCATCCTTGATACAAGGATAATGGGGGATCTTCGTCCCCTCTCCATGGAAAAATTTCTCTCCCCGTACCTTTTTTTCAAGAAAATTCCTTAACACTTTTTTCTCCTCTCGTTCCAGTAAGAATAATAATGAAATATTTAATAGCTTTCAAGGTATATGAGTAATAATTTTTAAAAATAATTCAATAGATAAGAGTTTAAAAAATATATAAAAGAGAGAAGGAATTGAGAAAAAGACGGTTGAAGAGGATGGGTTGAAAATATATTTATTTTGTCCCCGATTGTGGGAATTTTAGTCATTCCGTTCCAGTCCTTGTCTTTATGGGGAACCCCCTCCCTAACAGGTTGGAGAGGGGCAGGCAAAATATCCAATTTTGTGGACCAAATTGTCATCTCTACTCATCATTTTAATACATGCTGCAGATGGGGATAGTGGGATGAAAGCTGGTTCATGTCCAAACCGGGGAGAATCAGCTCCGATGAACTCAACATCTAGGTCATTAGTCCTAGTGAATTACTTTCCTGACGCACCAGCGATAATGCAAGCTTGCAAGCATAATTCAGCTCCATTGAAAAGGATGATTAACACATGTTATGAAGCTTCAGGCAAACGATGGCCTAACTTCATTGCTGTCGACTATTACAAGGTACGTACACACTGTCTGATGAAATTGTGCCCAATTAATATCAAACTAAATTGCGTGTGAAAATTTCAGAGAAGTGATGGTGGGGGAGCCGCAGAAGCTGTGGATGAGGCAAATGGTCATCTTGTTTGTGGCTGCGATAATATTTCCTATTGCAAGGTTTGCAAAACTTACTTCAATCTTATCCTTGACTGCAAGAATTTTTTGTGATGTTTAATTGATAGTTAGTTATCTGATACTCATGCAGGCAAATATGACTTATGGAGCTTGTGACCTGCCTGAGGCTGCAGCCGTTCAACCTGCATCTGAATCAGTAGCAAACGAATCCAACTTCTTACATTCAAATAGAAAACCAGTTCAATCATGGGGGTTGCTTGGAGTAGCCTTGCTGACTATTCTTTTGTAGTTGCAAATATTGGTTTTAGTGGGTTATGATTTGTAAATCCATTTCTGGTTCCTTATAAATGAATCCTGTGTTTTATTAATGGCTTCAATATGATCAGTGAAGTTATTATTATTAATGTATATCAATATCAAGGGCAAAATTTAGTAGTGTCTTTCTTTTTGGAATTTAGATACTGCTTATGTATTTTACTCGGATAGTGGTATGGATGACATCATACAATTGCATGATTCAAATTGTTCATTATTGATTGCCACCAAGTTAAATAATTCCAAGGCTTTATGAAGTACTAGCTTTAGATGAATTGTAGTTAGAATTCATACCTAAATTGGAACTTCAAATATTCGAATTGAATCCTTTAGGTTTTTTGTATTCAAGTTTTTTACCGATCTAGTAAATAAAAAAAAAATTAGACTTGCTAATTTCATGTAGAAGAACAAGTACTATGGTTTTCGTGGCCCAATCTAAAATCTCTTATTTTTTTCAATTGAACAAAGAAAAGCCCGAAAACAAAAGAGAAAAATAAAAAATAACCTATAAGGATCGTTTGAAACTGGAGGAAATATCAAAGAACATTAAAAAAAAAAAAAAACAGAAACAAGACTCTTCTTCATAATCCAATTTGTTTCATAGTTTGTGGCTCAAATATAATGTAAAACACTTACAATAGAGCTCAAAGATTATGTTTTAAATGCTAATAATAAAACTAATGTTATGAACTATAATGGATTCTTTGCTAAAAATGATATCAACCACATCCTTATAATCACACTTCATTTGGATAACAATGAACCCAAACAAACTTAAGGCTATGATAAATGGCCAACAACTCTGTGGTACTACTTTCAGGGGCACAAGATGTTGCCCCCAACCATAGCGATAGGCTAGTCATAAGTGTGGTGGAGGTGGTAAACTATGATTGGGAACTTCATCATAAGCAAAATTAATAACAGTTATATATAAGTGGCAAATAAAAGAGATTATGTTGGAAAACAAGAAAGCTTATGTCAAAGGCTCTCCTTCGAATATGAAATTGTTGATGTATACATATGTATCAACAAGAGGTACATTGAATCTATGAGATCCGATGCAGGAATTTTCAAAAAAGACAAAATTATATAGAGAAGAGGCAGAAGATTTTTAATGTGATTCGACTATAAAGCTTTAGGATCATAACTATTAGTATTGATGCCTGCTTTCAAGTATTGTCCAATATCAAATTCAATTTTCCAAACAACTTCTTCGTGTGGCATGTGGGTGATTTACATAGTTAAGCAATTCTTTTTCTTTCTCTTTTGTGGGTATATATAAGCTTTCTTCAAAAGCGTAGAAATGAAAGAGGTGAGCTGATATTATTATGTACCCGAAATTCATTTGAAATGGTGACATTAAGGCTGAAACTTGCACGTTATAGACATTTATCGATGACTCTGCTTCAAAGACAAATACACCAAAAGCAAACAACAGCCAGAAGTTTATGAAAACGAAATTGCTCTTAAAAGCAACATTAATGGAGTCGAGTAAGTATCCCGAAGAAAACGTTTTTCTCATTTTCTATGGAACTTCATCTCATCCCAGATAAAGAAGCCTATAACAACGTGCTTTGGGTGGAAAGCAATTTGATAATAATTTGTTTTTCCTTTTCAAAAGTCATCAGTTTTCTTTTTACTTTCGGCCATCACATCCAAATAATTCAAGACTAGAAGCAACAAATTAAAGGTAAAATATTTCTTTGTCCCTTTGCAAATTAAACGTTTAGAGTTGGTTTTTTTTAACAGTTCATATATTTGCTTATGTCTTTTCACTGCTATAATCATTGCTGCAATGAAAGTCTCCTCAAAAATATTCTCAGGTTGAATATACCATGAGCATATTCATTTCTAAGAAAATGACAATGAATTTAAGTAAATTAATCAGATAATGTTTCAGATGTGGCCTAAAAACACGGATTAGTTAGCAGTTTTCATAAAAAATGGAACTATTTATCTCCTTATTTTCCACTTCTAATTCTTGGCGTTTCTCTTTCAACCATGCTCTTTCTCTCTCTATGACGCCAACATCAATTTCATCAATGCAGGCAAGTCACCATTCTTCTCTTTTTCTTCTCAATCTTGTATTTTCCATTAATAATATCGAAGATACATACATACTTGTATATATATATATATAGATGCATATATTTATTTAAAACTGTATAATTCACTTGCAGAAGTTCGTCTCTGTCATCATCGTAACAACTCTTCTCTTCAGTCTTTCCTCCGCTCTTAAGGTACTCAACTTGTTCATATTAACTTCGTCAAATTCTTCTTTTTTTTAACATCTTTGTTGTTGGTGGTGATCAATTGCGGGATGACAAACAAGCAGGAGGGACAGACATGTGTAGCTAATAGCAACTGTGGCTCGGGTTTACACTGTGAAACCTGTGTTGCTGATGGGAACCCGCGGCCGAGATGCACCCGAATTCAGCCCTTCAACCCCACCTCACAGGTCCATCAAATTCAAATTTCAATGGTTAATATATATATATATATATTGAGCAAGCATATGTATAAATATATAGACACACACTTAAATCGGTGTTGATGGTGTGGTCAGGTGAAGGGATTGCCATTTAATCGGTACTCATGGCTGACGACTCACAACTCGTATGCGAGACTCGGAGTGAAGTCTGCAACTGGGTGGGTGATTATTGCTCCCACCAATCAGCAGGACTCCATAACCAGCCAGCTCAATGTATGTTTGTTTCTCTTAGTTGTATCTAATTGTGGTTGCCTGGCTAGTTGTATTACTTTCTGGCGATGAGATTTTGAAAGACTTTTAACCTACATTTTGTTAAGTAATTATGTCGTTAGGTGTATTTTGACTTTGATCATTAAGTCTTAATCTAGTCACAGTTTTCTAATGGGAAAGGATATCTATAAACTTTGAGAAAGGGAAAGCATTAGGTGAGTAATAATGTCACCATAGAGGTTGAATGCTGAATAAATCACGAGTTTTTGCTCAAAAAGTCTCGGTGAAGTTTTCTTTTTTAAAGAAAAGAAATTTGCTCATGGGAATTACATGTGATTCTTCAACTAACAATCAAATTAATCTTGACTGGAAAGTATTGCCAACATGCTTTGTTTAAAACACAAGTCTTCTTTCTTTCTGATGAATAAAAAAAGACCTAAGGAAAAATGTCAAGCATAAACTTCCTGACAATGCCCTTTGTTCATTTTTGTTGTATCCATCTTGCTAAGGAATCAATTAGGTGAGCCTTCCATTAAATAATTGATGTCATTTCGCATTCTTCTGATAATTGAGCTCAATCATCCATTACATACTTGATATGACAGAAGGGAGTTTCATTTCCTTTGAGAATAGATCTCAGGCTACCTTGTACTTAACTTATCACTATGAGATTATTTATGCCTTTCTCCTCTGTAAATTTAACTGGTGTATTTTGCAATTGTAAATGGGTGTTAACCATTGATAACGACTCTAATGGTCTAGCATTTCTTCTTGCAGAATGGTGTTAGAGGTTTAATGCTCGATATGTATGACTTCAAGAATGACATCTGGTTGTGTCATTCCTTTGGAGGGCAATGCTATGACAATACAGCTTTTGTAAGTGAACAAACAATGCTGGGAGGTTACCTCCATTAATGGAGACATCATTCCATTTTAGAGTTTCAACTAAAAACCGTCTTCTAAATCATAAAATTCTACAATTTTGAATCATAGACTTGTTTTCCAATTTCCAAGTCATTTTAAAAACATTGCATCTTAAAAACCTTAGTTCCGAAATGTCATTTAGGTGTGCCTGTTGCTTATGTTTTCTTCTAAATAGCTGGTTGATATGTCGTTGCCTTATGTTTCAGCAACCGGCTGTAAATGTTCTGAAAGAGGTGCAAAAATTTCTCGAAGGAAATCCAACAGAGATTGTCACTATTATCATTGAGGACTATGTAACATCGCCAAATGGGCTTACTAATGTATTTGTTGCTGCTGGTCTTGCGAAATACTGGTTTCCAGTTACTCGAATGCCCAAAAATGGAGGAGATTGGCCAACGGTTGATGATATGATTCGGAACAATCAACGTTTGTTGGTTTTTACTTCAAAGTCTGCTAAAGAGGCTTCAGAAGGGATTGCCTATCAATGGAGGTACATGGTAGAGAACCAATGTGAGTGTTCAATTCTGTTGTTACATATTCTTAATTTATAACTTAAATTGAACAAAAAGAAGGATTGTCTTGGCATTGATATTGCAGATGGAAATGGTGGGATGGTGGCTGGTTCATGTCCAAACCGCGCAGAATCACCTGCCATGAACACACAATCAAGATCTTTAGCCCTAGTGAATTACTTCCCTGATGTGCCTGACTTTCCCCAAGCTTGCAAATACAATTCAGCTCCATTGATAAGCATGCTAAACACATGTTATGAAGCTGCAGGCAAGCGATGGCCTAATTTCATTGCTGTCGACTTTTACAAGGTAAAAATTATATGTGAATGTCTTACCGGTTATATCATTATATGATGAAATGGTGCCCAATTAGGACAGTAAAACTTATGCATCTAAAATTTTCAGAGGAGTGATGGTGGGGGAGCGCATGAAGCTGTCGATGAGGTTAATGGCCACCTCGTTTGTGGTTGCGGAAATGTCGCCAATTGCAAGGTTTGTAACAAAATCAGGCGATTCATATGGCAGGATGCTTTAGTGAATTTTCATTGATTGTTGGTTATCTGATAATTATGCAGGCAAATATGACTTATGGGGTATGTGACCTGCCTGAAGTCAGTGTCAGCCCTGCATCTGGAGAAGCAGTAACAAATGAATCCAGCTTCATATACCCAAATAGAAGATCAGTTCAATTGCGGTGGTTGGTTTTAGCAGCCTCAGTGACAATTCTTTGTTTATAACATGGGAAAATGATGTCTTTTTAACCTACAGATAGTTGTTTTCGGATAGTTGTGACTAAAATATTATTGCAAATCCAGCTTTTTGTATCTTAAGGATGTAAGTTGGATTTCACCTGTCGACGCAGTGAGGGACATGGAATTAGTATCAATTCTTATGTATATTCTGTTCTTTTATTAGTGGCTTCAATGTGAAGCGTGAACATAGTGCTTTTAGAACCTGCAACTTTTGCTACCGTCTCCTTTTCTGCATTCAAAACATTGCTGGATTGAAGTATTTCCAATAGAAAATTGATGTATGTGGATAGTATGATGTGTGTCATGTGCGTCTAGTGATTAAATTTGCATATACTTTTTGGTCTAAACTGTCTGCTGATTCTGGATTTTCCTTTGAAATTTGTTGTTCATGATGGAGTCACTGCCAAGTATATTTTCAGTGGTGTCTGGTGGATGCAGGTTGTCACCACTCACTTTGCCCACAACCGAAAAAAGCATGCTAGTTGGAATTCCTTGTCACAGTACTACATACAACTTTTAAAGTGTGAGGAAGAGAGAATAAATGAATGATAGCCACATTAATCCAACAAATTGAAAATGTTTCCGATTCCTTTAAGGTCCTGCTTCATGAATTTACATTTGGAATGCAAATTTCTGGCGTCTGACAGACTGACAGTCTGATATAAGCATTTTTTACACAATATATATATATATATATATATATATATATATATATATATATATATATATATATATATATATATATATTTATTTATTTATTTATTTATTTATTTATTTATCTGTATGTATATACAAATTAGTCATACTTTATCTATTATTATCAATGAGATTTTGCCAAAATCGCAATTTCAAGCTTTTCATAAGTTAAAATATAATAGTAACGATAAAGATTTAATAAAAGATTATGCTATCTTTTATAGTATGATATAAATAAAGTAAAAAGAAAATAAAAAGGGATGTGAAATTTTTGAGTATACGAATAGATATACATTTATATGTATTATTATATGATTAAATATTACTTTATCTTTAATTCAAAATCATTTAATTATATAATGATATATGTTAACTATATATTTGTTTATATACTCAAAATGGGTATATATAATTTTATTGATTTACTAATAAACGAAGATTTTTTTATTATCATAAGATAGAAGATCAATCTACGATTTCGAATATGTGATCAACAGAAAATGTAGTTAATTGTTGATATTATAGTGAGCCAGTCATTTGAAGAAGTTCTCTGAAAATTGATACTTCTAAGATGGCAATTTTTAGCCTTACAAAACCTGTACCTAGAAAACCATCAAAATCCTTTTACAGTCAATACGTTCACACTTCAAAAGGGATTAGTTGAGTTACTTGGTACCGACCCAAACTCAATCTTTTGTCCACGAGGCTCAGGTGGCACATTCTCTGCAGAAATGGAGGTACTTGTGCATGAATCAAGGGCAGTCAATGGGTTTGTGCACAGCTCAAGAAACCTTAAAAACTGTTTATTTTTACGAATTCTAGGCTCATGATACCTTTAACCTGGACACTACACTAGATTCGTTACATCCCTTTCTGACTTATTCCTTGTATCAATACAATTTCCTCCCCTTTTTTTTATTTTTAATTCCAATTCATGGAATATACGACTTGTAGGGTTGTAGGGGGAATCCACTACAGCTTGTCATACGGATTGGCTCGGGAATAATAACAAATTTTAACATAGACATAATAAAATAAACATCATTCTCATTAAAATTTTAATTTAATTTTGTTTTAAGTATTTTTGAGTCCAAAGTGCTCCATCCACTCATATAAATACTCTATAATCTCTGACTAAACCTAATCTGGTTTGACTTGAAGAGCCCCCTGGATTTGGTTTTTCAAAGTAAGTTTTCTAAATTTTTGCGCATTTATCTCTTAGAGTCCTATAATGTTGCCGAAAGATACATATAGGGAAAACTTTGAATATCACGTTTATTTATAAGCTATAATATTATGAATATATTTATTTTAAATATATAAATATATTTATATATTTATATCTCATCGTAATTAGGTATCAAGATTATGTCTCATTGTAATCTTAAATTAAGAATAAGGTTGAAAGACTTATTCTCACTTAACATTTAATCTATTTTAAATTCTCACTCACTAGATTTTAAAAATACAATTATCTATTATTAATTATAAAAATAAAATTATTATTTTATTATTAATTTTAAAATAAATAAAATTATATTTCATTTCACTTCGTAATTTAAAAAATTAATAATTTTTTTAAATTATATTTCTTTTTAAAGTTTGATTTTTCCAATTTTGATTACACTCCGGAAGGACTATCAACCATTTTTAGTGTAAATATTAAATTACCATTTAATCCCATAATATATTATTTAAAATATCCCGTTAGTGAAAGAAATTACCTAACTAAAACCTATCTAAAAGAATGTGGATGACACCGTGAAATTTCCACCATGATTAATGCTTCTATTTACGCCTTTGACCAATCAATTCCATTCCACTTTCCCTATTCCTTCTCCACGATTAAGCCCGTGCCCATCCTCCATCAATTTCTATGTTTGACTGCTTCAATCACAAGCCACGTTCTTTGAATTCCATCGATCATGATCCTCCTCAGCTCCACCTTACTATGTCTGTAGAATATCAAATCTCCTTTTGGTTAGATTTGTTTGTGCTTAAAAGATCCATTTAAAATTTAAACTTTTTAATTTTTTTTTACGTGTCTTTTAGCCTCCATCCAATAACACATCTACGTGGACTACTCTTCTACACATACTCTATTTCAGTTGCATTAATGGACCTTTACTTATCATACACAACGTCAGCGTCACTATTCCTCTGTACACGTGTTCTCATTTCATTGATCCTACCAAAAGTCGATTCAATTATTTCATAATTGGACCACTTTTCAAAGATTATATCTTGGCCGAATCACTATGCCAACTACACTTACCTCCTTTACACTCCAATCCCTGTCTCCTTTATTATTTCAATAAAATAAAATTATTTATATATTTTTTTATATATAATTTACAAATAAATAATATTTTATTATATAATAATATATTACTTAGATATATATATATATATATATATATATATATTGTATATCAAAATTAAATACATATAACATTACTCTTTATATTTTAATAATATCCCTAATATCATAATATTTTTCACAAATAAAATATAAAAATCTCTATATTTAGAAAGGGTTTTGATCCAGAGGAAAAAAGAAAACCTATTTTAATCTTTAAAAGTTTGCTTGATTAGAGAATTTTTTAGTATCAAAAATAAAAATTACCACAAATATAGATTATTTTGTATAAATTATTAATATATTTGATAAAAATTAAAATTTATAAATAATTATATATTTAGTTGGATGAAATAAAATAACATTAAGATATTATTATACATAAATGCTTAAAAATTATTAGGTATAATTATGTTAAAATTAATTGAAAATAAGAAGATTTATATCCATAAAATAATAATTAAATATAAAATTATAACAAAATCAAACTTACCATAATAATCTTTTTAATATCTAAAGTGTTAATAATATTATTTTTTATATTATCTGTCATATTATTATTAATAATTTTTAATATTTAAAAAAAAAAAACTCGACCATTCATATTAAATTAATGTGATAAGAATATGAAGGTTAGGTAAAAGTTGAATCGAAAGATTCTCCGAATTTTATAATAAAGATAGATACGCCAAATAATTAAAGTGGTTGAAGGCTTGATATACTTTGTGCTCCATATTAAATATTAAACATGTCATTAGACATTTATAAATCTGCCTTTAACCCAACAAATCATACTTTTTAGTTCTAAATATCATTTTCAACCTTTTATATTTATAAAATAACTTTACTGCCCATATATGTTCCACTTTGGTGACTTGGATTGGAATTTTTCACAATTTACAATTCCTTATTGCGCATCTAAACAACAAAAATCACTTTTATATATGTTTTTATATTGGTATTTAAAGAAAGTGGAAAATTAATTTCGTTTTCTGCTATTCCATATACATCTTTCTTTTCTCGTTTTCCTTTCTTCTTCTTATATTAGTAGTATTAGGACAAGACATAAGTAGATAAAGTTATATTACCGAACCAAGTTCAAACATATTTTAATTCAAGTTTAGTCAGAATGAAAAATAGATCAATTCAAGTTTGACTTAAATTTATCGAGTCAATATTAAAGATGATTCGAGTTTGATTCAAATGAAAATATTTTGGTTCAAATTGGGCTTAAATTTATTGTTTAAACTCATTATTCAAATATATGGCTTAGATTCATAATTCGAATTTGTGACTTATTGACAAAACGATATCAATTAACAATTATTCAACATAATTGAAATCAAATCACGAGCTAAGGTTGAATTGAATCAAGTCCTCTATTTAACTCATGATCCAAACTAAACTGAATTTTATCTAACTTAAATTTGACTTGGTTTCAAAATGAACAAAACCTCCTAACTTGACCTCAATTTAAATTTGAATTAAATAAATTTGAATCAAACTAACTTTTGAGTCTCCGCCAACTCAGTTCAGGTCCAACACTAAGCATTGAGTGAAATGAAATTTTTTATTGACAGGTTGACTCATAATATTATATAAATTAAGTATTTTTTTAGTAAAATACCTTATAGCGCTTAATGAGTATAAGATTTTTTATTTTGCCATAATTAAAAATATATACTGAATGGTAAAAATGATGAGAATGTAAAAAAAGTGATCCAACAAAATTTTGAAAAGAGATGGAAGAATAATGTATGCGGTTGGGATTGCGGGAAATATGAAATTAGATAGTGAAGGCGTTGAAACCAAAAAAAAAAAGAATAAAATTCTTTGATTTCGATTCTAGATGTGACAATTAATTAATTTATATTATAAAGTTTCATAAAATTGGATGACCATTCATACATTGCCTGATTCTCCACTTGATTGCCTGACGGTGACAACAACAGCAGAGAGCCACTACATATTCTGTATCCTTCGCTTGCCATAATTTTTACCAACTTAAAATTTCTGCTGTAAAAAATAAAACAAAAAAACTGCCTTAATTTTTCTTATTATCAACATCAATAGATAATATAATTATAAAATTAAAATATAAATGTTGGAATATTTTATAAGGTCAAAAGACTTGTTCCCACCTAAGGTTTAACCTATTCCCAAACATATATTTACAGAGTTTCAAAAACTTAAACACTCACCTATAAATTATTAAACTTAACCAAAACTATTAATTATACAGGATAAAAACATAATTTTATAATTAAACCCTAAAAGTTTATATCATTTTCTCTTTTGGTTTGAAACATTAATAATCTTTTTTCAATATTAGGTTTTGAAAAATTTTCTCCCTTGGGTTTTTTCTTCTTTCTTTTACTACCACCATCATTTTCTCCTATTGTCGGTCTTCCCACCATAGTAGTTTTGATGAAGAGATGAAGACATCATTTTTGTCTTTTTGATCGAACAAAAAGAATTTATTTTTGTCTAACTGATGAATTAGCATCAAACAAATCTTATGATGACAATTTTTAGGGTTTTAGATTTAGTAATAAAATGATGATTTTATCTCTTATAACTAACTATTTCGGTTAAGTTTAATAATTCAATGATGAGTGTTCGAGTTTTTAAAACTTAATAGATATGTGTTTGAAAATAGATTAAATCTTATGTGAGAATAAGTCTTTTAACTTATTATATAATGAACAATATTATATGAATATATTTTTAATACATAATTTAAATATATAAATAATATATCATCATATAATTAAGTATTATTTAATTTTATATTTAAAATCAATTAATTATATATGCATCTTAATTATGTATAAAAATGTATGTAGGTAATTTTATTATTATATAATAGTATTCCTTTTTTATTCTGACGGAGATTTGGGCAACCGGGGGAGGTTTCTTTGGAGCGAGAATCTATGTTTCGAGTATTATGAAACACCGAGGAAGAGGGTGATTGGCATAAACTATGCAAAAAGTGACAACATGGACAACAAAGAAAGAATATAAAATGAAATTAGATTCTGTTTACATTATAAAACCAAAAACTATCCAAGATTATCGAAAGATTATGAGAAATTATCAGTATTATTTATTTATAAAATCATACAGTAAATCTGCTTGCAGGGTTGCAAAGTAGGGGCCTGAACAGAAGAAGTTAACAATTAAACCAATGGGGAATTCCGTACCTGGAAGAGTGAAAAGAAAAGACAAAGGTTTATTAGCTGTAAGACACGTTGGAGTGTCACGTGCATCGGGGAAAACGAATTATATGTGTAAGCTGTAGCGGCAAATAATGCTGGGTTGACCGGCGACAGGATAGTCACAATGAGGCGTGGGTTGTGGGCCGCTCTGTCTCCACGCGTGTGTCTCCGCCGCTAAACGACACACTCACACACACACTCACTTCCTTTCTTTCATTCTTATTTTTACTCACTTTCTACCAATTGACAGACTTTTGTTCTTCGTCTCAGACTCAGTCTCTGACTGCCTCTGCTCTGCCTCGCCTTACGCTTGTTTTTGTCAACCAAGGCAATGCACTACTTACTTTTGCTTCCCATGCATTTATACCCTCCTTGATTCGTCATACCCAATGTAAATCACTGCTAAATCCTTTTTTAAATCAGAATTTTCTTGATGATTTACGTTGTGAGTAGGGATAGAAAGGGATGTTAGTGAGTCAGATAGTTATGGAATTTTGTATAAAGAGGGTCCACCTAAGAATGGGGCCGACCCCAAGTTTTTTTTTGTTATCCACGACGAAATAAAGAAAAAAAGTTTTGTCATCTTTTTCTCGAATAAAGAGGTGGAGGGACAACCTGGCCCCTCACATTCCTCTGTTCATCTTTGACCTTTGACTCCACCAACCACCCAACGCAAACCTAATTATTATTTTTCCCTTTCAATTTTCCTCTTTAAAGTCTAATGATAAAATTGTATTGAAGTTATAAAAAAAAACCAACCAACTTTACTTGAATCTAAAGAATATAAAAGGACTTGTGATGGAAATACAAAAGCAAATATACTTTAGAGTTAAGGTTAGCATTCGATTCATCTTTGACATTCCACCAGAGTGTAAAGCTACTTAGCTAATGCAATTATTTTTATGATTGTATTTTCCTGTTGCCTTTTAGCCCGGTAAAAACGACACAAAAACTAGTAAAATATTTAAATAATACTTGATGTAAACAGGAGTTAGATTTTAGTCTAAAGTAAAAAACCAAAACTATGGGTCCCATTCCAACCCAACCCCAACCGAAGTCTGCAATTTTTAGTTTGACCAATCCAACCATAGTTAAGTTCCGAGCTATAAATGCCACACGTGTGGCCCAGTCTCAGTTAACGTAACCCACCCTGCTGCTGCTCTGTCTTCCCCTTCTCTGCTCTTTCTGTTCCATATAAGAGAAAAACCATAACGAATCCAAAACCAAACACGTAAATCCTCCCAACAAAGAAATACAGAGAGAATTTTCAGAGTCCCTCACTCACTCACTCACTCAATCAATCATCATGCCCGGAAGCTTAGAGCCGTTGGATTTATCCATTCAGATTCCTTATCATTTCAGGTGTCCGATCTCTTTGGAGCTCATGCGTGACCCTGTCACCGTCTGCACCGGTCAGACTTACGACCGTCCCAGCATCGAGTCCTGGGTCGCCACCGGTAACACCACCTGTCCGGTCACCCGGGCCCCGCTCACCGACTTTAGTCTCATTCCAAACCACACTCTTCGGCGACTTATTCAAGACTGGTGTGTTGCCAACCGCTCCTTCGGCATCGAACGTATCCCTACTCCCAAACAGCCCGCCGAGCCCGCTCTAGTTCGTTCTCTTTTGAATCAAGCCGCGGCCGACTCTAATGCTCTCCCCTCTCGTCTCTCGGCTCTGCGTCGACTCAGAGGACTAGCTCGTGACTCGGATAAGAACCGTTCCCTTATTTCCTCCCACAACGTGCGCGAAGTATTGACGAATATTCTCTTCTCGAATTGTAACTCCGAGTCGTCTAATGAGTTGAACTACGAGTCCCTTGCTCTACTCGTGATGTTCCCCCTCAGTGAGTTGGAATGTACTTGTGTAGCTTCAGACAACGATAAAGTAACTTATTTGTCAAATCTATTATTTCATCCGTCGATTGAAGTCCGAGTCAACTCAGCTTCGCTCATTGAAATTATCTTAGCCGGCATGAGATCTCAAGAGCTTCGTTCTCAGATCAGCAGCGTGGACGAGATTTTCGAGGGTGTAATTGATATATTAAGAAACCTTCAATCATATCCACGCGGCTTAAAAGTAGGGATCAAGACTCTCTTCGCCTTGTGTCTCGTGAAGCAGACGAGACACAAGGCGGTAGCAGCCGGCGCGGCGGAGACATTAGTTGACAGGCTGGCGGATTTCGACAAGTGCGATGCCGAAAGAGCTTTGGCGACGGTGGAATTGTTGTGCAGAATCCCGTCCGGGTGCACGGCTTTCGCGTCGCACGCTCTCACCGTGCCGTTGCTTGTAAAAACAATCCTGAAGATTTCAGACCGAGCGACGGAGTACGCAGCGGGGGCTCTCTATGCGGTCTGCTCGGCATCGGAGGAGAGCCAAGGGGATGCCGTGAACGCCGGCGTGTTGACTCAATTGTTACTTCTTGTGCAGAGCGATTGTACGGACAGGGCAAAACGAAAAGCCCAGATGTTATTGAAATTGTTAAGGGATTCATGGCCAGAAGATTCAATTGCCAATTCAGATGATTTTGGTTGCAGCGAAGTTGTTCCATTTTAATGATTAAAAAAAAAAAAGATTTTTCTAAGTGTTAGTGGAAGAGAAACTGAATATATTTTGAGATTTTAGATTGGTACAGGGAAGGAGTTTGTAATTTTGTATGTATTTTTGTACGTAAGAATTTTTTGTGGAAAGTTTTAAGAAAAAGGAAATGAAAACATACGTCTCCTTAATTCTTCTGTTTTTGTTTTATTTTTGCTTGTGTATTTTGTCCGGTAGTTACAGTTTCATCATCTCCAAGAGCTGTTCCAGAAACCTTATCCTGGGACTGGAATCATCAAATTATGAATGCTCGAATGAGGGAAAAGTTGACTGGGTGGCTCGACCTTCAACGTTTGGGGAGTTGGGGAATTTGGTTTTTGTTTTTGAAAATTATAAAATCAGACTGAAGGTGAAGCCTAAAGGGGTTAAATTTGAACTAGAGTCTCTGACGACGAGTGGACCTGTATTTGCAGTGTTGCAGGCAGGTTCGTGATGGAAAGAACATTTAGTTTGGTTTATTTATTTGTTTTTGGGACAAGAAAGCTGAGCATGGTGCAGATGCATACTCTGCTTCAAACTGAAAAAATGGGATGATGGTTTAAGATTCGAGAGATCAAACCTTTGTAGGATGGGTTAGTACATCTTGGTTTGGTTTATCCAGTATAGTTGGTATAATTCGAAAAGAAAAATGGGTTGATCTGTTTAATATAAGTTAATATAATTCAAAAAAAAAAAAATCCGATTTGTGAAGAAATACTCTTATTTTGATAAATTTGGGGAGTTGGGACGTTTAAAATCTCACCTGTTAATGCAGTGGGGGCAGGTCAATTTGAGAAGCTATTGGATTTTAGATTTATACATATAAACAAATATAATATTATTATTATTTTAAGATCTACACAAATATTATTAATAAAATTATATATATTTTAAATATATTATTATATACAAAATAATATTATATGTATCTATTTTTTTATATATATAGATGATATATCATTATATGATTATGTGTTATTTTGTCTTCAATTTAAAATTATCAAATCACATAACAATATATCATCTATGTATATGAATTGTATATAAAAAATATATATATATATATTTATAATATTACCAAACCTTCTAAAAATAAATACTAAAAATAAATATTATACATTGTAATTTCACTAAACCTTCTAAAATATTACCAAAGAGAAAACAAGGTTTGTTAGAATATACATGACTTTAATGGGTAAGAATATATCAAATTAAATTTATCAAATAAAATATAAATATTATGAAATATTTCTTTTGAAATACAATTAAACAATAAAAATATTTTCAAAGTGTTATAAATAAATAAATAAATATAATAAAATTAAGTAATTAGTGGAAGTTGAATTTGTGAATATATCAATAAAATTATATTTACGTATTTTTTAATATAATTTAAATATATAAATAATATATTATTTTGTGATTAAATATTTTTAAATTAAAAATAAAATAATATTTAATTATGCATAACATCGCTGGTGAATATATATAATAAACAAGGACACACACGGAGAAACATTGAGAGTGTTCCTTAACAAGTAAAAATGGTAGCGGTAAAATTTGTCTGATTGACAGCAAATAGAAGCAGAGAGTGGCACATAACAAGACTCCATGGGCAGTAGTGATGCATGTCCCACTGCAGAAAATGGCAATGCAGACAAGGTGTTTGATGTGTGGCTTCACATAAAGATATAAAACAAGTGACAGTCACATGTTGGTGGAATAAAACCATGGAATCACTCACATGGCCCTTTGCCTCTTGTCTTCTTCATCCTCTTTTAACTGTGAATGGTGGTCGATGGAAGGAAGGCCGAAGCTCACATGCTCATCTCTTTCTTTGTTTGGGGTAAAATAAACAATTGGGAATTCTTCCTTTGTCTTTGTACCCTATGATTTCAGGCATTTGGGACCCAATCCTACTCATGTTTTCCTTTCACTGCCTATACTATATAAGATGCCTTTTAGATCAGGACAATGCCTTTATTCTTTGAATACAAATACGCGTGTATAAACTTATTCATACAACTAAAACTATAATTTCTGATTGGGTAATGTGATTATTTTATTTTTTTTCTCATTTCAAAATCACCCAATCAGATGTTATCGCATTAAATTATATGAATAAATTTGTACATATAATATTACTCATATTTCATTCTTACCCAAAAATCAAAGTTAGGTGAAGATTCAATTACTCCACTCTTGTAGCAGTTGGCTTTCCATTTTGGTAGTTAGTTCATGCAGCACTGGCTACAATTAATATATTATGTGGATTTATACTCATATATTCAAGTGTCTTTTTCATGCCCATAAATATAATGAAAATTATATGTTCATTTTTAATGTATATTTTTAGATTTAAAATTAATTAAGGATTTTGTATATCATTTCAAGTTTTAGATATTTGGTATGTGCAAAGAACAATAAAATATGTTTACATATTTTCGCTATATAATTTAAAAACACAGATAATATGATGATTTTAAATTAAAAATAAAATAATAGTTAATTAAGTAATAATATATTATTTATATATTTAAATTATATACTAAAAATATGTATACATAACATTGCTATGACATGTAAGAATGTAAATAAGTCCGGAGTGGCAACCAATCTCTTGTATAAAACTTTAGAATGGGCTAATTTTGGGCTTCACTGTATGGTTTAGTCCTTTACATGTCCAGCCCAAACATTGTCAGTTGACAGTATGGGTGAAAATACAAATTTATAGGGGAAGGGTTAGATTTTAAAATACAAAATTTAAATGTACACTAATTCTTTATCATCTTAATTTATTTTTTGTACTTGATAATATTAATTATGAAAAAAAAAGGAAATGATTTTATAACTAATAAAAAAGGTTTAATAATGATACATTCATAAAATTGAATTTCTTTAAAAGTTATAATAAATTATTATTTTTTAAACTTGATAAAAAATTTTAAAATGCAATTATATTTACTAAAAAAATATTTGCATATATCCGGTCAACCAATATTTTATAAGAAATATGATTTATAATAAAGTATTATTCTATTTCTTTTAATTATATTTAAAAATATATTGATGGAATTTATCATTGATATTACTTATTTGTAATATAATAATGACAATGATCTTTTTAAAATATAGTGGAGGTGAAATAAAATTTCTCATATCTATAATATTAGGGGAAAAATGAAACCATTAATTTAAATTATCTAGTGTTTTTTTATGAATTATTTATTGTTTTTAGTTAGCCCAAAGGACTCATTCCCACCCAAGGTTTAGCCTACTCCCAAACACATATTTATGGGGCTTCAAAAACTCAAATATCCACCCATTATTTAATTTCTGTTAGAGTTGATTATTAATTGTAAGGGCAAAAATATTATTTTATTTCATTTTCTCTTCCCAGGTTTTAAAAAACTTACAATTTTATTTCAATATCAACTTTTTCAGTTTTAAAAAATGACTTTTCCTCCTTATCCCTAAGGTTTTATTTCAATATATTGATGTTTAAGTTTTTGAAACTCTACAGATATATGTTTGGGATTGTGTTAAACCTTAGATGGGAACAAGCCTTTTGGCTTTAGTTAATGATCATATTTTGATGATTACTATAATGAAGATTTATTACGGATATATAATTATTTGAGTGAAACAAGTAAAAGTTATTAGTGATTGTTAAATTATCCTGATACAAAATATATTTGGATTTAGTGTGTTTTTTTTTTTTTTATAAATTGTCAATTTTTTTTAGAAATATTTGTGTCACTTTGGGCAATTTCAAGTTAATTTGATCATGATTCAATTTTAGTTCAGATTTACCCAAACATAGACTCTTAATATAATTCCTGTCAAAAAAACTCTTGATATGCCTCAAACGAAACAACATGAACTTTGAAGGAAAAACGAAAACCCTATTCAATTGTATTTGATTCTTGACACTTCTATACCATTCTTATAATATTACTAAGGCAAAATGCAACTTCCATCTGAGAATTAATGAACCAAGACCAAACTTACACCATTTTAAATCTTCTTTTTTGTTTCTTTAAACCAGTCAACCTAATCAACTTTCTTTACACATAAACTTCTTAACGAAACTTAAGCGGAAATTTTCATTTTTCATTTTCAAATAATAGTAACAATTCCATTTTCAAACCTTAAATCTTAAATCTGAGTACATGAACAAGTTGAAAAAAAAACCCAGAAAACACAATACATATGAAGATGGAGACTCATATATATTTATATATATATATATATATATATATATATATATATCTTTGCTGCTAGGGAAAAATTTAGGGGTCTCATCACCAAAAGAAGAATTCATCTCAAGGTTGAATTCCGTTAGCATAACCAAGAAGAGATCCAGAAAGTCAGCTCATCTGCAGCTTGTTTATATATCTCTTCCACGGGAACTGTCCTTGTCAACTGATCAAAACCTCGATTCACCTGCTACATGCACCCAATTCATTACTATATAGTTAAACTAGGGTAAAATGGGTAAGTTTGATTAATGATAAATTTTTTTAAAATTACAATATGATTCAAAATTTTGAATTGTATATTCATATGTTTTTTTGGTTTTTGAAAGCGTGTTTAGTATAATAATTAAAAAAATTTACAAGGTTATAGGAAGCTGCGAAAATGGTATGTAATGATTTTACATTAGATTTTAGAAGTACATACAAAAACTATTTTTAAAATATTTCAACTTGATTATTAAATTTCGACTTAAATTTTACACCAAATTAACATTTCATAAGAACTTACATGTGCATGAATCATGGACATTCTTCTGTTGGAATTGGAAGAAACTTGAGCAGAAATGATCTCTATTTTATGCTTCTCCAACACACAGCAAATGGTGGTGAAGAGTCCAAGTTTCCTCGGCGAACACACGCTTATATTTGCTTCATCTCCACAAATGTTCAAAACAACATTGGGTGAAGTCCATGTTTGGAAGACTACAGGGCAGAGTGATGCTGACACCAAATTTGTAGAGTTAACATTACTGGTGGCAGCTTCAATGGTGAAGTTTGTGGATGATCCATGATCAGCTAAAAATGCCTCCCTTGAGTTCAAAGCTAGCTTCTGCGAGTTGATTATGGATGGCAGCGGCTCATATTTGAACGTTGCTACTCCTTGAAGCCTTTCTAGCTTTTGTTTTTGTAGCTTTTGGAGAGTTTGTTGTAGGGTTTTGATGTACTTCACCGCTTCATCCACGATTCTGGATTTGTCAGCCTACTCAATAAATAGCAAAAGTCAATAATGCTTTCATGAACTATTTCATCAAAACCAGGTTATATTGAGCCCTAATAAAAGTTATTTTCCTTTTTTTTTTTTTTATACCACGATGTTGATCATAGAGGAAGTAATGCCATTAGTGTAAATTAATGTAAACCTTCCTTCATTGCATTTATAATTTAGAATATTAACTTGCTCCGGCGCAACATGAAATAACGATTGGTACCTTCGCACAACAAGGAATAACAGAAAAAAGACATAAGCATAGTCATAACAAACCCTAGATAAAAGAGAGAAAAAGGTGAAACTAACAAAGAACGACGAGGGAAATGGAAAAAAAGAGAAGAAAAAAAGGCCATCCTCTCTCACAAAGATTAAACTGTTGACAAAGGAGAAGCTAGAAATATTGACATTTGTGTACATTAAAGGTAACCTCTTTTTGCAAAGATGAACTGGTTTATGGCCTGTACTTCAAATAATCTAAGAAAAAGAAATAAACAAGAAAGATATACATTGAAGAATGAAGATGGAAATTGGATATATATATATATACACACACTTACCTTAGGAGGAAGTTGAGGAAGCAATTCATGAAGAGTAGTAAACATGTCCCTCATCTTCTTCCTCCTCTCTCTCTCCGTCCATATGTGAATCTCATGATCATCCGATTCACCACCACCATTGCCACCTCTTCCTTCTTTCACAACCCTATCATTGTTATTTTTATTAATGCCACTACTTGATCCTATATCTCCTCCTTCTCTTCCTCGCTTCAGGTTTTTAGAACCTGAAGGAGGCAGCGGCGCCTTCTTCCTCTCTTGGGTACCACCACTGCCTGAAGTACCATTAATATTACTGTTATAATAATCAGAAAAGGCAAGAGGCCAGGACTGGTTTTCCCAAAAGAAAGAGTGGTGTAGTGAAGCTTCGTCTGACATGCTCAGCCACAAAACAGAAAGTAAGCAGACAGATGAAAGAAAACAAGAAAAGGTAACTGAAGAGTAAAGAGAGGAGAATTGAAGCGTTTAATAGAAAAGGGTGGTGGCAAAGTGCAAACAGAGACACAGGATTGAGTTGCGAAGAAGAGAACAAAATACAATCATAAGGCAGTGCCGTTACTTCCTATAATATAAATAATAAATCAAAAACAAGACAAAAACGGATGACAAAGATTTGTTTTTGTGGTCCCCACCTGCAAAACAAAACAAAGTTTTTAGTTTTTTTTTTTAATATTGAAATTCGTAATTCTGTTTTCGTTAATTATTGGAAATGTTTTTTTCTGTTAACCTTTAATTCTAAAAGGGTGTTTAAGTAAATTTACGTATCTAATTTAAATCTAAATCTATATTATATTATTTTTATTTTTTTCTTTATTTTTAAATTTCTGTTCTCTCACTTTCTCATCTTTTTTTTTGTTAAAATTTCTCTTTTCTGAGTGTATCCATTATCTTTGTTCACATAAAAACAAACTCAACGAATTTGATGGCAAAGTACCGGAGGATTGTTGACCGGCATAAATCATCACACCCAACCCACCTTCTTCAACTCCCAATAACTCCATCGGAATAGTACAATTTCCCCTTAATTACACCATTTTAGTGCGATTCTTTCTTAATACATCCTATAAATCATCCTTGTCAACCAAAGAAATACTATTCATAGGAGTCCCTGATCACAAAAATTATAAACCAAATTCAACAACATTTTCCCAAAATTTGGAAATTAAAATGGCATTTTTGGCTTTCATTTTCCTCAAACTCTTGACTCTAGCTCTAAAAATTTAGGTAGTACTTTCTCTATTGAACTCCATTTGTCAATGATTACGAAGAGGTTCAACCTTCTTTTATGACTGGTACCAGAATTGAATAAGATTTCAAGAAGGAAGGAACACTAGATTGGCTTTAGCCGGAAAAAATTCTTGTGAGGATAGTTGTTCATTTAGTAGGGTGGTTGCTCCGACAGCGTATGATTCACTGCAATGTCCCGTTCCAGTGCGGTCTATGAATCTCCTGCAGCACATTAGGAGCTTCGATTGATTATTTTAGGCTTTAGTGTAACTGGTTGAATCACATCGAAACTCTAATATTAGGTTCCATCTCAAATTTGGCTTTACTCCTGCTTATAAACACAAAAATTAGTCACATTTTAAAACCACAATTAAGGCCATTTGATAGGATTTTCTTAAAACATTAACCTTTAAAGTCCAAATGGCAATTAATAAGTTTGGACCTCCCCAAGTGTTTGTAGAAGAAGAACGCAAAAACAAAGAGCCAAACTATAGCAAAGGGAAGTCAAAGTTTGCTAGAAAGTCTAACAAAACAAGTCTCCAATTGAAATCTATTGGATGAGGTGCAAAATCCATATTTTTCTTTCTCATTTCCCGTGCAACTCGAGTCTTAGAAACTAGAAAGGAGAAATGTTTGTGGGTGGATGATAAATTGTAAATAGTTTGTGAAAACAGCTAAAAATATTTTTGTCTTTTCTTTTGATAAGTGTATATTTACCGTAATTATTATTATCATACAATATGCGATACGTAATCTATAATACGATACAACACAGGTAAAAAACGATACGACACAACTCACATTGCCTAGCCTTTCAAACACACCTCACTTGGAATGTCCATTTCACTCAAATGGACCTCCTCATCACTTGTCAAAATAATAAACCATGATAAATTGTAGCACCAATTCATTTTGTAGCTTTGAAACTATACTTCATTTATTACCGCTAGTGCTAATCCTTGTCAGGCTCTTGTCTGCATTAGGCTATTGATCTTCTAATTGTATTTTCTTCATCTCACGAGCCATGCATGGAAATGATCAGGTTTTTCTCCAACATTTGTCTCTTCTTAATTAACTAGCTCCTCTTTGGCTTTCTTCTCATTTTCCAAATCTCTCCAACCACTTGTCTGTTTATGAAATTCCCCCCTTAATCTTGAAATCTCATTGTTTGCAGCCAAAAGTTCCTCCGGCAGATTATCCAGCAACAAACTCTCTTCCTTTAATTTCAAGCTGTTCCTCACCTATGCTACAATCCCTTTTTAAGTTTCCTATTTCAATTTCAAGCTGTTCCTCACCTATGCATGATTCGTGTTCTAAGAATGATAATTGATTTTATGTAGGAATTTGCAAAATATTAAGAGAATGTTTTAATCACATTATTATATACTACTATATTAAATTATATAAGTAATTTATTAAAATTTTTTGTAAATAAAAAGTTTATGTCAAAACTCGTAAACCCCATGTAGTATTAATAAGTAATTATTCTCAATCCCTTGTGATGGTTTCTTTTTGTTACTTTTAACTAAAATAAATAAATAACTTTGATGCCCTTACCTAATATGCCCATAAATCGAACACCCAAATGCTTTATCTCAACCATCCCCAACACCAATGTTGTTAGACTTGTAAAAATTATTGAATTTTCCAAAATATCAAAAGTTATATAATAATAACTAGATAAAAAATAATAAAAAAATCAAAATTTTTGATTAAAAAAATATAGAATAATAAAAAATATAAGAAATATATTTATGAAAAATTACAAAAGTAATCAAAAAGTTGAAAGCTTACTCTGTAAAATTAAAAAAAAATAATTTGACTTTAGAGAAATTTAAATAGATTTTATTTGGATAATATTTTTTAGATTTGACCCTTTTTATTGGATTTTGTAAATTCAAATAAAATATTCTCAAAATTTCAAATTCTTTAAAAGTTTCTTTTAATTCTTTTTGTTTTAGTATCTGTGTTACTTTTATAATTTTTTTTTACCTTTTTTGTTTGAAAATAAAATTTTAAAAAATTTTGAGATAAATTAATCAAGTTTAAACTATAGTTAGGCAGATTCATAATTGTGTTGGTCCAATTCAATCAAGTTGGTAATTTTGAGAGTTTTTGGGATAAAAGTGGATTTTACAAGTTAGGGGGTGTAAATGTATTAACTTTAATATAAATATAAAAATTCAGGTTTATTTGATTCTTTTGCCCTTGATTCTTTTAAAACAAACAACAAAAAACTTTAATGAAATAACAATAAGGGGTTTAAATGTAAATCTGTTGGATTTAATCCGACTCAATCTACGACCAAATCTAGTTTAAAGTAATTACCAATAGTATAAAAGTTTTAATGACAAGTTAGTAATTCCATTTAGAATCATGGTTTTAAAACCCAAATTAGATTGACTAGTTGGATAGTTTCAATCAGGATCTCACGGCAACCTTGGTTCGAGCTTGCCCCAAAACTAATTCTTCAGAGTTTTGCTCAGGCTGAAAATTGGTTGTGATTGATAAATGGTAATAGATTGGACTCTGTTAGGGCAAACTGAGTTGAGGAATGCTCAGTGATAGGGTTCAACCTGTAGCCATTTATCAATTACAACTAATTCTTCAGCCTAAGCAAAATTCTGTCAACAAGCATTTCTCATCTCAATTTGCTTTGTCAATGCTTGTTCAGAATACAGTAGCCCTGAATGTACAGAATTATTAGTTTTCAGAGTCTAGACTAACCGATATAGGGAGTGGTACAATGGCACTTGAAAGTACCCATCCAAAACAGAAATTTTTTACCCTCCTACTGTTTCAGTTCTTAGTTGGTATATGGATTCAGGGGCAACCACTCAACAACTGGTTCTCTAATATCATGACCAATCAACCTTGTTAACTTTCTACTAAATGGAAAATCTCATTTGTGATTTCAATATAACAATAACAATCCCTTTTTAAAAAAATTATATCTTAGGGTCGAGTACACGAACAAGTTGAAACAAAAACAAGAAAACATATGAACATGGATACTCATATATACAACCCTAGCTATCTACTAAAAGCATTTCTGCAAGCTCACGAAACTAACTACCATGGCAAATACAGTTATGTCTTTACTGCTAGGGAAAAACTTAGGGAACTCATCACCCCAAGAAGAATTCATCTCAGGGTTGAATTCTGTCGTCATAATCAAGAAGAGATCAAGGCTGTCAGCTCATTTGTAGCTTGCTTATATATTTCTTCCACTGGAACTGCCCTCGTCAACTGACCATAACCTCTATTCACCTGCAACATACACCCATCTCATTACTAAATCAAATTTACTAGAAGTTCACCTTTCAAAATATATTTATTTCATTAAGTTAAACAAGGGTCAAATGGGTATGTTTGATTTATGGTCCATTTTTAAAAACAGATTATGATTCAACATTTTGAATTGTATATTCATATTTTTTTATTTTTGAAAGTGTTTTCAGTATAATAATTAAAATATTTAAATGGTTATAGAAAACTTTAAATATGATTTATAATTATTTTACAATAGATTTTAGAAGTATATACAAAAACTATTTTTAAAAAATTTCAACTCGATCATTAAATTTTTATTTAAAATTTGCATCAAATTAACATTTCATAAGAACTTACACGTGCATGAATCATGAACATTCTTCGGTTGGAGTTGGAGGAAACTTGAGCAGAAATCACCTCTATTTTATGCTTCTCCAACACACAGCAAATGGTGGTGAAGAGTCCAAGTTTCCTCGGCGAACACACGCTTATATGTGCTTCATCTCCGCAAATTTTCAAAACAACATTGGCTGAAGTCCATGTTTGGAAGACTACAGGGCGCAGTGATGCTGAAACCAAATTTGTAGAGTTAACATTACTGGTGGCAGCTTCAATGGTGAAGTTTGTGGATGATCCATGATCAGCTAAAAATGCCTCCCTCGATTTCAAAGCTAGTTTCTGTGAGTTGATTAACAATGGTTGCGGCTCATATCCGAACGTTGCTACTCCTTGAAGCCTTTCTAGCTTTTGTTTTTCGAGCTTTTGGAGAGTTTGTTGTAGGGTTTTGATGCACTTCACCGCTTCGTCCACGATCGTGGATTTATCAACCTATTCAATAAATGAAAAAAAACCTAGATAAAGAGGATCCTATTATATTATATCGCCAAATAATTGAACGGAAATGCTAAGCTAGGGTTATTGGAATATTTAATCAAATTTTTAATTATAAAAAAAGTGAAATTAAGAAAGATAGATGACTGAAAAAAGAAAGTAGTAAAAAGGTCATCCTCTCTCACAAAATTAAACTGTCGACAAAGGAAAACCAATATGAAAAGGTAGAAATATTAGCATTTGTGTATATAAAAGGTGACCTCTTTTTGCAAAGATGAAGTTGATTATGGCCTGCAAATAATCTCAGAAAAACAAATTAACAAGAAAGATATACATTGAAGAATGAAGAAGATAGAGATTCAATTTATATATTTACCTTAGGAGGAAGTTGAGGAAGCAATTCATGAAGAGTAATAAACATGTCCCTCATCTTCTTCCTTCTCTCTCTCTCCGTCCATATGTGAATCTCATGATCATCCGATTCACCACCACTATTGCCACCTTTTCCTTCTTTCACAACCCTATCATTGTTATTATTATTATTATTATTATTATTATTGTTATCATTATCATTATTATTATTATTATCAATGCCACTACTTGATCCTATATCTCCTTCTCTTCCTCGCTTCAGGTTCTTAGAGCCTGAAGGAGGCAGTGACGCCTTCTTCCTCTCTTGAGTATCACCACTGTTTGAAATATCATTAACATTACTGTTATAATTATCAGAAAAGGTAAGAGGCCAAGACTGGTTTTCCGAAAATAAATAGTGGTGCAGTGAAGCTTCCTCTGACATGGCAACCACAAAACAGAAAGTAAGCAGAAAGATGAAACAACAGAGAATTGAAACGTTTAACACAAAAGGGTGGTAGCGAAGTTTAAACGGAGATAGAGGATTGAGATGCCAAGAGTACAAAGTACAATCATGTATTTTTAACTTATTAATAACAAAAAACCAAACATTATTCCCACTTATAATAAATAATTTACAAACTTCGAAGAAGGGCCTACCTTCATTGGAATTTCTGGGATATCAGATTCATTGTGTAACGCACCAAATCTAATATATATGGAAAATAAAGTAATTAAATAATTTACTGAACTTAACAGGGATGTGATTGGAGAATGTAAAGGACAAGGAAGAAAAAATAGAGTGAAATATGAACGCATACTTAACGGCTCTTAGTTTGGATTTTAATGATGATAAAATGAAGAAAACATGGAAACTTCATCTCATTGATTCATATACCAATGAATTATTATATGGCCGTTATTTTTATCATAATAATAATAATTTTTAAAAAAAAACTGTATCTGCCATTTATACTATTGGGAAATACACAGTGAAACTGACTGAAACCAAACAGAAATGAAGAATTTATTCAAAAAACAAGGCAATTAAAATTAGTTGCTTATGGATGTAAACCAGATTTTGTATAGCTCTAGGATCTGGGCTGGCATATGGTTTTTGTTATATTTTTGTTACTTTTGGAGTGTTATGCTCCTATAGACCCTCTTCTTAAACTCTATCATTGTAAAAACTCTGATAAGCTTTTAAAACAAGTGAAACTTTTCGTATAGGTCTTTCTTCGTAGATTTACTAGTCTTCAGAGTGCTTTTGTTGTTCTTTGCTTTCGAATAATGAGCTTAGACTATTTTTGAACCTTTCCCAATAGTTTGTTTTTGTGTTTATATTTACTTTGATTACCTAAAAAAAGTAGCCGTTTATTCTCGTCTTCCTATTAGGTAATGTTCTACGTAAGGCCTAGTATATATTAAGAAATTATTTGTGTTCTAAGTATGATTATTGTTTTGTTGTAGGAATTTGTAAAATATTAAGGATTTGTTTTAATTTGGTAATGGGTACTTGTTGAATGAAAATAGCTTCAAATTTATTATAAACTTGACCAATTAACCGCCAAAAAACATACCAACCTCTCAAAATTTTTGACAAATCTTGGAAGTTGGATTAAATTTGGGTGAATAGTAATAACATTATTTCCTCGCAAACTTAAACTAAATAATTTATTAGTCTGTCAAAAATTGGGATAAGGATCATATTTATGAAATTAGTGGGTGCTCACTACAAAAAAAAAAAATTAAAAAAAAGGGTTAAACATATAAAGATTAAAGTCACATTTCAGAAATCAGTGAGTACTCACAATAAAAAAAGATATTTAAAAAAAAAAAAACAAAAGAGTTTTCTATAAAAATCTTCAACTGAGAATTTCATTAAATTGAAGAAAATTTTAATCTCAATTATTATAGGGGAGAGGCTCGCATACAGTAGGCCTAGTAAACTTGGGCAAAAATGGGGGTAGAGTAGAGCAGAGCTGATGAAGTGTTGATTTATTCATACAATGTAGTATCACAATATATAATTTGGTAATTGTTTAATGTCGTTTTTCTTATTTTAAAATCCTTTTTTTATATTGACACCCGTAAACCTTTTGTAGTATTAAACTATTAATTATAAGGTAATATTATATATATATATTTATTTTAAATACATAAATAAATATATATTTATATATATTATTATATAATTAAGTACTATTTTATTTTTAATTTAAAATTATCTAATTATATGATGATACATATTAAATATATATTAATTTATATACTCAAAATAATTATATTAGTTTCTTTTTATAACTTTTAACCATAAAAAAAACAAAGTTAAATGACTTTGATGTCTTTACCTACCTACTATGCCCATCAATTAAAACACCCCTATACTTTTACTTTTTCACCCATGTTAGACTAATAAAAATTATTGAATTACGCAAAATATACAATAATAAAAAATCTAAAAATTTTGAAAAAAAAATATAGAATAATGAAAAGTATAAGAAATATGTGAAAAAAATTTTTTAAAATAATCTAAAACTTTAATCTATATATATAAGTGGATTTTACAAGCTAAGGAGTGTGTGCAAATGTATTAACTTTAATAATTACGAAATTTTAGGTTTAATTCACTCTCTTGCCACCTTTAATTATTTTTTAAAAAATTCAAAATACTTTCAAGAAATAACAAGAAGAGGTTTAAAGTAGACTTGTCTACCTTGAACCAACACAACCTAATTATTTACCAAATCTAATTTAAAGTAATTACCAATAGTATAAAAGTTTTAATTATAGCTTATTAATTTCATTTAGAATCACAACTTTAAAATCTAAACTAGATTGATTCTTTCCCAGTTCAATTCTAATAATAGTATTATTGGTAGTATCAAAAGGGAATCCCATAATGAGGGAGGACTATATCGTAAGAATCCCCTCCATAAATTCTTTCCCAATTCAGTTGCCAGAAATGGAGCTACATGATTCTCATAACAATCAACAATATTGTTTGAAAGGATTTAGTATTTAGAATGTGTTGATCGTCCTTTAAGTTTCCATGCATATATAGTTGCAACTAGCCCTCCTGAATGCAATTATGAGTATGATCAAACATCATAACCATCTTTCACTGAAACAAAATACTGCTAGATACCTTCTAAAAGCTTGATTGTCATTTATATTATTCAGATATTTTTATGATTGTCATAAAACTTTGGATGTCTAACCTTTCCTCACTCATGTTGCAATTTATAACAGACACCAACTCCATCTTTATAAACTACTGCAGTTCATAAGCAAGAAAGACATCGATTCAATTCGGATGAAAAAAAAAGGTGTATAAAATAGGATATCAGCCACCTGATAATCTGATTCATATTCCACTGCCAAGAAACTAAATTCTGGGCTCCAAGAACATTAATCTACTCTCTCATGTAGGAAGAGCAGCCGTCTTGCATATAGGACACAAATTTTTCTGCATTAACCATTGTTTTATGCAGTTATTATGAAAGTCGTGTCCACAATCAAGCATCCCAAGATCATCACCGTCAGCATAGTCCTCCTGCCATGACACAGTAATATAGTAAGGTGAACTGTAATAAGTTAGCTCAAAGTTTTCTATGGTGAATGTTTTCTTTTCCCCAGCTTATACCTGACAAATACAGCATGGCTCCTGGTCTAATGGGACTTCTATTGCAATAGAGATGTATTTTTTCTGTTTCATTAACTTCAAAATGGTTTCCTCGCTCAGTCCAGTGCTCACATCACCTATGCGCTCTTCAAGTGCCAACAATTCCTAACATTCCAATTTTGCATAAGCAGAAAACGTTCACTGTGAAATAACTGACAGGGAAATATAACCTCCCTTTCATACCTCGTAAGACATGTTATCAACATCAAGGCGCATATCTCTGTGCCTGTCATGCAGTTCAGCAAGACCATGGTACATGAATGGGTCAAAAAGCATATAATCCTGGCACATGACCACACGAAGGTCAAATGTTATCCAAAATCATGTAATATTTGAAAGGTAAAATCCTAAGCATTTTTTAGATCTATGCAGCCACAGAATCTCCTGATTATGTGCTTTCCCAGAAGCTGATAAATTCACACTTTAGTGTCTGCTTGCAGCTTAATTCCATTAAACGAAGTGACAGATATCTACCAGAATTTACCAAGAAAAGTGCCAAAGTTAAATATTCTCATCAATTCTTACATATGTGGGGGCAGACATTTGATTTTCCCTAAAGAACCTAAAGGAGAATTTTTAAATCAGAGGAGGAATTACACGTGTCTAATACAACAAAAAAAACAAGTGAGCATGAATTAGAAGGGAAAAGGGATATAAACCTAGTCCAGATACTAGCATAATGAACAAATGAGCGACATACAGATAAGTCAAAACCCCTGTCTGCAATGCAATCTATACAATCCCCCAAAACATTTCCCAAATAAGAGTATGGATAGATTAAAAAGTAATGTCTAACAATCTTTGCTCATAGGCCGTTGCCTAAAAGAAATACAATTCCAGACCAAACTTAAATATCACACAGCAAAATTGAAGGTGTGGGAAGAGAATGAGATACAATTGTCAGTTAAGTATGGTTACAAAAAAAGACAGACAACCAACCTTCCTGCAAGTTGATTGTTGCACTGTGAACTAATTTTGACAGATCTGCATGTCAGCTACAGAAATTATAATTCAAGATAAATTCTGCCATCTGATGGCAACTAAAACTACAATACCAGACTATTTCCCGCTCTTTTTGACAAGAAAAATGAATTTATCATGGAAACTTAACTGCAGATAGGGTGAAGGACTTTTTTAAAGTCAAGGACAGTAGAGGTCAATCTTTCATCAGCACAAAAAAGTACTTCTATGTGACATAATAGGGGGGAAATGACTGCCAACTTAGCATGCTAGCAGTCAAAAGTATCATAAATCACTTAATCACATTATAACACATCATTTGTATACTTAAAGTGTGTATACATAGTTTTATTGAAATTGAACTTAAAAACGATAAGTTAACAAGAGTATCAAACATGTCTCATAAAAAAATAAAATTCAAACCTCAATTCTTAAGTTCTCCCCTCGACGCATTGCATTCAAAACTTGACGAATCTGGTTCACAAAGAATAGCATGAACATTAAGTTCTCACAATGCTTCACTAATACTTATTGGCTAGCTAACAATTAAAATAGAAACAAACATAATGCAAAGAGTAAATAGATACCATAAGAAGAGCGATGAAATTCAGTAATCAAGAATAGACAAGCATAATGTGGACACTGTCTCAACAGCCCTAACAGGTTAATGTCTAATATCTGTACATTTTCCGCACAAATGCCACAGACAGAATAATAATAAAAAGAATGTCAGCAGTTGGAAAAAGAAAGGAAGAGATTTTTTATTCAGAACCAATAAATGCTTTACTTAAACATATTATGGAATTTTGTATTTATTGCAACTTACACTTCAATCTATGAACTACCTCACCAATGTGTAGCTGCAATCCTTTTACGTGAATCCAACAATTATCCTTGATATTCCACAACTTCTAATTTCTAGTAGAGAATCTTCTTTCCGAAACAATTATTTTCAATATGAAACAACTCAAATAAATAAGTAAATATAGACCAGTTAGAATTAGTTTTACAACTACCTAGTTTCATATCAAAGTCAAGCCTGGATACATTCTACATTCTTCACACAAGGTAAACTAAGTAGTGAGCTTGTGGATTTACACCCACAAAAAAAAAAAAAAACATGTTAAAATTTCAAAAATATAGTGTTTATTGCTCAAGCAATACAGTAAAATGTATTAGTAAAAAATGTGGGTCATCCAAAATTACATTCTTTTTCATTGTATACAACTGAAGCCTTGTTTAGTGCAAAACCATATTTGCATCATATTAATGCATCATATGAATTATTTGACCATTAAAAATAGCTTATGATCAAGATCCATAATGAACAAATCCTTCAAAAATGTAGCCTAAATTAGTGTACTGAGAGGATAAGCAGATATGTGAAAATTTATATTCTCAGAACACATCCGGAATAAGATCAATTTTTCCCTCAAAACATCAGCCACCAAAGACTTACTAAACCAGTTAGTTTCAACATATAGATCAGTTAAAGTGCGCAACTTGGACCAGCTGACATCAAAATGAGGATTAGCCTAGTAAGACATATCATTACATACAATAAGTGTGCAATAATTGCAAAAATTTATTTTATTCAACTCGAACATGAAAGCATTAATCCAACAGTGGATACGGCTGCCAGTTGACATAATTTTTTTAAGAACTATTCATGTACCTAAGTAGATAGATAAATTTTCATTTTGCACGGAAATGCCTATGCTGGTAATAAAAGTATTGGAGCAAAATGATTTTTTCAGTATTAAATAACAGGAAATCATACTACATTACATATCAGCCATACATGAAAAAAAAGGTGGGATCTTTGACATGTGCCAAAGAAGAGTGTAACACCATTAATCAAGCCAACACAGACCAAACCATAGCAATCTAAGAAAAGACACTTAACCCTAAATCTATCTTGCCCGATGTATAAACCAGGTTTGTATTGCATTCTCTTGCCCAAAATATAAACCAAGTTTGCATCAATCCCACTAAAAGAAAAGTGATAGGAAGTAAGGAGTACAAGAAGAAATATAAGGGCAAGGGCAGAGGACTAAGGCTGTGTGGTGAGGTGGAGCAATCTATGGGAGGGAGGGACACAAGGACAGCAGTGGAGAGAGTAAAGGAATGGGGCACAAAAGCAATATATAGAGGAAAGAGAAGAGAAGGAGAGCAAAAAAAAACATGTAGATTATATTCAGGATAAGGCTTCTGCCTGAGGGAGGATTGGCACCTCGAATCGCCAGATTTATTCTCTTTTTTATGGCTGTTTATTTCCATTTCACCTTGATTTGTTGTTAGTCTGTGACTTGTGCTTTGGAATATACAAACATCAGTCCATTTTCTCTCTAGCTCTGTTGTGTTGGATTGAAAAGATTGTGCAAGTGTCTATCAAAAAGCCATTTGATGACGTCTCCAAAACTATTCTTTCGTGCAGTTATCTCTGGCTAGACATGTTATATTTGATGCACAAATTATTTGAGCTCTCCATGAAAAGCTAATTTATTGTGCGAATTAATTTCATAACTTTTTCCCCAAACACAAAATGAGATGACCAAATTCTCTACATCTAAACTGATGTTCACTATTCATTTTGATGACCAAAAAACAAATTAAAATTTTGCCTATCCTTTTCAAATGGTGCTTTGACGTAAGCATTAGGGCTGGATTCGAGCCGAGCCAGCTCGGGCTCGAGCTCGGCTCAGCTCGGTTCGAGCCCGAAACGAGCCGGGCTCAGCTCGGCTCGATCGAGCTCGAGCCGAGCCCGAGCTAGCTCGGTATATTTTTTTAAAATTTTTTTTATACAAAACGACGTCGTTTTGATTTTTATATATATACAAAACGGTGTCGTTTTGATATAAAAAACGAGCCGAGCCGAGCCGTTACCGAGCCGAACTGAAAACTAGCCGAACTCGAGCCGAGCCGAATTCGGCTCGAGTCGAGCTCGAGCCGAACTCGAGCCGGCCCTCAAAAAGCCGAGCCGAGCCCGAGCTGGCTGCGAGCCGAGCTCGGCTCGGCTCGAATCCAGCCCTAGTAAGCATAAATCTGGGTTGAATAGGAACAGTTTTCAGATATTACCATATCTTTATTTCTAAAATGCAAAACATACTATAAAGGCATAGTTAGACCTACAATTACAGTTATTTTTGAAGTACATGAATGTATTCCAAATCTATAAATCATAGTTAACTATAGCAATATCAAGTATGATTACAAATAAAAGAAAATAATGTCTTAACAGCAGGCAAATTAAGGATAATATAGTATAATATTCACAAAATCAAGTTCCATTATGGTCAACATGGGTTATGCAAGTTTTCAGTAACAAGTATTCAAGAACCTTCCCTTAGGGGTTTTACTATTGGAATATTTAGGAGACATAGAATCTTTGTTTTTTTAACATATATAGAATTCGATATGATTACTCCATTTCCACCTTCATATAAGTCCTCCAGATATGTTTGACAAAGGAAAACTAAGAAACTGTTTAACTAACAAACCTGAAGAGATAATTAGACATTCAATCAACACTACCTATGACTTCTGATAACCTTAGAACAGTTCTTATGACTAAAAGAACAGCAATGTATTCAAACAATTCAAACTACCTAATTTAACCATAGAATCTGTTAGCTAAGCGAATATTAGGAAATGAAACTTATCCGTTTTGAAGCCTTAAAAGGTTGTAAACTTTATATAATACCCACTATACTAGTTCTCCCCAAAACAGAATCAAGTTCATTGATCACTTTGAACTACCAAGGAAATAGATATAAGGTCCATGATATCTAATTGTACCCTTTAGTCCATTTCTCTTCTTTCCCTTTTTCTGTACAGTTAAAGAGTTTTGGCTAGGGCCTAACCACATGAACAAAACTGTTTCTCCACTAAGTTTCAATTGTGCACCTCAAGGTATTGTTAAAAAAAAAAATGTTGCCAAAAATTTCATTATTTTCTATTTTTAAAAAATGCAATTTATTTGTATTCATTTGTGATCAAAGTCTAGATTGAAGCGAGAAATTAAACATTATCCCATTAAAATCCATCATCTAGCTCCCTCACTTCTTCAAAGCCATCCTGTTCATCTTCAACAAAAATCACCCCAGAAATGGATATCATACAATAATTCATAAAACTACTGCCTGCCTACTACCCCCAAACACACAAAAGTCCTCCATGAACAATGAAATACAAGAACTCAGAACCACACAAGATCATTCATTAGCTCATGTTTAGAAGCAAGCACCATAGAATGTACTACCATTTTCACCACTATTATTCAAGAGCAGTTTAAGTGCTGGTAAAGAAAGGCAACATGCTACCATCTTCTATCTCTACAAGAAGTTAGACTCCTTGTATATTTGAGTACTTTTGGAGTCTAACTTCTTGTAGAGATTATTTCTCGATCACAGCATATGTTCCTGTGAAAACATTAAAACTTAAGAAAAAAAGATAACAAAACAAGGAGAATAATGAAAGCACAATCAACAACAAAGGAACTACATTTTTACAAGAAGTTAGACTCCAACAGTACTCAAATATATAACACCAGAGCAACTATAAATATTATTCACACCTGTACCAACTAAAGTAATTGTATAAAACCTAATGAAAGTCTGTAGTATCACAGCTAATGTCTGCTGTACCACAATATTTGCTAGAAGAAATTTCATATCCAGGAACAAATATGCAGACACAGCAAAGTTACTAAGAAAAAACAGAACAAACCTCAGATATAAGCCGGTGTCTCCCTTCAATGTCAGCAGCTAAAGCTTGTAAAGAACGGGGCATACCAAGAACATCATCATTGTGTCTCTCAACCAGTAACGATGACCTTCTTAGTGGTTGGGGATAAACCTGGCTATTAGAACCAGATGGCATCACTGCTTCCTGTGAAGATGATGGCCCAGCAGATAATGGAGAAAAATGATTACCACGACCTCCAGATTCAGAGTCAGAAGATGGAAATAGAGACCATGGTGCAAATTCTGTTAATCTTTGATGATTATGAGTTGTAGGGTTATGGGGAATCCAGGTGGGAGCAGGCAAAGGATGGATGCTCACACTGGATCCAGCTCGTGCAGTTGAAGAAGCACCTCCAGAAGAACTTCCAGTGGCCAAACTCCAACTTGTTGGATCCTGCACCATAGTTCTAATTTCAGCAGAGGGTAAAAGCATGGGATGCTCTGCATTATTCCTTGGGATGCTTCTTAAGTTTGCTTCATCTCGCAAGGCAGCACCTCTCTCTCCAGAGATGATAGAACTTGATAAATTTCCAGCTCTTGAACTGGAAGCCCCATTCCAAGGAAAAGAATGCACATTTCTTGACAAAGCAGAAACATGTATGGCAGGAGGCTGGCTCTGGGCAGCAATTGAATTCGAAACTAAAGCTGTTGTGGATCTCAGGTCCAATGAATCACTAAATGGGAGAGGTACAGGGGGAGGAGCAGCATTTAAACGCCCGGCATTCCCTGTCAATGATGAATTAAACGGCAAATAATCCTGTTGGTTTCCCGGACCTCCTCTTCTACCAAAATTTCTCAGACGGTTTTCTGTATTTCCTGCTATACCTGAAGAAGGAAACCCAAATCTAGGGTTTGGCTGTTCAGGAGGGCAAATACTAGGAGAATTCTGTGACGGTAGAGACAAACTTAAGCTACTAGAGGCATCATAACGAGTAGGGCCAGCATGCCATACAGCATTTTCAGCTTGAGGAAAGCAACTTGAACTTCCAGCTGAGCAAGATTGTCCAGAGGTACCTTCAAGTGCTTTTCTCTTGCAGGACAAACCCCAACCACCTAAAGAAGAACCTGAGCCACCACTGTTTTCCTCCATAAAACCAGAGCTTCCAGATGAGGTCCCAACATTATCAGTAGCACCACCAGAGGAATATGCCTGCTCTGTTTCCAGTCCACCTGAAGTACCAAGATTAAGGCCTCCAGCAGCTGTCATACCTGGTCCACCATTACCACTGTTGTTGACATAGCCTGAACTTAGGTTGACATTTTGTTGAACATTATTAGAGCTGGAGCCCTGAGAAAGTAAAGGCCCACTTCTGATCTGACTGCCACTACGGCCAACACTACGCCTCCCAGGAAATAGAATGCTAGTTGGTTCAAATCTACTTTCTTCTGACCTTGAACCAACCCCTATACAAGCAGTATATGAAGAAGACCAATCATGTTCCATTTTCATTTCATCCTCATTCACCTGGTTTTGTGAACTCAACCTAGAGCTAGGCTCACCTGAATTCCATCCACTAAAGCTCTGAACATCACTAGTAACAGAACCTACACATGTTGCACCACCAGAAGCTACAGTATAATTTGATAACCGGTTTTCCAGAGGATTCAGCATGTTATCCAAAGAAGTCTGCTCATTCATACCAGTGTTATTGGAAACAGAACCCTGATCAATATTAACAGATTCAGGGAAGGAATCAATGGTACTCCCTTGCCCTTGCATCAGGGCCAATGTATTCCCACCCAAAAAAAATGTATAAGATAATAAAAGATATTCCGAATTTCGAACAGCAATGGTAGGTCAACTTATACCATTCTCATCCAAGCTACAGAGGAAAGGATAATCATAAACTCAAAATGGAAGCTGAAAGACAGAAAAGAAGAGATTAAAATCAACACAGTTATGTAATTAAGAAAGAAAATAATAGTCTTAAAAAAAAGGAAAAATGAAGATAAATTAGAGGAATATCAAGCAGGATCTACCCCCCACTTACAATCATAGTTGTAAGGGTCAAATACTACCCAGCTTTAATGAATGGAATTAAATTGTAGAAGCTCATTTTGTACATTAATTCCACGGAAAACACTAGCCAGATAGTTGAAAGTCCAAAAGAAACAATCATCTCTGGTGACAACAGATATTGATGTTTAAAAGAAGGCACACAGAACAAAGACATTAAGTTACATGACACACATATATCATTAAGAACCACCAAAATTGAAGTCGGCCCATAGCTGAGATGAATAGTTTATTGATGGTGCATTGAAGCAGACATCATCATAATCATTCAGTTTTTTTTTTTTTTTTAATTTCATTATAACAGAAGTAATGAGTCCTAATATAAATTCCACACAAAGATCAGCACTTAACAGCCAAACCATTTATGAACACAGTTTAATAGCATATTAGGCTAAAAAATAAATTTAAATATTCACTACTTTATATCAAGTTCCTGAAAGGAATCATAAGCAAGAATCATCAGAACTTCAAACTATAAATAACAAAGTAAAACATAACTACTCTCTGAAATAATTCTGATAATGAGCTTTTCTACATCTTTGCCGCCTATTTGGTTTCCAAACATCACACCATTAGTCGTTTCTCACACGTTGATATTTCTATAAAAAAATCATAATTGTTCATAATCTTTGCTGCACAGTTCACTCTACCAATTTCCTAGTCCATATGGACCATATGCATTTCTTTTTCATGCTATTCCTACAGTCAATGGGACTTCATTCGAAACCCTTGATTCTCGAAAGCATATCCAGTCCTATAATCCTATCATTTACCACTCCTTCGGTTCAAAATTCACTATAAAGGTTATTACAGTTTAATACAATCTACCACACCACAAGTAGAGGCTGTACAAAAAACATTCCATGACGGAGTCATAAATTTGAACGAGTTCCAGGATGGCAGACTTTCAAGTCTTCACCACTTAATTCAAGCCTTACAATGTTCTTTTCAACACAGTTCTCAAAGCTACAAACAAGTATAACAAAATTTTATCTGCAATCACTTATAAAACAATATAATACAACGTACTTGTCTGTATCAAATCATTAAAATGCAATTTTTTATTTTATTTTGGAAAAACAATAGGTCATTATGCTAAACACCAGCTTCACTGACAAAAATATAAAAGTTAAAAGTATCTAAACAACGAATGTCTGTCCCTTTATGGCAAACGCCCGGCAGCAATAAGCATATTAAAGGTAAAAAACTTGAACAGGAATCCAAAATCAAACAACTAAAAACAGAGGCATTAATCATCCAAAATATGCAAATTTAAGAACCAGCATTGTAAAGCATAAAATTTTAACACATTAAAACGTTTACACAGCGGACTTAGACAAAGACGTTTGGAAGAAATCGCCAAAATCAGTGGCTCTACTAACAAAGTATCAAAAAACTAGAATGACCCAATCCACCATATCATCCAATTAATCAATAAATACGCAGTTTTGAATCAAATGAATCGGTAACGACGAACCCATCCGAAACCGTTAGACATAAAAGAACATATACAAAGAAAGAGGTGAAACCCTGATAAGGTAACCTCGATCCCTGACAATTGCACAAAAATAAGAGTAAAAATAAAAATAAAGATAAAAACAAAGAAAGAAAGAAACCCATAAACAGTAAAGTGAAATGATGACAAAATTCTCAAAAACAGTTAAAGATCATAAAATAAATCAATAGAAAAAGAAAATAGAAGATATTAATAGAAGCACCTGAGAGAGAGGATCGATGAAACCAAAGAATGAGATAAAATGATGTTGAAGATGAAGATAAAGAGAAGTTGAGAGAATAAGAAATCAAATAGGCATTAATTAATTAATTAATATGGATTTTGATTCTTCTTGACTTTAGGGTTGGGTTGGTCCTCTCTCTCTCTCTCTCTTGGTGCTGTCTTTCAGTTTCTTAGATTGTCGTTTGTTTTCAGGGAAAGAGAAGGGACAATAAGAATGGGAAGAGGACAAGAAGAAACGCAGGCGAGCGACATGGATGAGTGAGAATGAGAAAGAAATGGAAAATTACAATTTACAAATTTGTTTTTACCTTTAAAAAACTAAGATTTTGTCTTGTGATGAACTAAGCCCATGACAACGCTGTAGTTTTAAGAGCTTCAGTTGTACATAATCACCAATTAGTCCCTGGAGTTTGCTCAACCACCCTTTTATCCTGTATAATTATTTTGGAACATTTTAATCCGTTTTATTGGCGTTACGCTGTGTTGCGCTGTATACGTGGGCCTCTCTTGCTTTGTTTGGCTCTCATCATCTCATGTCTTTCACATCCATCATCCGATGCAGAGCAATTGGGGTGACAAAACATCAGAACGGATTGACACCGGTACGACTCATCGGGTCTATGAGTCAAATCAGGTGGAGAGCCCATGGGCTGAAAACTGTAGCATCCAGGCCCATTCATCCGGGCTTTTTCCAAGGCCTACCCAATTAACATCTTTATACTTGTTCTTTCCTGCAATTGTTTGGGTCCCATTTTATTTTCTTTTCATTTTTCTAATTTTACACTTTGATTTAGTTAAGATTAATCAAAATATTAATGCCCTCTAAATATTTACTCTTTTACTTTCTTTCTTTTAAATTTCTTTCAACAACTAAAAATATTGAATTAGATAAAATTCCGATTTATTCAAAAATAAATAAAAGTCTGTTATCAATGAATTTTTAATATTAAAATTGAAAATAATTATATATTATTTATTAACTCATAATAGTAAATAATTCATCTAGTAGGTTTATGGTTTTATCTAATCATCATAAATTTATTTCAGATCAATTTATAAATATAAATGTTTCCACATTCAAAGGGAAATTAAATTAAATATGTATTTTTGTATAACTCAAAGAAAAACGCTCACTTTTAAGGATTTAAACAAAATTATCCAAAATTCAAACTATTTAAACAAAAATATCCAAATATTTTTAAATAATATCAAAAATATTTTTCATGTCTTTTATATAAACCTTAACTTTTTATGTCTTCTTTATATCATTCAGATTTTCAGTTTTACTCAATATTTGATATTGTTAGTTCAATTGAAATGAAATATGTTCGTGTTTTTTAGTTTGATCCAAAGAAAATTGATTCGTGATATCGAAATATTTATATGGATCTTAACTTAATAATTTATTTATCTATCAATTAATAAGGTATTTTAAATACTTGTATAGAATTATGTCTAAAATTTGTAATATTAAAAAAATATAGGGGTATTTCAATATTATAATTGTAGGGGTGAAATGGTATTTTATAATGCGAGATACTATTAGAAATTAGACAATGTTGTGGGGGGTGAAATGATATTTTACGCTAAGAGTGTTATTCATATTAGACCATGTATAGGGTGAAGGATATTTTACAATATGGGCTTAAATGATATTTGTCAATGTACAGTTTACATGGAATTTTATTCAAATTTTGGGTGGTTAAATAATTTTTTCCAAACTTAAGGTGTAATCTATGAAGTATGGGGTAAACTGATATTTAATGATGTGGGGGTAAAATGATATTTTATGTTGTAAGGTAAATTGATATTTTATAAAATTCGTATCGAATTAATTAATGAATATTATTAATTATAATTTAAATATTATCAAAATAGAGTTAAATTTGAAACAGGAATTCGACGAGAAAGACTTTGAAGATTTTCATGATATTGATGTGTTGTATATTGCTGAGGAATGGGTTTGTGCAGACAAATATAGGGTACCAAATTGGGGCGATTTTAATGGGAATGATATGGTTGATATTTCTTTTGATGAGTCAAAGTTCAAAGAAAAGAAATGTGTTAACGATGATACAAGAGATACCAATAATCTCCAACTTGCTAATCCTCTAGATGGTAGAGGCAATTAGTTAGACCATATGTCGAGAATGTCACAATTGATCCATTTAAGTGACTAGTCGAATTTTTTGCCCAACTGTTAACATTAACATTAACTAGTCCAAGATTGGTAAGAGAGAAAAATTCTCTAAAAATTGATGACATATTTAGTAATAAAAAACATTTGAAAGTTGTAATAAGTTGATCTGTGTTTGAGAATAGATTCCAATATAGACTGTATAAGTCAGACAAAGGGAGATGAAAGGTTATGTGCACAAACAAGCAATGGCCATGGCATGCACGAGCAATAAGGATGGTATCCAGTGAGTTATTCAAACTTCATTATATTGACTCAAAAAGTCATTATACTCTTATTTTGATAATAACAAACTAATATGTCTCTACGCATATTGACTAATGACTTTACTTGAATGTAAGTTTAAATTACAAGAATTTAACTAATACACTTGAAATAGTTTCAAGATAAAGATAAAAGTCAAGACTCAAGTAAAGAATTCTTAAAGATTTGAAGAAAAACTCAAGTTTAGATAGACATGTATAATCTTGAAGCATTCGTTTTGATTAGATATTTATTTGCATGTGATAACTCACTTAAAAACTTATTCTCATATTTTTCATATTTTTGGTTAAAATGTTGTTTTTCAAATTTATTATGTTAAGTCAATTCCTTTTATCAAAGTTTATTAACTTATTTAAAATAAAGAAGTTTTATGAACTACATTTTCATATCTCAATGTTGGTTTTGAAAGAATTTTCAAATATGGGTTAAATTGTTACTTTTTAAAGGTTTAGGGGGTAAATAAAATTTTTAAAAATTTAGGGGGTAAAAATAATAAAATTTGGTCAACCGAATTTGACCAGCCAAATTCTTTGATAGCAACTTCTGAATTATTTAGAAGTTATGCATTTTGGTTTTCAAAAATTTGATTGACGGAATTAAATCTAATCAACCAAATTTTACTTTGAATTTTCTAATGGCTAATGCCACATAGACTCTATGGAAGTGTCATATCATATCTGGTTGACTGAATTACATCCGATCAATTGAATTTTATGTTTTCTGAAAAATTAAAACAACTAGTTTTTGTACACAACGATAACTTTCCTCATTTTCTTTTATATAAATCCAATAAAATTCCTTTGTAAAAGACTTTTGTCATCAAGAACTTTCATATATTTGAGAGCAAATCAATTTTGAGCTATACACTTGCAAATTCTCTATTCTATTCAAAACTCTTGCTTACATACTTTTAGATTTGATTTGCATTGGGTTGTAACAAGTTTAAATTTTCATATACACTATTATATTTCAAATTAAAAAACTAGTACTATAAAAAAGTGAGGTTCACTCTTGGAAAGATTAGAAAATGTTTAGTAAGAAAAATTGAGTTCTACTACTTGTAAAGATTAATAGCATTTTGGAAGCTATTTTTGTTATGAAGAAAAGTTTGGTTGAAATTTTGTCAACTAAGGATTAGTATAATACTCTAAAGGAGATAGCTTAGAGGAGTAGACGTAGGTCAGGTTGTGTCGAACCATTATATATCGCATGTTTGATTTTCTTATCCCTTAAACTTATATTTTATGTTATGTTATTTTGATTATATTAAGTATTTGAAATAAAGCCACATCATAGGTGGAAAAACATCAACAAAAACCATGTTGACCCTGTTAGCAGGTGTTTGTTTATTTTTTGTTGGTTCAAACAACTTTTCTTGGTGCAAACCTTGAAAAACACAATAGAATCCATAAACAAAACGGAGAATTCAAAATCCCAAGAAAGCTAAATCAAATTTATCAAAGGAAAATACTACCTCAACATTTATTGAAAAACATGAACCAAAGTTATAAGCCTTGTTGTTCCTCCAATTTTTAATTCCCTTGTTATGTATTACTTTTAGTCCAAATATTTTCAATAAGCCCATTCAAAGTTTCTTGCATCCTCTTAGCACTTTTGTTTAATGGACCTCATTGTATATGCAATAGATTACTTGAAGTTATACACATGTTATCTTAATTGCTAATCACTTCCTTAATATGGTGAGATTTCACTCTTAGGCCCACTCCCACACCTTCTCTCACACAAATTCATGGTTTAAGCAACTTCAATCTAACCCAAATATAGTTGATAGATGTAACATCTCTCTTCATAAGTACTACCTTTCGGAGGAAAAATATTACTAATTAATATCTAGGAACATAAGTAAAAAAACTTTAAATTAAACTCGTCACTAAAAAAGTTCAGAAATTGTTCTGTGAAAACTAAAAATCTGAAAGTGACCAAAAAGATGTATATATCACATATAAAAACTCATTTGAAAGCATATGAACACATAGAGTAATCATGTACATACCCCTAGATACAACTGTACAAACATCTAAAAACTATATCTGAAAAAGGCCAAAAGTCAACAATATCATACAACTATATGCATGTAACATAAAACATAAATAAACTACTCCAATTCAGATTTATCCTCACTAACTCGACCCTTATCTTGATCACTTGTACCTACAATCATGAAAAGAAAGAAAGTGAGGGATAAGAACACTTAATAAGAACACTTAATAAGAACACTCAGTAAAAGGAAAGAAATAAATAAACTATCTCTCTTCCTATTTTTAATCACTCACGGGACTCAATCTCATGTGATAACCTCCTTAAGGAATCGAGAGAATAATCTGGTTCATCTTTTACTATTTGGAGCATATTTTGTCCCATCTAGTATCCATCTGATATTTTCTAGAAGCTGACAATAAGGATTCAACACTTTTTTAAGTTTGAGTTTTCTTTCTTTCTCTTACTTCATCATCCTAGAATTTGAACTGTGTTCTACTACAAGCATGCTCTACTACGAGCTGACCCTACTGCAGGTCTATATCCTATTATGACTATGTCCTACTGCGAACATGTCATACTATAAGCAGTGTAGCACGAAATGCCTTTTTATAGTTCATAGCATGCATGCATTATCTCTTACTAATTTTGCTTCCATCTAAAACTGAAACTCGTGCCCAAGCCCTTTCCTTCTCTTTAAGCACGTAGGATACTATTAAGTATCCATAACCCACCAAACCATACTGTCAAGACAACTCTTAAGTCTTAAGCCTCAAATTTTCGTCCTTTCTTTTATTTCTTTTATTTTTCTCTCATTTCTTTCCTTTCCTTTCTTTCTTTTCTTCTTTTTCTTTCTCTCTTCCCTTTCTTTCTTTCTTTCTTTTCATAACTGTAATTATTGTTCATTTGATTTAGCAGTCTTGTTGTTTAAGTAATTTAATAATCCAAACAGTCTTCAAATCATACAAACTATAAATCATTGAAAAGAAAATTCAAAGAGTTTTCCAACAAAGTATAGCAACGTTCATGATTCATTAGATAAAGTAGTCAAAATATCAGACAAAATCAATGGTAAAACTGTAAATATTTTTCAACTTCCTACCATGAATCAAAATCACACTCATAGATACCCTCAAATGGCAAAACAATATTTCTCAACTTCAAAACTCCTCAACCATGTCATTTAACTCAACTCAATCAAGTATATATGTTTATTCATATCTATATATGTACCTCTATGTTCCTTGCCATGGTCTTATAACATATATATACACACACACACACATACATATGTCTTTCTCTTTTGCTTCCAACCATGACCAATGCATCCATATAACACAATATCATCATTTATAACATAGAGCAAAGGAACCAAAAACATAAAACATGAAACATAAAGTTTATTTAACAATTTAGGGGAAAACAAAAATGATTTCACTTACCTTGCTTAAAGCCAACACTTGTCAAACTTGCCCCCTCTTCTTTGCCCTACTTCTTTTCTCATCAAGAACCACCTTAAATCACAACCAAAACACACTAACATATTCATATAACATACTCCAATAAACATAGGTAAAGGAAAAAGAAGGAGATCTTTTGGTTACCAAGACATCCAAAGTGTTTCCTCTCATTTTCTTTCCTTAATTTTTCTTCCAAAACCCCTTCAAATCATTCACTTTCCTTCAAAAACAAAGAAGAAGCACGAAGAAGGTTGCCTTCTCACCAAGTTTTTGGAAGGGACGGGAGAAGAAGATGCAAAAATCCACAAAACTCCCTTTTTTTTTTTGTCTTTTATCCCTTAATATATATACATGCATTTTTTGCTTATCTCATACACACACACACGCACTTGAAAATATATATTTAAGACCGAAAATGTATCAAAGTAGGGTCAAAAATATATAAATACCCCTAGAACATACTTGAGGGTATTACAATAGAGTCATAAGGGCTTTGAAATTTGATGTGATCAAATATGAATTCATTGTGAGTATTAAGAATAGGATAATTCATAATTTAGATGAACCATGAACTGGGTTAAAGTTTGAATCTACGATAGTGTGAGAAAGCCCATATAATTCATAAAATGCAATGGGCAACTCTTAACCTCAAAGCACAAATTTCTTGTAACATATAATATTTTTATCTTTATATTTGAGATGTCATATTTAAATGTGTTGGTATTTATGTCAGAGGGTAAATTATCATTCAATCCGAAAGTTTCGCAAAATCATAAGTTCATACTTATTGAATTCCTAATCTATATATTATCACTTAAAACTTAACTTTTTTTGTTAAAAAAAAGGTTTGAGCATGGCATTAGAAAAATAAATAATTATAATATTCTTAACCATTTAACTTTTATGAAATTACCATTTTCTCTACCATGCTCATTGATAATTTGCAATATCTAATTGTTAGAATCACGTTAGAAAAATACGATCTAACTGAATCATTTTAGCCCAAAGTGTGATATTGTCGGATTTGCCCATTTCAAAATATGTGATTATATTGGTTGCAATTGTAGCAAGGTGCAATTAAATGGTCATAATTATCAAAATTACACTTCTCCAAGTGATAGTCTACAAAATTGCATATGGAAATGTGTGATATGACAAAACTGAAAGACGCTTTTTTTTTTTTGCCAAAGGACTATTTTCCACCCAAATTTAGGTGCGATCCCAAAGTCACACTTACAAAGTTTGAAAAACTCAAAGTCTTACCCATTGATCAATGGGGATTAAAATTTATTATTAAGTGCAAGGGTAAAACTATTATTTTACTAATAATATTAAAAAATATAAAATTTATTACATTTTTCTCTCCTAAGTTTTAAAAACTAATATTTAACTTCTCCTAAAATTTTTTAACTTTGAAAAATCACATTCTTCCCTCCCCCAAAACCTTAGAATTTTTTCTTCTCTTCTAACCACTTTTTCCGACAATTTAGGAATGATGATAACAAAACCTCTTCGTCGACAAAGAGATCTGGGTGAAGACGATTTGGATCTCTTCATTGACAAAGAGATATGGATCTCTTCGTCAATGAAATTCAGATCTCGTCAAATCTTCATTTCAAATTTGTCCACGTACATTGACCAACGGTTTAAGGTAAAGAGTGGAGGTCATCGACATCGAAAATAGTGGCCGGAGAGGTGAAGAAAAAATTTGAGGGGAAAATATTACTTTTCAAAGTTAGAAAACTTTAGATAATAGTGAAGTTGTTAGTTTTTAAAATTTATGAAAGAAAATATAATGAATTTTATATTTTTTAATATTATTGGTAAAATGACAGTTTTACTCTTACTTCTAACTAAAAATTTTAATAGTAGTTATGTCATGAGTGAGACTTCGGGTTTTTCAAACCTTATGAGTATAATTTTGGAAAAGCACTTAAACTTGGGTAGGAAATAGTCCTTTTGCTATTTTTTTAATTGAAAATTTTAGGAGATGATATGACATTTATATCCTGTAACCATTAATTTTTTGTTTTAACATAACTAAATTTTGGATAAAATTTTATAATTTAAGAATTAATCCATCAAAACTTGTAATTTGATGTGAGAGAAATGTAATGTGTATCCACTTTGATTATATAAATAGATATATATTTTATAAATGTTATTATGTGATTAGGTATTATATTTTATTCTTGATTTAAAATCATCAATCATTTGATAACACACATAAAATATATATTCATTTATAAACTCAAAATAAATATAAATATAATTTTATTAAAAATATAAGGCCAAAGACTTATTTCTACCTAAGGTATAGTGAAAACCAAACTCATGCTCTCCAACTTTAAAAAACTCAAATACCCACCCATAAACAGATTTCAATTAAAAATTTCAGTTATGGTTAAGGACAAAACTGTTATTTACTAAAAAATTTAAAAAATGAAAGTTTTATCACATTTTCCTCCTTAAATTTAAAAAACTCATAATTTTCTTCAACCCAAAGTTTGAAAAGTGACAAACACCCCATAGGTTTTTTTCTCTTCTTTCCAACGTCAATTCACCATGCCTAATCGTCAACTGTCAATTGTCCTCTCTCTCTCCTTCTGATCTCTCTCCTTTCCCTTTTTGACCATCTTGGGTCTCGACAAAGACGATCGAAGATGGTTGGAAAGGGAAAGGAGAGAGACTAAAAGGAGAGAGATAAAGAGGGAAAGAGGACGGCTAATAGTTGACAATCAGGGATGACGAAGCAATGCTGGAAAGAAGAGAAAAAAACTTAGAGGGTATTGATCACTTTTTAAACTTTAGATTTGGGATAAAAATTGTTATATTTTTAAATCTAAAAAGAAAAATTGTATAAAATTTTAATTTTTTAAAATTTTTAATAAATAATAATTTTATTTTTAATTATATATAAAAAATTTTTATATATTTATTTATAAATAAGTGTTTAAATTAAAAAAAATATGAGTCTGAGTTTTTTACTGTTACCTTGGTTGGATTTGTGTGAACAAGTCTTTAGGATAAATATAAATTCCAACACGATCGATAAAATGGTACTCATTTCCCCGGCCCACGCTCACCTTTCAACTCAAATTGACCAAAAGCTGTGCAGAATCTGTATCCGAATATAGACCAAATCAAATCTCCCAGTAAAAAGAAATTGAGTCACGTGCTCCAAAAGAAACTTCTATAAATTTGTACAACAAAATCACAAGGCCAGTTGCCTCTCTCTCTTTTGTCTTTCTAGATTCACCAAGACTCTGACACATCTCAATTCCCAAGAACACCTGCATCCAATCATATTTCCCCATGAATTCCCAGAAATTGTCTGCTGTACTTTCTTCTTTAACTTCTCAGCTCTTTCTTCTTATTCTCCTTCTTTTTCCCGACTCAAATTCGTCTGAAAAATACAACCTTTTCCCTCTGATTTCTCACTTTCTTTCTGCCCAGCAGGTTGCTGCTTCTGTTTCTTTCCTTACGGTTTCCAGAAAAAGGAAGAGAACCCATTTCTTAGATCAAGATTCTGAAACTACCCATGAAGGTAGATCCTCCAAACCCGAAGATGGAATCGTTCAACTCAGTTTGACTCAATCCCCTGATTCGTTCAAAAACTCGTTCAAAATGAAATATTCTACCTTCAGATGGCTCTCTGGATTGCTTGAGCCGTTGTTAGATTGCCGTGACCCGGTGGGTTCACCTTTGAATCTATCCCCCGATGTCCGGCTCGGTATTGGTCTGTTTAGGTTAGTTACTGGGTCAGATTATGGTGAACTCGCTAATAGATTCGGGGTCACTGAGTCGGTGACTCGCTTTTGTGTTAAACAGTTGTGTCGTGTTCTTTGCACTAATTTTCGATTCTGGGTTGCGTTTCCTAGCGGAGAGGAGGTTAATTCTATATCTGAATCTTTTGAAGAACTCTCAGGGCTGCCTAATTGCTGTGGTGTTATTGATTGTACAAGGTTCAAAATTGTTAACAATGATACATCAAAACCTTGTAAATATGATAAATTAAGTGAAGAAAGTGTTGCAGTACAGCTTGTTGTTGATTCATCTTCAAGAATTTTGAGCATTGTTGCTGGTATTCGTGGCGATAAAGGTGATTCAAGAGTGCTAAAGTCTTCAACTTTATACAAAGATATTGAAGAAAAAAAGTTATTGAATTCAGGTCCAGTCTTTGTTAATGGAGTTGCTGTAGATCAGTACTTAATTGGTGACGGAGGCTACCCTTTGCTTCCATGGTTAATGGTACCATTTGTGGATACTAAACCAGGATCGATTGAAGAAAACTTTAACGCAGCACATGCCATGTTGCGTATTCCGGCGTTGAAAACTATTGCTAGTTTAAAGAATTGGGGGGTTTTGAGCAGGCCGATACAAGAGGAGTTTAAGACTGCAGTTGCTTTTATTGGTGCTTGTTCCATTCTTCACAATGCTCTGATTATGAGAGATGATGATTCTGGATTGTGTGAAGAATGGAGAGATTACTCATTGCATGATCAGAGCTCTCAGTATTACAGTGATAATAGTTTGGAGGAGAATTTGATTGAGCAAAGAGCTTCGGTTATACGAACAGCCTTGGCTACAAGAGCAAGAAGTTGTCCAGATTCAAGTTTTGGTACAGATCCCTGCAGTTCGGTGCAATGATTGCAATCCAAGTAAGATAGAAATTGCAATCTTTTAGATGTCTAATTGAAGAATTCTTTGAAGATAATTGTGAAATTAATTTGAACTAATCTTTTTCTTAGGCTCTTAAGTGACACTTATGGCACAAGATGTTCATTGTATTGTTTATAATCCAATTAATTTTTTGAAGATGTATGAAACTTCTCAATTTGCAAAAATAAGGTTTTTTTTAATTTTTAATTTACTTCTTAATGAAGTAAAAACATGGTCTTTCCCATTAGTATGCAACAAGCCCTTAATATCGTAGCAATCTTTCAAGTGTGAAGTGAAAAAAGAAATTTATATACAGTAATCAGGCTATAAAAGATGGTGCAGAACAAATGTCAAATAGGTTGTGATATCGTTCATGTAGACGTTAGGTTGTTGTTCTTGTTCAACAAGAGTGAAACAATTGTAAACAATTGTAAACAATTCAAAAACAATTCTTTGTATCAAGCTCTTCAAAGAGATGTAACCATATGCTCATCGGCTGTTTGGACTTGGGTTGGGACATCCAGATGGGTTCTTGGATTTTAAATTGATCCATGTGTGTGCTCAAGGTTGGTTGAATGGTCTTTCGTGTGCAGTTTTCTTGCCTTGGTTCCTCTCAATGCTCTGGCTACTGGCTGGGTCCTCCATCAACAGATCAGTTTATTCTTCTAGGTTGAGATATTCTCCAACAATGTTTATACAGAACTCCGAGAGCACTAATCTTCCTAGAAACTTGTATGGACTAATTAATTTGGTTTGGCAAGTACTGAAAAGTTGTCTCTTTGTGGTGTGAGAATGTGCATGTAAATATTGTGTCTAACATCAGATTGAAAACCTGATCTTTGAGGATGAGATGGTGTCCAACTATCCGTATAAGGAGCCTTTTGGAGGAATTTTTTAGCAAAGACCTTGCAAAGAAGTTTTCCTTATAACAAATTTTTGGGATGTTATCAATCTATGTGTAAAGGGCCTTTTGGAGAATTCCTAAGGTGAGAATCTCTCAGACAAACTCTCCTTGACTATCATCCAATCTGCAATTCATAGAGCTGTATGCAAATTGATATTTGGTGATGTTCCTTTTCTCCAAGATTTCATAAAGAACATAAGTTTGAATTGGTAATCATCTAACTTATGGACATCTTCATATGATGGATTTATGTGCTTGGACTCAATATTAAGGTGCTTATCTTAGGGCTGATATCCATTAGAATGGCTATGCAATCCTAGAAGCTTTGACAACAAGGTGCTTGCTGGGTTACTTGGGTATAAAATGCGATTTCTCTTTCTTCTTTTCATTTCTTTTTCTCTTTTCTCTTTTTATTTTTGTTTAAAATTTGATTATGAGCAGAAAGTAGAGTGGGAAGTTTATGATTAGATTTAAATTCTGAGGATTTTCAAGTAGTGTTGTTTTGTGGTTAACTCTTGAAAGTATATAGCTATAGGAGTGGCATGTTATTTTTGTTCCTTGATAAAGGGATCCTGCCTAAAATATATACTTGAACATCTTTCAGTTGTAATCAGTGGTGCAACTTTCAAATTCTATACTTTGCAACTGCGAAATTAGAACAATGCACTCTCTTTTATCTATCCTATATGCATACTTATTTATTTCAAATTTCGTGGTAGGAAATTCATCAAACTAGCTGTATGATTCTTGTTTACTTATTAAAATCCTCAGTAGATATGACTCCTGTTGAAGAATTAAATTATCTTGTACTTATCAGTATGTCATGATCTGCTTAAACTAATGAATCATTAACGTGAAGTTGAAAATAAAAAATCGGAAGTGTATGTATTATACCGTGATCTCTTATTCATTAAGTCTCCCCCTGAAAAACAAAAACCATCAAGATAATTTGTTCATTAATGTAACATTCATAGAAAATCTATAGCCATTGGGTGCTGATATTCATTGTCCACCTTGGAAGATCTTTCATTTTGGATGATTATAACTTATACAGTAGCTTCAACTCATTTTGACTGGGTTTTGTATTATAATAATTATTGATTAATATCATACTTATTGGATTGTTCTGTACTGTTGTAGTCAAAGTATAACTGATCTCTGATATTATGCCCTTCAGTCTCAAATGTGTTCTTGATATACGATGGTAGTGTCAAATGTAAACAAAATCGTAAGTTGGAAATTCTGTGAATGATTTTCCCCATGTCAGAGAGCCCTTTCTAAAATGTTTTGAAAGAGTTCTTCTGTAGAATGCAGCAGCAGAGTGCAGGGCCCTTTTGTGTCACTTGATCCAGATACAATGAGGAAGAATTTGCGGACTTCGTTGATGAAACTAAATTAACTAAAGAGAGTTGTTGTGGGTTAGTTCTCTTGTTTTACCTGCTGATCAATAAGGACATCTGAATATTACAGTCTGATATTGTGCCACTGCACAAATCAACAGATGTCTTTTATGGTCTAAAAATGAACTTTGAGGATAATTGCTGAAAAATTGAGATGAAAATTTGACTGTTGCTAGCTTGGCGAAAACCGGGCATGGATTGCCGTAGGTGAAAAAGTCCTGTTGGTCTATCATTAACTGAAATGTGGATCTTCATATTTTTGACCAAGTAGAATGTATAGCAGTCCCCAAATGGTTAGGATAAGCAATTTCAAACTGAGGTAGAGTGTGTTGTTTGTATGTCTGTATTTCTCATTTTATGGTATTTCTTTATAGGAACAACATGTACTTTCTATTCAATGCCTCTTCCTTGAACTAAAAGCATAAGATTGGTTGTTCCTCATCAGTATTACTTATGTTCCAATTCTTATAAATTCAGTTCTCAGAATGATATGGACACATTAGATAGTTGTCCTTTTTCTGATGCTTTTTAATCAGAGGGGCTGCAAAAACTTAGAGAACTTAATGTTAAGAGCGCTGCAGCCTTCCCTAATGTCGATATGCAAGATAAATTCTAAAACACAGTAAGCGGATTTTCATACATCAAATATCATGTTAATTTTTAAGAATTCAGAATGCTTTTTGTGCAGCCTCAGCATCAGTACCATTACTCAGTAAAATTCGGAGGATTACTTGAAAATGTGTTGAGTTTCACTTGTGGCTCAAATTTGTTTTTATTCTGGTAAGAATCTGAAGTGAAATTCTTTTCATTCAAAATATTAAGGTGAAGAAATGAGAGCACATGTAGCAGTATCATCTTGTTGAACAACCCCAACTGAAGTTATAGTGCTAATAAATTTCCTTCAAAAGTGTAATTATCTATTCAAGCATCTTTTCATATCCGGGTCCAGGGTTAGGAGATGCCATTCTCATAAACCCAATGCAACAAGTAACCTTAATTGCCAAGGTTTAGAATAGAAGTAACTGTTGGTGCCACTGAAATAAATAGTATGGAGTAGGTGAAATGTTGGGCTGCTCTTTTCTGTACCAACTTCACCCCGTAAGACATGACAATCTTAGCTAAACGCCGCCGCTCTGCACTCCAGCGACTAACCCTGATTCCCTCATTAATTTAGGCTTTGTTTTTCTTCAGAGACTTCAAGCGATTGGGATCTCTCTCACATGGAAGTTAGTTTCCCTCTAGAATTTGGAGAATGTCATAGACCCCCTTTTAAGATTTTCAAATGAAATTTTGGATGGTAAATTTTACTGTTTTATCAAATAAACCCTAAAAGTTTAAAAATTGTATCACTAAAAACTGGTGTTGTCACTGTTGTGTGATTTTTTTGACTCCAAGAAAGGGAAGTTTTTGGCATTGTATCAAAATCATTGCCCGCTTATTTAACGTGTGAATAAAGTAAAAGGTCTTCAACAACTTTTATCGAAGTTGGTAGGACTTTTACGTTAAAATTGGAAATCTCTTTAAAATGGGTTGATTTCTAATACAAGACAAATTAAGGATTTGTTTGATTACAACATTAAAGATTATTTTGATAACCTATTTTTTATTACTTATATTATTTTGTTTAGTTTATAAGTAATAAAAAATTTCTATAATATTTTATTATCAGATAATCTATTTACTACATTTACCTTAAATATTAAAAAATTCTCAAGATAATCTTTATTTTATTATAACTATATATTTATTTATTAAATTTTTTACGATAAAAATAATCTTATTTTCAATTAATATAACAAATAACATAAAAAAAATTTTAGAATAATTATATCTAAAGGTATTTAAGTAAGATAATATAGTAGTATTTTTCTATTACCTTTAATCAAACACAATAATCATTTATACCTATCTAATTTATCAAATTTTATCAAATATAGTAATAATTTATATCCAATAATATTTAAGATAATCTTCTAATTTTAGTAATAAAATATTTTCCAAATCAAACACCCGCTAATAGTTTTTCGAAATAAAGTTTAAGGATAAATATGTATATTTTTTGCATTAAATCAACAAATTAATCACAACTTTCTCTTTGTATTGAATAAAATGACAAATCATGATAAATCTCGTTTACAAATAGTCAGTCTAAATATTATTGACAAAAAGTGTTTGTTTGAATTGTAAGAATCGAATGGATGAGACCAAAAGATTTGTTTCTGATTTACTTCATTTTCAAACTTTTATTTGTTAAGTTTTAAATACTTATCTATTGAGAGAAGGTGATAAAAGGAGAGAAAGTGACAAAGGGAGAGAAAGTGTCCAAGAATGAGAGAGAACAACTAACGTTTATTGAAAAATTTAAAACTTTAATAGAGAAAATATAGCTTTTCAAAACTTAATATTTTTAGTTTCTCAAACTAAAAAAATTAAAAATGATATAAATTTTTATATTATTAATATTATTAATTAAATAATTTTTTTAATAAAAAATTTTAACAAAAATTAGATAATTAAAAAATATTAAAAATTTTAAAATTTAATAAACGGGGGTGGAAATAGGCCTTTTGGCCTATGGATAATCATAAAAAATTATGCCTAAATTTTCAATTATCGTGAGAAAAAAAATCACTATATACAAAATTAACAAAAATTACCCGTGACCCTAACTTCCACCCATTAACATTAGTTTTGACTTGAATGGGGTCCAATTATATCAAGAAATTGTATTTTAACATACATTAAAGAGATAAAGTTCTCTCTTCTCATTTTTTGGAAAATTAATAGCCTTTTCATATGTAGATGATAATTTTTTTACATAAAAATGAGATTTTTTATCTTTATTTTTTTAATTTAAGCTATCAGTTGAAGAAGGAAGAGAAAGACTACTAGAGAGAGATAACACATTCAAAGAGAAAAATTGTTGTATGAGTGCTCTAAAATTCAAGAGTAAATCATAAAGAGAAATATTGTTTTTTAAACCTTAATTTAAAGATAAATGATTATTTTTAGGATTTAAGAGAAAAAAATAAAATAAAATATTAAAATTAATAGATTTAATTAACTTTAATTATTTATAAGCTGATAAAATGATTTTTCAAAAATAAAAGACAAAAACTTAATAAATAAACAATTTAGACTGAAAATAAATCGTTTTACGTTTATTTGACTTTAACCTTTTGATTTTACCTGATGACTCATTCATAAATTCATTTGTATGTCCTATTTATCTTTGTAATTGCTGGGACATTAACTAATCATAAGATGTAATGAACTAGAGTTCCTGAGTTTGCATTTACAAGCAAAAGAGGAAATTTTGATTAGATTGTCAACATAGAAAGAAAGACAGAAAGAGAAAGCGGGCCACCTAAAACACCCACCAACTCTCCACCAACCTTACTTTGCTAAAAGCCAAACAAGGCCAAACGACTATTTCCCACCCAAGGTTTAGCGTTTTCTCAAATGTACCCCCTTTAACTATGGAAACACCAAACACCCACCCATGACCGGTTAGATTTAACTAAATCCTAACGGTGATAGGGGTAAAATCGTCATTTTTGCTATAATATTAAAAATAAACTAAAATAGAATCTAATTTTGCCCCCCTAAACTTTAAAAACTAAAATTTTTCTCCAGCCTAAGTTTTAAAAAATCACAGTTTCACCCTAAGGTTTGGTTTTGAAATCTCCGGCGACCGTTCCGGCTCCGTTGCCGACGGTCTCTCCCTCCCGAAGCAGCCTCTCCTTCCGACGAAGTTCTTCGTCCCTCTTCCCGTTTCCGACGCCGATCGAGCCTCCAAATGGGAGGAAAGCATTCGCCGGAAGGAGAGGCTGCTTCGGGAGGGAGAGACCGTCGGCAACGGAGCCGGAACGGTCGCCGGAGATTTCAAAACCAAACCCTAGGGTGAAATTGCGATTTTTTAAAACTTAGGCTGGGGGAAAATTTTAGCTTTTAAAGTTTAGGGGGGCAAAAGGAGACAAAATTTCTAGGCGTTAGGGTTTGGTTAAATCTAACTGGCCATGGGTGGGTGTTTGGTGTTTCCATAGTTAAAGGGGGTACATTTGAGAAAACGCTAAACCTTGGGTGGGAAATAGTCGTTTGGCCGCCAAACAACTCCAAACTAATAGGCCCCATCCCCCACGACTTTCACTCAAACTGTCCTACTAATTCTATTTATTTTTATGAATTAAATATTATATTTTCTCCTTGGAAGAGATATTTAAAAACTAAAAAAAGAGATATTGGCGTCAAATATGCTACATATGAAGCAATAAATATAGAGAAAAAAAAAAAGGAAATTGTCAATTATTAACTGGGCCACGAGTGGGTCTCACATGAGAAGCCTAATTGACTCAAACTCATGAGTCATGCTATCTCGGGACTTCACCAACCCCCACCCGGTTGCTCACCCGGTTCAACCAACCCCAACCGGTTCTATCCCACTCTCACTTCCCATTTATACCCCTGCACTTTCCTAGTCTATCTCAGCTCAACTCTCAACTCTCAACTTCCAAAAGAAAAACTTTAATTTCTATCTATGGCAGCCAACGCAAATGAGCAACAGAGCCGGCACCAGGAGGTCGGCCATAAAAGCCTTCTGCAAAGCGATGCTCTTTATCAGTACATTCTCGAGACTAGCGTGTATCCCAGAGAGCCTGAGCCCATGAAGGAGCTCAGGGAGATAACTGCAAAACATCCATGGTGGAACTTCTTCCCAGGATCGTTCCTGGTTTTTTTTTTTTCCTTGTTCCCTTTATTTATTTATTTTTCTTTTTTGGTTTTACTCATCCTGGAATGGTGAAACAGGAACATCATGACAACATCAGCCGATGAAGGACAGTTCCTCAACATGCTTCTGAAGCTCATCAATGCCAAGAACACAATGGAGATAGGCGTCTACACCGGCTACTCTCTCTTGGCCACCGCTCTTGCTCTTCCTGACGACGGAAAGGTCTTATTTTATATCTTTTTTCTTGTTTCACCATAAAGAAAGCATCCCCAACAAGGGATGTTATATTAAATTAAATTAAAAATTGTCTTTTTTTTTTTATTGTTGCAGATTTTGGCCATGGACATCAACAGGGAAAACTACGAGTTGGGTCTGCCTGTAATTGAAAAAGCTGGAGTTGCACACAAGATTGATTTTCGAGAAGGCCCTGCGATGCCTGTTCTTGACCAAATGATGGAAGATGTAAAGTTCACTAACCGCTTTTCATGTTTTTAATTTCTGTTTTCATTCACTGAGTTATTGGGTGTGGTTAACCTCAGGGGAAGTACCATGGGACGTTTGATTTCATATTCGTGGACGCTGATAAGGACAACTACATGAACTACCACAAGAGGCTAATTGAGCTGGTGAAGGTCGGCGGAGTAATTGGCTACGACAATACCCTATGGAACGGATCAGTGGTGGCGCCACCCGATGCTCCGCTTAGAAAGTATGTCAGGTATTACAGGGACTTTGTTTTGGAGCTCAATAAGGCCCTCGCTGCTGACCCTAGGATTGAAATCTGTATGCTTCCTGTTGGTGATGGAATCACTCTCTGCCGTAGGATTAAGTGATTGCTTATACTAATTCTTGAGGTTCACCGTAGGTGATTTACACCCAAAAAATGAAGTGATATGTAATTTCCGCCCACGCCCCCGGGCGCTTTTGTCCATCTGTTCTTCTGAAAATAATTGTATTTTCTTATGAATGAACGATATACCGTCGAGATTTCTTGTATCGAACGGTCCCAATTCAATGTGGAATTAAAAATGGAATTTTTTTTTGTTAGATGAGCTAAATTGATTTAATTTAAGAATTGGTTAATGGTTTGATTTTATTTCAGGAAAGCATGTTTTTATAATTAAAAAATGATATTGTTTCTGACAAAAATAAAATTATATATATTTATATTTATATAATTTAATAATTTTAAATTATAAATAAAATAATATTTAATAACATATATATATATATATATATATATATATATTATATTCAGAATTCGTCTATATAATATTACTTTTTTAACCATTAATTACTTGTGGAAGGTCTGGGTGATGGTGGGATTTTTGAGGACACCTTTGTCTACTCACTCACTTTACCAAACTTTCTAGAGAATATTTTGGGTGTACCTGAAGTTTGGTCACCCAGACTCATCATAATTATTTTTTTATCCAGTGCAATAATAATTATCACTTTACCAAACTTTCTAGAGAATATTTTAGGAGTAGGTTGAAATTTGGCCACCCAAACTAATAATAATTATTTTTTTATTCAGTGCAGTAATTATCAAACTTGTATATTCCTATTCATTAGATTTATTTTGAGATAATAAGAACCCATGTTTGAGTGATAAAGAAAAAAGATGTTAAGCTTGAAGATATGAATTTGACTCAAGTTTTGTGTTAAAATAAATTGAGTGACAATTAAATAAATATTTATATATATTATCATATAATTGATAATTATTTTATTTTAAATTTAAAATCATTTAATTATGTGATAAGTATCTAAAATAAATATACATAAATTTATTATTAAGCTAAGCCGATCATATTATAAATTGTGAAAAGAAGATTCATGTTATTTTTGGAATCTTTAGGGATTTTGGTAGCTTCTAATTTGATATTTATAGTTCCATATAAGAAAGAAATTTGTGATTTTATTTAAATTATAAAATTGAATCAAACTGTTTAAAAATTATAATTTAATTTAATTTGATTTATAAAATAATTCAGTTTTTGTTAAAAATTTTCAAACAGTTTTTCAATTTAGGTTGTAATTTGAATAATTTTTAAACTGAATCAAATCATAAACTGTATTTTTATAATATATATATATATATTTGAAAAAATATTCAAATAAGCAATTTGGTATACAATTTGTTTTTTCATATTTAGTTGGCCATTTTTTTATATATGTATATTGTATATATACTTTATATTTATTTTACATGTGTATATTATGTTTTAGAAAACTTTAATTCAATTAATTTTATTAAATGATATATCTAAAAATGATTTTAAAATACTTAAACTATAGTAATCGAATCGTATATTATATCATATATTGAAAATCCAATTTAGTATATCGTGCATCATATTGTATAATATAGTTTTTAAAAATTAAAATAATAAATTGTTAATAAAATATTATAATTGAGACATCATTTTGAAAAATATCACAAACACTCTTAATATTTTAAAAATTTTCATATACACCTTTAATGCATTATCATTTTCTCTAAAAAAATGTATCATTTCATATAGGTAATATATATTGTATCATAAAATACATATTATTTCATATGATATATTTATTATATCATATAAATTCGATAATCTTATGATTATATCACTTTTCATTTATATCATATCTTATAATAAAATATAATATATAATGTATTATAAAATATTAATAATTATAGTTTAAATTATAATTTAAATTGAATTAAATTTTATTTTTTTTAATTTGATTTAAAATTTAAAATAATTTAATTTAATTTTAAAAAGTTTTAAACGGTTTTTTAGTGTGATTTAGAAAATCTTTCAAATTTAATCAAATCAGATAGAGTACACATCCATAGTTTTCATTCAATCAAGGTCCACAAATTAGCAATTAGATTTAGTCGATCTGTACTCTGTATTCTGTGCCTGCCACACCGAATACAACATGAGGGAACGCATTTCACGCTGCCGGTCCTCTGGTTCTGTAGTAAGATAGCACGATTCTCAATTTCAACGTATAGCCATTTTATACATCGTGGATCGAGGACCAGTCCATCTCAGTGAAACAGGGCCCCGCGCACTGCCTAACCCAATGGGTTTAGACACCAACACTAACAACAGTCCATCTAAATCAGCCTTTATTTAATTACAACCAAACCAAACTGGGATGGTTCGGAAAGGTCAAAAATAATGTTGGGCTGAAATCCATGTGATCTATCGTGTCGGTGGCATCCCGAGGGGTAAGCCGTGTCAGCGTGCGGTGTGGTAAGAATCAAGACATCACCCAAAACTTTCTGCATCGTAACTTCGCGCATTTGAGTATATCAACCCATGTGTTTTAGTTGGTTGATTCACCAAATTATATATTAATTTTTTAATTTTTAAAAATATTTTATTTTTTATAAATTGAATTCTAAGGGGTTGTGGCTTTTTAAAGAGGTCAGATAGAGTATGTTTAGGGTTAAATTCGAAATAAATTATTCAAATTTAAAATAAGTTTAATTCAAATGAACGTAAACACAAATTTGAGATAATAAACATAAACTTGAGATAATGAATATGAAACTTGAACACAAGTTGAGAAGTAAAACTAGAAACAAATCCAAATCTAAACCTAAACTAGATTCATGCTCTGCTTACAAACCAAACACTGCTCACTTGAACCGTTAGCAGGTGACGTTTTTTCCAGCTCTATTTAAAGATGGGGTTTGATTTAAAGCAAGCTTGTTTAGATTTGAAATAAAATTAGTTCAGATTAGCTTGAATATGAATCTAATTATGAATACGTGATTAAACAAACTCGGTGAGCTCAAACCAAACCTGAGCCAAGCCCAATTTAAAACAAGTTAGACTCTGTTCAGAGTTGATTCATTTCTAACTCTAATTACGCCAAACCCATTAGACATATTTAATGATGGTATACACTTTACAATTAAGTAATAAATGGTAGGTTAATTTAAAATTAAAATCCTATTAAAAACTTATGGTCATTTTGTATAAAAATGATAAAATTGTAAGTCATTAACCTATTCATTTAAATACAAATTTATCCTCACCTCTAATCTTACGACAAAAACCACAAAATCTTTGAACCGTATTTGTCATTTACCTCTTAATTCAAAAGTTCATATCCAATATTGAATACAAAACACACAAATTCAAGTAACAAAGATCATTAAATCTATTATTTTCTTTTCATTTTAATATAATGAATTGATGTATTATTAAAAGTAGAGGCAAAATTGTGGGATTTTGGGAGGTGGCACGGTTATGAAAGGTTTTAAGATATTTTTAGTAGTGTATCTAGGGTATAGGTTTAAAATTACGAACTAAATATTCTCACTAAGTTTATTGTCCTCACAGATTTTATAATAAGGATGTTAAACTTCGATTTAGGAGATAAGTGCAAAAATTAAAGTCAAACAATGTAACGTGCATGAATAAAGCTAACAAGGGCTTAGGATGATTATAGGTAGGGCTAGATCTAAGCCGAGCTTGGCTCGACTCGGTTCGAGCTCACCTAAGCCGAGCTCAAGCTGACTCGATAGATTTTTTTTTAATTTTTTATTTAAAACAACGTCGTCTTGATTAATATATATTAAAAATGATGTCGTTTTGATAAGAAAAAATGAGCTGAACGCGAGTCCGAAAAGAACTCGAGCCGCTCATATATGAATCGAGCCGAGCTCGAGAGCTCGAGCTCGAGCTCGACTCGGCTCGAATCCAGCCCTAATTATAGGAGTTAAATGTAAGATTTATAACATTAGGGGAATGATAAAATTTCACAAAGTTTAATGTTTTGTATACGTTATTAGTGTGAAATCTTGTGTGTGTTTAAGTCTAACTATTCAAGGGGCCAGCGGTAAGAAGTTAGGGAGGGTTTAGGTGGATTTAAGTATGTAAATGTAAGATTTTAAAAGTTAAGGGTCACATGGAATTTAATGTGCAATGAAAAATTATAACGTCTTTTATTTCCTTCAAACGCACCGTCTCAATCGCAATCGTAAATCTCAATAACCCAAAGGGCATTTCCGTATTCTAATGAAACCCTAACTCCCTCACTATATATCCCTCGGATCAAATCTCTTCCAAGGCCTTCTCTTTACAGTGTCAGCCAGGGTTTCTCTTTGTCTCTCTGTAGAAATGGCAACTGCTTCCCCAGCCCCTGTGGAGTCTGTACAATGTTTCGGCCGCAAGAAGACGGCTGTCGCCGTCACTTACTGCAAGCGTGGTCGCGGTCTGATCAAGATCAACGGCTGTCCAATCGAGCTGGTAGAGCCGGAGATCTTGCGCTTTAAAGCCTACGAGCCGATCCTCTTGCTGGGACGACACCGTTTCGCCGGCGTCGACATGAGGATTCGCGTGAAGGGCGGAGGACACACATCGCAGATCTACGCGATCAGGCAGAGCATAGCTAAGGCGCTCGTGGCCTTTTACCAGAAGTACGTGGACGAGCAGAGCAAGAAGGAAATCAAGGACATTCTTGTGAGGTACGATAGGACCTTGCTTGTGGCGGACCCCAGACGGTGCGAGCCCAAGAAGTTTGGTGGTCGTGGTGCCCGAGCTAGGTTCCAAAAGAGTTACCGTTAAAAAGACGTCTTGTTGTTTTACTTTTACCGAATTTTCGGAATTTAGACTTCGGCGGGACATTAGTGAAATGGATTATTGCTGTTTTAGTGTTATAAGCGGTTTTTGCTAGTCTTTTTTATAATCATTATTATGGGCTATTTCTTTGATACTTGTCTTGCAAAATTTGTGATGTCTAGTTGTTTGATTACAACTAAAGTATTTGTTTTGCCAACTTTTTTTAGCCTGGAATTAGAATGGATTGTTGATACACATTGTCTTACTTTATCGGAGTTTTTTTTTTTTTCTTAAGTCTTTATTACTTGATTTTACATGGATTTTTGCGAGCTAGTGATGCTAATATCTTGATCAGCATACCTCAACCAGTTTAGTAACTGGGTGGGGTTTGGGTTTCTTTGTAAGGTTAGTATCTGGGATCTAAATTTTGTTTGTTCCAGTTTTGATGGTTTATTGGTGCTCGGAATGCAGTTTCTCTGTTGAGCTTTCACTTAATTAAAATCAGGATTAAGATTTTTTTTAACTTACATGTCATCTATCTCATTGTACTGGGAGTTTGATTTATTCAACTGAAAATCTGTTTCATTCTTTTGTTTGGCATTCAGGGGCGTTTGGTTCGGGTAATATTTGATTACTAAAATAAAAAGATTATCTTGAAGATAGAGTACTTAAAATATTACTGTTATAAATGATTACTATGTTTGATAAAATTTGATAGGTATAAATAATTATTGTATTTGGTTAAAGGTAATAAAAGATTACTAGTAAATTATTTTATTTAAATGACCTTAAATATAATTATTTTTAACTATTCAAGGTGAAGTAGTAATCAGATTATCACTTATATTATCTGTCATGTCAGTATTGGTAATAGAAGATTACTGTAATTACTGATAAATTAAACAAGAGAATAAAAGATATATTATTAAGAGAATCTATTTTACTGTCAACTAAACGCACCCTTAGGATTTTTAAAGATTGTGAAGTTTTTTAACATGGCACGTCACTATTGAAGAACTAGGGCATCGAGGGTACAAGTTTTCCGAGCTTTATCCATTAGAGTTCCTGTTTACTGTTTGGGGTTTTAGGTGTGACTATAACTATTTTTTTTGTATTTCTATAGGGTCAGTCATAGTCCTACAGTTTTATGAGGGCATTTTGGTCAGTCTGTAATCTAGTGGCTATATTACTTTAGTCCTTGTTTAATTTTATATAAGAGTAATATTATATTTATCTATTTTGAATACGTAAATACATACATAATTATATGTATCAAGTAATTACATATTATTTTATAATTAATTTAAAATCATTCAATCATAAAATAACACATAAATATGTATATATATGTATTCAAAATGAGTATAATTTATAATTTATTGTTTGTATAAACTCTCAAAAAACTAATTATTCTAGTTAGGAAGATATCAAAAATGTTAAAATTACATTTTTTAATATGGTGTTAAGTTAAGATTACCACCACTCTTTTATGTGATTGATCTTGTTTGTCAAATTAATCTCGTACACATAATTATTATTGTCCTATTACATGCAATATACATCATGCGATGTAACACAAATAAAAAATTATATGCATTATAAAGTGTATCTGAATTTGATATGATATGCTATGCATATTGTACAATAATATTAATTGTAATGTAATGTACTTGCTACAACACTTTAACATGATGATGATGATGATTTTGATTTGGTTTACATATTTTTTTTGGATGATCAAGTTCTTGGTACTCAATTAATTATTATGTGTTCAATTAAAAGTTATCAATATATTTGGCTACTACATTTAACAATGTGACCCATAAAATAAATGATAGAAAAATTATATTAAATTGATAAGTTTTTGTAATTGACTAATCCATATCCATAAAACAAATAATAATTAATTAATTAATTTGGTTAAAACCTTCTTTTCGATCAAACGGACATAGTTTTCTAATCGAAACCCATGGAACCAGCCATAAAAATGCAGCAAGCATATCATAAACACGCTGCAAACCATTAATCTAAATGCCTTGACTAGGTCCATCATTAATTATAAAACACAATCAAGGTGGTGAGATCCGATGAAAAACTTAAGATTTGGTGGTGGTGGTGAAGTGTATTAAGTGAAGATGAAGAGGGCATTTTTGGCTGCAAGAATAAGTGTTATCGAAGTAAAATGCATCACTACCCAATTTTTGACTCCAAATAGTACCTTGATTTAAAGTCTTAAAATAATTTCAGTAACAAAAACATTTAACACAATTGATTTTGCCAACTGTGAAGGTTGACTTATATAGACTGGTGGTTGGATTTTGCCAAAAATGGGTTGAGGAGGTTCAAATTGGCCTTTGAAATTGAAAAAGAATGGTTATCAAATTGAGGGTAATGATTATATTAGTATAAAGGCCAAACGACTATTTCCCACCCAAGGTTTAGCATTTTCTCAAAAGTCCCCCCTTTAACTATGGAAACACCAAACACCCACCCATGGCCGGTTAGATTTAACCAAACCCTAACGGCTGAAAATTTTATCTCCTTTTGCCCCCCTAAACTTTAAAAACTGAAATTTTCCCCCCGCCTAAGTTTTAAAAAATGATAGTTTCACCCTAGGGTTTGGTTTTGAAATCTCCGGCGACCTCTCCGGCTCCGTTGCCGACGGCCGCTCCCTCCGGAAGCAACCTCTCCTTCCGACGATCTCTTTCCTCCCATTTGGAGGTCCGATCGGCGCCCAGAGACGCCGTGGGAGACGAAGACTTCGTCGGGAAGACGAAGTTCTTCGTCTTCCCAGACGAAGCCGATGCCGTCGTCCTCGTCTGGGAAGACGGTCGTCTTCCCAGAGGTCTTCTTCTGGGAAGACGAAGAACTTCGTCTTCCCGACGAAGTCTTCGTCTCCTACGGCGTCTCCGGGCGCCGATCGGACCTCCAAATGGGAGGAAAGAGATCGTCGGAAGGAGAGGTTGCTTCCGGAGGGAGCGGCCGTCGGCAACGGAGCCGGAGAGGTCGTCGGAGATTTCAAAACCAAACCCTAGGGTGAAACTGCCATTTTTTAAAACTTAGGCGGGGGGAAAATTTCAGTTTTTAAAGTTTAGGGGGGCAAAATAGATTCTATTTTAGTTTATTTTTAATATTATAGCTAAAATGACGATTTTACCCCTACCACCGTTAGGGTTTGGTTAAATCTAACTGGCCATGGGTGGGTGTTTGGTGTTTCCATAGTTAAAGGGGGGACTTTTGAGAAAACGCTAAACCTTGGGTGGGAAATAGTCGTTTGGCCTAGTATAAAAATCAAAAGGTCTGGTTATATGCCTCTGGACACTCGAAAATTTTGTTATCTCTTAATAAGGCCAAAAGAATCCCACCTAACGGTTGATATTATTTCAAATTTCTATTAGTAAACTTTTGAAAATTCAAAGTTTTATCAATGAATTATTTTTTATTAAAATTTTTATTTAAATATAAAAATAAAATCATTATTTTAATAATAATAGTAATAAAATATAACTTCAAACATTAATAATATCAAAAGGAGAGACATATTTAAAAGAAAATAATGTTATTTAGAGATCGTTCGTTGTCATTAGAAAAAAAATTCTTCGAAAAAATGGAAATTCTAAAAGAGAATATATTATTTTTTAAAATTTGATTTAAGATGAAATTATTAATTTTTAGAATTTAAAAAAATATATAAATTTTTAAAAATAATAAATTTAGTTAATTTTAAAGAACTGTGGATGAGTAATAAATTTTTAAAAGATAATTGGCCTTTTAATAAAATAAATCCTCTGGATTTGCAGACCATATTAGTTGTTTCTCGATTATTACAAATATTTAATCTGACCAAATTTGTCAGCTGCTTGTTGGGCCACAAAGGATTTCAATTGATTGGACCATATCTTCCGTCGTATTCTTCAATTCTGCACCACCACATAAACTCATTTGCACTACCCAGCTCGTTTGACCAAGTGACCCCTAATGGACTCCCATCCAAACGAACCAGACGATCCACTCACCCCCGCCGGCCGCCTCTTCCTCCACCCGGAGATGAACGTCATAATCCACTGTGTGTTCGGCTTCAAAAACCCCATAGACGTGGCCCAAGCCAAGTCCACAATCAGAGACTCCCTCATGGTTCAACACCCTCGATTCTCCAGTCTCATGGTCCGTGACTCCCGTGGCTTTGAACATTGGAGAAAAACGCACATCGACATCGACCGCCACGTCATCGTCGTCTCTCAGGATCACAACATTGTATCCGTCAATGACTACGTGGCGGAGTTGTCAGTGAGTTCCCCGCTCAGTTACGACAAGCCCTTGTGGGAGATTCACGTGTTGGAAGGTCACAATTGTGCTGTGTTTAGAATTCATCACGCTCTGGGCGATGGGATTTCGTTGATGTCCATGTTGTTGGCCAGCTGCAGACTGGCGGCGGACACTGAGGCGTTGCCGACGGTGGGAGTTGCCGGGAATCGGAGAGATAATAGTTTGGGAAGGAATTGGAGAGAGATTGTGGGGGGGTTTGTGAAAATGATTTGGTTCAGTTTGATGTTTTGTATTGAATTTGTGTTGACAAGTTTGTGGGTTTGCGATCGGAAAACGGCGATCAGCGGCGGCGCCGGGGTGGAGCTCTGGCCGAGGAAGCTGGCAACCGCCACGTTTGTGTTGGAAGATATGAAAGCGGTAAAAAGGGCCTTTGATAATGCGGTAAGAGTTGAAAACTTAAGTAGATTTATGTTGTCTTTTCATATATGAAAATGTTTGTTGCAAAAACAAAAAAAAATTTAGATTTTATTTTATTTTGTTTAATGAAATATAAATCTACTTACTAATATATTATTATTTTAAATTTATATCAATTCCTAAATAATATTAAAACTTTATCCCATCAAATTTTTTTAGATGTAATTATTATTTTTAAAATTATTAAAAAATATATATAGTTAAATTTTAAAAATTTTTAAAAATACTTTTAAACTTTTTAGAATTTTGAAATTTTTTTAAAAAGTTTCATTGACACGCTTAATATTTTCAAAGATTATAATTTGTTTTCTAAACTTCTGAAAAAAATAAAAAAATAAAAATATGTACACAAAATAATCTATACTTTTATTTAACAAAATTTATTAATAAAATTAGATAATTTGTAAAAATCTAATTGTTTAAAGTTTAAAAGATAAGAATTTAATAGTTCTAACAGTTAGATCGAAAATACCATTTTGGCTTATGATAAATAAGAGCGAGATAACAAAATAATAAAATTAACACCAAGGACATTACAATGACAGTAATAATTCTTTTGAATATAACAAAATATCAATGACGGTAATAATTTTTATATATAATTTTATTTGTAAAAAGTTATATATTATTATATGATTAAATATTATTTTATTTTTAATTTTATTATAATATATTATTATTTATATGTAAAATTATATATATAATACTATATTTACCAAATGAGGTTATTATTAGATGGGACAAAACTCATCCATTATTTATGGAGATTTGACTATAAAAGAGAGACAACTTTATACAAAAGGGAGGTTACCAAAAAAAATCGTTATAAGTAAAATAGAGATATTTTTAAAAATTCAATAATTAAAATTTATGACTAATACTAAGGAATTTTCAAAAATAAATTTATAGCTTTAAAAAAAATAAAAATTTGGATGGCCCCGGATACAATGCTATTTCCATCCAAGAACAAACCATTCAGATTATTAATACTATCTACATTGCTGCAATAATTTGCTTGAAAATGTTTTGTAATGCAATATTTTAAACGAAAAAAAAAGCCACTTGTATTTTTTCATGAGAAAAATAATTCTTTTGAATATAAGAAAATATCAGGATGGTGTTTATGGGTTTCTGTTGTTCAGCTTTCCAAATTTGTGATTAAAAGAAATATTAGAACTGATTAAATTTTTGTTATGGAGACCATCAATGACGTTCTTTTTGGAGTGGTGTCATTTGGATTATCAAGATACCTGGATCACCGATCACCAAATGGTAATGTTTTAACTGTGAATTGTAATTTCATGCTTAAATCAAACATTAATCTTCCCAGGACTTGCAAGTTAACAAATTTGAGTAATCAATCTCTGTTAGTAGCTCTACCAGAGGGACTTCGGATTACGGGCGTAGCCATGATTAATTTAAGACAGCAACCAGGATTGCAGGTTAGATTTTTTGCTATATATTTCAATTCCTGTACTGTCAATAATAATTTCCAGGGAGGTTCATGAAATGTTAACTTTTCGGATAGGCTCAGGAATTATCCGAAATGATGAAAAGAAAGAAATCAGGATCACGGTGGGGGAACAAATTTGGCATACTTCTTCTACCTGTTTATTATCACAAAGCCGGTCCTGATCCCCTAGCGTATTTGAGGAGAGCTAAGGCAATGATCGACAGGAAGAAACGGACTTTAGAGGGTCATTTTTCATACAGAATTGGTTATCTTGTAATGTCTTGGTTTGGATCAAAGGTGAGGATAAAGTTTATATCTCTGGTTTTTTTTCCGCAGTTTCATTGCGCACGGATGATTTTGTGATTATTGTTTGTTTTGATATTGCAGTTTGCTTCAATGCTGAATTACAGGATTGTTTGCAATACCAGCTTCACAATCTCAAATTTAGTTGGTCCACAGGAAGAAATTACACTTGCAGGCAACCCTGTAACTTATATCAGGGCGAACACTAGTAGCATAGCCCATGTATGAGCAAAATCTCTAAATGCATTTGACAGAACAGAATCAAAATTTGCTAATCAAACAGTTGAAACTGATGTGATAATACTATTGATTGAAGGATGCTTAAGTGTTTGTGAAATGCAGGCATTGACAATGCACGTGGTGAGCTATGCAGGAAGAGCTGATATGCAAATCCTGGTTGCCAAAGACATCATCCCTGACCCAGAATTTCTTGCCAAGTGTTTCGAAGACGCGTTGCTTGAAATGAAAGAGGCAGCCACAGCAGCTGAAGTCTCCAACAAGATTTAGGGTAGGGGGAGATTGCAGTTCAATCATACAGAAAAGATTTGTTGAAGAATTTGTGTACGGGTATGTTATACAAGAGAGGTAAACAGGAAAAAGACGATATACTCTTTGAGTCTTGAGGACTGACTGACTGATTTGTCAATACCATTACCTCCGCATAAGAATTATAAAGGTTTTATATTATTTGTTTTAGTGAATTATATAAGCATTTCTAACATGTTAAATCAATGTTTTTAACTTTCTAATATTTAAGTAATGTATTTTTTAAACAATAAAACTATATATATAATTTTATGTATAAATAACGATATATTATCATGTGATTAAATATTATTTTATCTTTAATTTTTAACTATATAATTATATGATGACACATTATTATTTATATATAAAATTATACATATAATACTACTCTTTTTTTAGATAAAATAGTGCGTTCAATTTTTATATATAATTTGATGTATTTCTTAAAAAAGCAATATTTTTTATTTTTAGGTTGCGTTTAGTTTAGTGAGGGTAATGTTTTATTATTAAAAATAAAAAATTATCATAAAGATAAAGTACTGTATAAATAATTATTGTGTTTGTAATAAAAAATTATTAAGATGTTATTTTACTTAAATATATTGAGATATAATTATTATAAAATATTATTCATATTACTTATTATATTAATTAAAAATAAAAATATTTTCGTTTTTAAAAATTAATAAATTAAAATATAACAAAATTATAATTAACTTGATAATATTTTAACACAAATTAATAATTAAATTATCTATCATATCACTATTAATAATAAAAAATTAAAATTTTTTATTATTTATTCATCAAATAAAATAATATAAAATAAATTAACAAAATAATCATTTTATCCGTAAACCAAACCCCCCCATTCAGGTATTCTTTTAGAAAGAATAAAGTTTTCACCCAAGGTTTGCTGCGTTTACACCTCTCACTTACAAAGTTTGAAAAACACAATTTTCCATCCTCAGTCAGTGTGCTTAGTGGTTTCCATTAATGGATGAGATAACCTGGTTTTAAAGATGAAAATGCTTCGGTTGATTTTATAAAATTTATTGGAGCTGCATAACAAATTCTTCCTAAAACTTTATTAAATGTATTTTAATCTAAAGTTCATGTTAATTTTAGGTTAATAATTAAAAAATGAATTTAAAAATTTTGGAAAAGGCCATTGGTGGCATTTGTTGACTAGATTACACCCAAAATTATGTGATTTGGCTAAAAACTGGATCACCCCTAACAAAGTTTGATCTGTCGAATCACACCTTGATTTTGTGTTATAGTCAATTCACACCATGTCAAGTGTAATCCCATCCAAATTACATATTTTCAAATATAATTTAATCAGATCACATTATATTCTACATGTAATTCTAGCTAGATCACACTATCATGCGTGTGATCTGCCCAAGATTATATCTGGTTAGCAACCAAATATTACGCCAACCATTGAAACATTTCTACTGTCAGACTACATTAATTATAAATTATATATTAAATAAATAATTATATAAAATTATTTTAAATATTAATTTTAATATTTATTTAAATTATTTATGGGCTTGATCATTAGTGAAATAGTTCGATTATTAGTTTAATTAAATTATTTCTTTTATCAAATTAATGTTTAATCTGATTTTAAAAACATTACTTTGTAAATGTAATTATTTAAAATTCTAATATACAAGCAAATCTTTAAAATTAAGATATAAGTTGTTTTTTTTTTTTAACCTTTTATATTTTACAGCAAAAAACTGAAATTGAAAAAAAAAAAAAATGAAAATTGGTAATTGAAGTTTGAAACGACGAATGGTCGTGGTTGGGTTCTTATCCAGTGTGAGGTTGAGAAATAGAAAAATTGAGGCGGGGAAGTTGCAGAGGGCAGCAAAATGAAGCTGAGCTTGATGCGAGGGTTGCACAGAGCCCCGTGTGCCACCACACTTCCTCTTCTTAACATCCAACCCCGACTCATTAGATGCTCCTTTTCTTCTGGTTATCATATATCTTCTTTAACTTATCTGATATTATTTTTTTCGTACTTAATTGCTCCCTTTCTATATATTCTTGGTATTGAAAGTTTAAGATTTTTTTTTTTTTTAATGCTGAGCTGTGTTATACTGGTGTATGGACAAGTCTCTGTTGTTTGTTCGTGTCAGTTATAGGAATGCTGGACCCATTTGCATTTCAAATTAGTTGTAATTTTTTTTGGAAACTGTTAACCAGATTAGAAGAAGAAGAAATGGAACCCATTTTTCTATTTCTTGATATAAATTTTGTTCTCAATCAAAATGCAGGCCATGTATCATTCATCAAAGATATTGCTGCAACTAAGCCTCCTCAACATCTTGAAGAGTTGCTAAAAGTCCTTCACACTAGAGGTGAGGGGTGCTCAATTTCTTTAGTATTTCATGGGCCTTTACCATATGCGTTTCTGATATAGGATTAATATCCTATTAGTTTTTTTTGTGGAGGTTAAAGCTTCAGTATTGGTGGGATGGTGCTTACTATGCGCGAATTTTTCTGACTTTGATTTTGATGGGAATGAACATTCATGGTCGCTTCGCTAGTGCTTTTTATAAAACTAAAAATTCCAGAAACGGTTCCTTGATATATATGCCTAATCAGTTCAACCTCAATTTAAAATTTGATGATGATAAGCATTTCATTATTATTTGATAAATTGACAAGGTAATGTTGTGATTTTTCTCCCTTAGATAAAACAAATATAGTTACTGCCAGTATGTGCAAGTCTTTCCAGCAATCTTACTCCTGCAATTTGCCAGTCTAATCCTCATTCAATGCCCCATTTGGCCTTTAGATCTCTTGAGTCTGTTGGCAAGTGACTTTTGTAGAGGGTAACTATTAATTACACTCTTTATATTGTGGAGCATCACCCATGGTTGGAAGCTGTTTATCCTTTTTTATCAGTTGAAAGCAATTTGTGAAGTTAAGACTATGAGCACTTCAGAAGCAATATATATATAATGGTCCAAACTTGCGTTTGTTTTGTATTGATTGATAATCAATTAATAAATATATATTTTATTTTGATAGCCAATTAAATAAGCAAATATATGTTCTGTTTTGAATGGATAATTATGTTTTTCTTTCTCATTCTTAAAAATGTTGATTAGTTGTAATATTTTTGTTTATGTTAGTGTATATTTTTGTTGCATAAGAATGTGAATTATATATGAAATTCTAAACAGTTTTATCTCCTAAGTTTCTAAAATAATACCGAATCCATTGTTTCGCTCTCCAAATTTTGGGGACTCTGGTAAAATGGTTTAATCATTCAAATGAATGTTCTGATAAGTTCCACATTTCTATTTGGTTGCTGCTAATCTAACTTTATATTTGCAGTAGAGATTTTTTTATCTGAATGGTAAACCTGTTTGGAGTTAAGAGAATATGGAGCCCTTCACCTTTTTCCCTATAGTTTGTATTTTTGAATTATTATTTGTTTCTTTTTTCTTGGTTACAGGTGAAAACATTGTTTCTCCTGGACATAGGCATGGGCTCATACCCCTGGTCATTCCTCTTTCAGAAAATCAGTCAGGTTTCTGAACATTTGATTGTAGTTAATGAATTTTGACCTGTGAAACCAATTTAATTGGGGAGTTTATAATGAAGCTGTTAGTATATCTGTTATTTCCTGATATTAGGTGCTGTAACTGCATTGCTGCGATGGCCGACAGCTCCACCTGAGTAAGATATTTGAATTCATATCATTGCATTCTGTATGATTTTGATTGCACCAGACATTGGCAAAGCTTTTATCTCTTAATTTATCTTCATAAAACTATTTCTATTCAAACAGAATGGAGATGCCAGTTGTTGAAGTTCGCAAGCATGGAGTGTGGCTTTTAGCCAAGAATGTAATACATTACTGAAAGCCTGCCATTATGTGTATAACTACTTCAGTATGCTTGACATTGTATTATATGATATCTTGGAAATTTCACTTCATTTCTTTACTCTTCTCCTTTCCCCCTAAATTTGTGATATAGAGTTGATTAAGGAACCCATTGCTCAAGCCCTCTTTCAGAATATTGATCTTATTTTCGCAACCCAGGTAGAACAGTATATTCATCGAATCTTGGTTGAAGAAGATGTTCACCTCTCACAAGAAAGCAATGGTGAATTATTTCAAGCTGCTTCTGAGGCTGGTAAGAAACTTTACAGAAGAGGTGATTTTGCTGAATCTCAGATTAAAAGCCTTGATAGTTACCTCTTGAAAAAGGTACATATCCTGTTGTGAGTTGAGATTTAATAGGGAATCTTCTCGATGCACGGTGACATTTTATTGTATGTCCTGCAGGTTGGCCTGTTTCCAGATGTCTTAGAGCGTAAAGTGATGCGACATTTTGAGCAAGGGGATCATGTAATGAGATTTTCTAAATTCTTAGTGTAACATTTTTGTGCTGCTGAGGTTGTTAGTGTAATAGATTTTTTTGTTATGTTGCATTTGTGAATGGAAGGTTTCAGCTATGGTGACAGGAGAATTCTATACAAAAAAAGACCTCTTTCCTGGATTTGGACGGCCGTTCGTATTTAATGCTGAGATTCTGGTGAAGTTAGTAGAATTTTCCCTTAAATAATCTCATCTGGCAGTTATAGACTGAGCCCCGTTGCCCTTCTCCATATCTAAGAGAAATTTTGAATATATCAATAGAGTAGGGCGTGTCTCAGAAGCTAAAGATTCTGCAAGGGTGGCTTTGAAATCTCCATGGTGGACTCTAGGCTGTTCATATCAGGCACGGAGCATGCATTTGATTTTTACCCTCTTTTCCTTCGAATTCCATCCTCTTGTTTCCTCTTTCCATGTACTGACATTTACTTAACCTGAGCAGGAAGTTGCCTTCATTGCACAATGGGAGGATGAGCAAATTGAATACATAAAGGAAAAGGTGACAGAAGGGGGTAGACAAGAAGATCTGAAAAAGGGAAAAGCACCTGTCCAGGTAGACAATGGTGGAGTTTTTTCATCTAATTTGCCTTTCAAACTTAATTGAAGAGAAGCTCTTGTATGACGCCTTGACTTTATAATATGTTCATCTGATTTTTCCATGCAGATTTCATTGGATGAGGCTGCTTTTCATCTGGATTTAGCTTCTATTGAAGGAACATGGGCTGACTCTCTAGAGCGAATTGCAGAATGCTATAAGGAGGCTGGACTCAGTGAAATTGCAAGATTTATTTTGTATAGAGATTGATTATCAAGAGCAGAAAACAATGGTCGGGAAATGAACTCCATGTCCCTGTTTCTGGGACTTCGATTATCATTTTAGTCGGCTTTTCTGATGAAAACAAGCAATAGAGAAGCATTCATCTGTAAAGTTTTTCTTAGCCTTTTTATGTAACATTTTTGTTAGCTCTATGTTTAGCTAAATAAAGAATCTGGTATATAAGTCAATTTTGAGGTTACAATCAATTTAAGCTATTTTCCATATTTTCTAGAAATAAAGCGTTAGCTTGAGGCAGCAATGAACTGGTTAATTGACCTTGGTGACCAAATAATTGAAGCTGAGAAGAGAGAATCAAATGGAGTTCATTGCTTACCTTGATCACATAAAGTTCATTCAAAGACTTGAAAGTTAAATTCCACAGTAAAAAGAGCAAACAAGTTGCAGGAAAAAGCACTTGGGATCGACATGGCATAATTTCAATCAATTCTCCATCCAGAAAGCTTTATGGTCTAACCCCACAACAAATGATCACTCTCAAGCGCAAGCTTTCATTACAGAATCAACTAAGGCTCTCCAGAACATAAAACTAGATATATTTACATTAGCGACACTCGAGAGATTCTATAAAACAATCTCCCCTCTCTCTACTGTAGCTAGTCTCACAGTAAAAAAGATCCAAATAAGCCAAATTTTCAGCATTTCCAATCACCAAGGTGGAATATTAAACAGCAAATCTTCAACCGAAGCACTAAGACAGCTGGATTATTTTCTTCATCAAACATGAGCTAATGCTACCATGCCAGCAGCAGTTCTCCATCAACTTATACATGGACCATAGCTTCTTCAGGTTTTTTAGACCATGGCTAATGATTTCGATTTTTTGCCGCTTCCATGCTTCCTTCGCAACAGTAGTTTCATCAGTAAACCGACTCCTCGTTTTTTGCTTGGTACAATAGCTCGAGAGCCTGCAGCAGTACTAATGGCTTTATTCTTTGAATTGTGATATGCTTCTGGTGCATGGACCAGTGCATTAGGATCATGCAAAGAATTGCAATCCTTTGAGAGAAGAAGTGATGGTTTTGGTGCATCTTCAATACTTAGAGTTCCTTTCTTATGGAGAGACTTGAAAACTTCTGCCTTCGCACAATCCTCTGCTATCATTTGATCACGTAAGGAGAAGCGTTTGGTCAACTTCTTGTTAATAGCTGCGGTGGTTGCAGGATTGGTACTAGAAAAAACCTTGTCAAAAAGAACTGCTTCCTGTGGTGAAGCCAGTGCCTTTAACTGTTTTCCCAGGTTTAAAATGGTCTCTTGGCACTCTGCCAACTTCACAGAAGCCGCTGTAATCTCCCAACCCTGCATATTTAAACAGAAACATTCAAGTCGAAGAAATGTTTTATCAATTATTTTCTTTTCTCTATTACATTTATAGTTTTACATCTTAAAGCAGTTGTGTTTAATGCAAAATATATGATTTCCCTATGATACAATGATATAATTATAAAATGATTTAGCCACGGCTTGGTGGTCACTATATGATGCAAGTCAATGAGTCACAAATTATGAAATGGAAATGATCAGATTCTATGATACCAGTTAGTATAATTCCTCAGACAAATGTAACTTGCTTCAGTTAAGCTATTCTCAAGGTTTCTATGTAGGGGAGCCTATTTTTGTGAACAGCACATAAAGTTAATTAATAACACATTAACAACTGTTAATAACTTACATTTTGGGACTGCTTTCCCTCCTGATTTGTGCCACAGTTTGGTGTTTCCTTCTTTGCAACACTGTGAGTTACATGACAAAAAATTAGAGCTCTTTTGCAATCAAGGAAAATTTTTGTATACTACAAAAAGGAAACCAAGATCATAATGTTACCTCTCTAACTGGAGTTGAAGCTCAAGACATGTTGCTTCTAATTCTTCACAACAATTGTTTTTGTACTCCAGTTCAACTTCCAAAGATGAAAACTTCTGGAAGGCCTCATTCAACTTAGCTTTGGCAACTGTAAGCTGGGTATCAAGATCTTCATTAAGTGAGTTCTGATTTTCCATCTGATCCTCAATCATCTCTTTTGATTCTTTCAAAGTTTTCACTTCTTCTTTTAGTGCTCCAATGTTGTCCTCAGACTCACGAAGTTGTGTCATCAAGGCCTCGCTTTTATCAGTAACGGACTTCAGCCTAGTTTCTATATTCCTGAGCTCATCTTTTAGTCTCTTGTTTTCCTCTTGAATGTTTCCCTGAATACATTCTGTCTGGAATGAAACATTTTGCTCGTGCAAAGGACTAGCTGATACCAAGCATGAAGATTGCTCTTCAGATTTATGGACTCTGTTTGATGTGGAAAGCAAACCATCCACTGCAGCTTCAACTTCATTTTCACGTTCTGGTTCACTCCAACCAAAATGGTTCTTTATCTTACTCCTTGTGGTGGGAGAATCTTTAGGGGCAACAGAATTGTTTATAATCCAGTCTAAAGCAAATGAAAACTCCCCAACAACTTTTTCAAGATCAGATTTTCCATTCAATAGATCATTACAAGTATGAACCAACTTTTGCAAAAGAGCATTTAGTTCAGAACTCTGCCATTGAAAGACATGGACAGTGTAGGGCACTGACGTCCCTAATGTGAACGAACTTCTATCCCTCTCTGAAAAACTATCTGAAGCATTAAAATCAACAAAAGACAACCTAGAGATTTCTTCAATAAGTTCAATGATTTTACGGATTGACTTGATCAGATTAGATTCAAGGTGTTGGCTGCTTCTTTCTTTGATTAATGTGTCAATTCCAGAATCTGCATCCAAGGAATGTGAGGTTGGAGCTACGTTTGGAGATTTAGAAGCTACATCACTGCTTATCTCAAGAGCTTTTAATCCTCCAGGATTCCTTGAGATAGCAACTGAATCAGCTTCAGAGACAGTTGGGTGCTTTATGAAACCCAAAGCAATTCTGATATCCTCTAGAAGTTCATCTAGACTTTGTTTTGAAATGTGCTTTTGCTTCAACATTGCATTCAAAACGACCTGGAGCCAGTCGAAAGAATTTTCAGTTGCTACATCTATTGAGTGGATCTCTGGTTTTGTCATGGTAGGGCTGAAATGACTTTGTACCACTGGAACTAATTCCTTACCAGTTAAATCAGGCTGACAGCCACCAACAGGGGCTGTTTCTGTAGAAACTATAGCTAATTTCTCCATCTCTACAAAGTCATCCATTAAGCTCATGTCTGAAGCATCAATAGGTTTGTGTTCCAGTTGATGCTTGAGTTTTCCAGCTTTGAAATGTTCCAATTCCAAAATTAGAGCATTAGCCCATGATCCAGAAGAGCTAATCCCATCATCACTGGCATTGTCAACCGGCATTATGGAAAGTTCACTAGATACAGGACCACAAATTGCCAGCTCCATAGGTTTCTGACCTTTACATAGCTCTTTCAGCTGCGTCTCAACATGAGATAATCTGGAAGCTGTACGGGAATACATCATCCTTGAAGCCTGAAGTTCAGTGCTCTTCATATTCACAGTTTCTTTCAGAATTTTGTTTTCTTCTTCAATATCATGTAATCGCTCACTCAGAAGGGAATTCTTACTGAAATTTTCAGGAGAGCACTCCATTATAGCTTCTCTGACAATCAAATCTCTTGAAGGATTCAAATTTCTTCTTTTCATCTCCATCTGATCCCTTCCCATTGTTTTGAATTCACCCCTCATCTTTTCCAGAGCAGCAGGGCCTGGAAGCTTTTTCCGTACCAAAAGTCGTAGTCTCTGACATTCCGCTTCAAGTTTTGTGATTTTCTTCACATTCTCCAAATGTTGCTTATGTTCTGCATCAACAGATCGCCGCATATACTCCATCTCATCATTCCGAATCTCAAGCTCTTTCTCAAGAATGCGAAACTCATACTTTAGAAAAGCATTTTCTTTTTCTGTGGCATCTAATCTAGCCATTAGTGTATTAAATTCTGCTTCTGCCTCACACTTGCTTTTTTGAAGATCTTCAATCTGTTTCTCTTTGACTAGGAGAGCCTTACTTAAATGACTATTCTCAGCAGCTAACTTGGCAAGGCTTTTATTAGCCTCTGCTAAGTTCTGTTCCAATTCTTTCTGAATCTTCTCAAATTCATCTGATGTCTTCATGACAGCATCATGTATCCTTTTCTCCGGTTCTAGTTGAACAGAGTTCAACTGCTGCTTACATTTCATCAATGCTGCATTTGAACAAGCTAATTTCTCATCTGCAGCAAGTCCATGCTTCCAAGCTTCATCGAGTTCTTTTTTCCTGAGAGCTGTTTCTGCTTCTGACTTTTCCCGGCCTAATGAAATATGTATTCATTGAATCAAAACAGAAAAAGCGAACATTCAAAGAAGAGAAAGCTATGGTATAAGGAAAAAGGTTGGCAAGAAAAGGAAACTTGTGTTGCACCTGCAAAGGCTTCCTGGGCAACTTTTGCATGTTTTCTTACAAGGTCATCTTGAGGATGACAATCAAGGAGGACTGAAGCCAACTTCTCATTAAGATTCTTTACTGATCTCTCTGGTCCTACTGCTTTTTTTGTTGGAAGTTTTTGCACCTAATACAGTGCAAAACAGAAGTATATCAGCTAATTATAATTGTAAGATTATATATGATAGCTCAACTGGATAGGTAATGACAGAAACAGAAAATTATTATAAGAAGTATGCCAAATGAAGCAGAGGAGATTGTGTTACCTCTTCATCAATTCTTTTCACAGAAATGTCAGCTTTGTCAGCAACAATTGTCTTCTCTGAAGATTTTTTCCTCCACAGCCATGCATTGTTGTCCATGATTTAGTTTCTGTGATTACAGAAATAAAAATGGAATATTATTATTTTAATGTTTTACTTAACCAAATGAGTCATGTGGTTGATAAAACATTTATAAACAATAACCATTAATCCGAGATTCCCATGGGAAATGAGAATATCAGTTTAATGTTGGAAAATAACGCAAATGCAGACAACTGGGCACCGATAATTCATATCCTACAAGTTATTTAATTAATGATTTTGTAAATATACAGACTTTATGTGCCTTCTGATGCAGACCGCAATTAGAATAACTGTTTTCAAACACAATCGATGACATGAAATCCACAGATATCATTATTGCAGGTAACTGAAATTTCATCAAGCACAGATGTGAAAGAAAAGAGGAGCAACCTGGGTTCTGATTATGATTTTACAATAAGAAGAAGAAGAAGAAACACGATTAATAAAAGCATTTGACGAAGATGATTATCTTATACACTACAACAGTACAACACACGTTTGACCAAAATCAGTTCACTTTAGTACAGAAGCAAGAAAACATTAACCTCTTGGAGGAGCAAGCCCCGTGATTTGATAAATAAAATAAAATAGTCTACCACTAAAACTGCCCCTGATTTGCAGTTTAGTATAACTTACAACGAAGTTCGGTCCATTTGTATGAAAAATTACAGCATTTGGTAAAATCATCAAACTCGGAGCATACATGATATATGTAGAAACGGAAGCATGATGATTTAGACTTCAAATCAAGAAGTTAATTATGGCCTTCTTCTGTTAGTTCAGATACAAGGCACTCTAGTTGGAGAAAACAATTAAAAAAATTTGTTAAAAAAGATCATCAATGTATTTGTAACAGAAGATAAAACAAGCAAACACAAGAATGATCCAAGAGAAAGAAAGCATAGCAGAAAACATTAAAACAAGTATTGACCTGCACAACAGCATGAAGGTGTCTAACAAGTTAATGGTTGATAATCCGCCACTTCTTAGTGAGAACGAGAGAGTGAGTTTGTTGAAACAGAGGAATGAAAGTTGCAACTGAAACCACACAAAAAGGAGAATGAAGGACTATCATGCAATTGAATTGCGATGGCAACGCAATGCAATACAAGGACAAGTTTGCATTGGATGCTACTATTCCACCGACAGCTAATTAATTGCTGCTAATTATTACTTCTATCTCCTCCCCTCCCAAAAACAGAAACAATTTGACTCACTACCCTAAAAAAAAACAAAGTAGCCATGAGAATTGTTGAAAATGTTTAACAGTCTCTTTTCTTTTAAGGTATATTTGCCTCAGCCAGCATATATATATATATATATATATATATATATATATATATATATATCATTATCCTTTGTCAATTTTATGGTTTAACGTCCAATTGCCTGATCCTATCATTCATTTTTTCATGATCTACAAATCCCTTGTATTTGTTTTGTAGGTCTGAGTTCGAAATCAGTCATTATTGGACAACAAAAAACAATTTTTTTTCATAAGAATTTATTTTTTGAGATTTTAATCATGGAGGATAAATATTATTTTAAAGAAATTAATATTTTATAAATGGTAAAAAATGTAAAAATTTTAATTTTTAAATAAATTTAAAATAAACTATAACTGTATGAAAAACAAATAATAAAAATATGTATAATTTTATATTTAAATAAAATATATAATTATATAATTAAATATTATTTTATTTTTAATTTTTATATATTTAATTTAATAACATTACTAAAAATATATATATTTGAGTCAGTAGGTAGAACGTTGAAGTGGTAAAGACAGGAAGCGGTGACAAAAGAAAAAGGGGAGTGAGATGGTTGAGGGTGAAAGTCTTTATGTGACGTAGAGACAGACGCGCTGTCACTTGCTTTTCTTTTCTTTTCTTTTCTTTTATTTCAATCATACCAACCGTCTTCCACTTCTACTCCTCACCAAACAGCCACGCGCTTCACTAGATTCCTCTTTGCTTCACAGTTCGTCCTTTTCACGCTCTTTAAATCCGCTATACTATTTAATTCTCAATTAATCATTATGTCTCCATTAATAATTGCACTAATTCCCATTAATCACTTTTTCCAAAACGCCCACTAAATTACCAATTTTCATTTCTTACCCCATTACTAAAGAAAATTACATTTAAATACTGTTATATATATATATATATATATATATATATATATATATATATATATATATATATATACATAATTTAGGTAAATAAAAATTTATTATTATATGATTAAATATTATTTTATTTTTAATTTAAAATATCTAATTATATAATAATATATTATCAATATATTTAAACACATAATTTTATTATATAAAATCCATATAAAAACCTTCTTCGATTTATTATTTTACCCCAATTCACTCTATTATAAGATATGCGTATCACATAAGAATTGATCATAAATTATTTTTAGGGGATGTTTAGTTTAAGTGATATTTTATTATCAAAATATAAAGATTATCTTAAAATAAATTATTTAGATGATTATTACATATAAATAATTATTATATTTGATAAAATTTGATAAAAATAGAAAAAAATAAATAACTATTATGTTTGATTATAAGTAATAAAAGAATATTAATAAATTACTTTAGATATAATTATTTTTAAATTTTTTTATTATTTATTATATTAATTAAAAATAAATTTATTTTTATATAAAAAATAAATAAATAATAATATAATTATAATAAAATTAATATTATTTTAATAATATTTTAATACTTAAAATAAAAATAGTAATCAGATTATTATAAATATTATTTATTATATTATTATTATATCATAATATTTTAATATTAACTATAAAAGTAAATAAACACCCCTTGTTTTAAGGGATTAACCTATTTTTACCCCATCAGTAATTATGGTAAATTGAAAAAGACTTTGACTTTTTGGTTTGATTATGATAACCTTTTATTTTGTAACAATATTAATACTATTTTAAGCAAAGATTATCCAACGATTGCATGCACTCAAATATACATCGTACTTTAGCAACACCAGATAGTTTGAGTAATGATATTAATGCTAAACAACAATCCCCCGTGTAATAATATTATCTTATATGAATTCTCAAACGAATAGTTTGAATAATTAAAAAAAATTTTAATATTAAAAAATATAAATTTAAATATTTTATGATAATATATTTAAATTAAATTATTAAATTATTTAATTTAATGATTATAAGATTAATAATTAAATTTGAGATTTCTTCTATTTAATATAGTTGATTTAGTTCAAAAAATAACAATTTAATTTGAATAAAATTCTTTATTATTAAAAAAAAAATCTTATACGATTTTTGAACCATTAGTGAAAATTTGTAATACATAGACTCTAATAATTATATTCCTATTTTATGACATATTTATTGTATATATTCCTATTCACTGTGAGACCATAGGCACAGAATACCTAATAATTTTAATTAAGATGTAGTGGCACCTTAATCCTGGAAGATAATTTTAGAAAAAAGGCATTGATATAATAATTTTAATCGGTCCATACCATCTGACTGTTATCAAGATTTTCAGATGGGTAATGCCAATGTCAGTCAGGCAAGCCTTACCACCTTCAATTATTTCATAAGCCCACTGCCTGAAAATACAACCCCCCATTCTTACCGGTTAGGCCAAATATCTCTGTCCCACCCAAGGTTTGAAAAATAAGATTGCCTCTATTTAAGTTTGAAAAACCATTTTCACATCCATTTGTTAAAATCGACAATTAGTTTTAATGGTCATATAATTTTTTTAATATTATAATAGAGATATAATTAACTATCATTTCATTCTTAAAATTTAAAACATTACAATAACACTTATATCAAATTAAATAGTAAATAATATTACACGAGTTTAAATGTTTTTTTTTAAATTTATTAACAGTAAATAGATGTTTATTATATTTACTTATATATTTTAAACAGTTAAACCTTAATTTATTTTTTAAAATATAATTATTATTTTTTAAATTATTGAAAGTATTAAAATTAAAAACTTTTTTAAAATACCCCAAACTTTTTCTAAGTTCCAAAAACCCATAAAATTTTTCATTTGATTATATTAAAAAAAAAAAAAAACATTTGATCTATATAAAAAAAAATAACACAATCTCCTACTCGTGTATCTAATCTGCCTATCCCACTCATATTCACCTACTTTTTCCAAGACAAAAAAATCAAAGTATTAATTTTTTATGCATATGATCTAAAACATGAAATATTTTTTCATTTTAATACAAATTTAATGTAAATAAACCATTTTTTATAATTAAATTAACTACAAAATATTAACAAAGACCAATTTGATTTTTACAAATTAACAAAGTAGAATTCATTATAACACAAAGAAATCTCAAAATTTCAATTTTAAATGTTCAAACAAAATATCAAACAATGCGATGAAATATTATTTACTTGAATTAAAATGGTTATAATGCATGATTCCTTTGATTTTGGACTGATTTAGCTAAGAATGTGAAAGAAAATAAATTTGAGAGATTAAGGTTCAAAAGCTAGATATGAGAGTAAAACAAGTATGATGTTAGGGTTTTAATTAAAAATGTATAATAAAAAATATGGGCTAAAAGGTATAAACCCATAAAAATGGCTAAAATAATTGATTGTTCATTTATGAAATAATTAATTATATGATAATATATATTAAATATATATATATATATTTATTTAAAATTAATATACATAGTTTTATTATTTACAAAAATTTAGAAATCTGGACACAGACTCCGAATATCCAATGTTGGGCTCCAGCCCATCAATGGAATATTTTGGGTAAGATTGTTCTAAGTTTGACACAAATTTCTCAGCAGTGAAATCCATCTTTCGCCTAAGGTTTGATCAGAAAACACTTTTACACCTATCAAGTGTACATTGCATTTTCTCACCTAAAACCAGACCTGGCAAAACGAGCACAGGTACAGGTTTTAAGTTCGGGGAAAAGGACTATTTCCCGTCCATCTTTTAGCTTATTCTTAAACCTATATTCATGGGAGATCAAAAACTCTTTTTTCCACTCATAATCAAATTGTCATCCATTTTTTCAGTTAAGGACATAGGCAAAATCATCATTTTATTGTTTATATTAAAAAGTTATAAAATTTATTACTTTTTACCCCTTTAGGTTTTAGAGACTAACATTTCACCTTTACTTAAAGTTTTTAAACTTTGAAAACTAACATTTTCACCCCCAAACCTAGGGTTTTCATATTTTCCAAAACGTAGCCACCCCCCATAACTTTTAAAACTAGCAGTTTCACCCCCCATTCTTTAACTTTATCTTCCGACGTCGTCACCAACCTCCTCTTTTTCCTGGTGCGACGACGGTGGTGTGATGAAGAGATCTTCATCTCCTCGTCGCACGGTGTGACAAAGAGACAGAGATCTCTTCGTCGATCCACCCAAACGAGGAAGGACGACGCTTCGTCGTCCTTCGTCGCTCATCTCCTCGTTCAGACTAGACGACGAAGCGTCATCCTTCGTCTGTTCTTCCATATCTGGACGACGAAGGGTCGTCCTTCGTCGTCCATTATAGTCGGAGATGGGAGATCGGTTGAATGCGTCGGTCGTTGGTGGTGGCTGGAGAAGGAAGCAAACCCTAGGGGTGAAATTAAATTTTTCAAACTTTGAGGATTGGTTAGTTGTTAGTTTTTAAAACCTGGAAGGGGGAAATGGTGAAATTTTAAATTTTTAAGGTTTTAAACAGTAAAATAATGATTTTGCCCCTGTCCCTAACTGGAAAAATAGACGGCAGTTTGGTCATGAATGGAAAAAATGGTTTTTGATCTCCCGTCGGTATAAGTTTGAGAATGTGCTAAAAGATGGGTGGGAAACAGTCCTTTTCCCTTTAAGTTCTTTTACCCATACCCGTTGGGTGACATATTTTGCAGGCGCAGGCATACCCGCAATATTTATTTCTCCCAATATTTTACACAAAATTTGAATGTATATCAACTCATTTTAGGATTCGATAGCTTTTTATTGTCATTTGCCATCCTTGCTTTCTCAATTTCTCGAAAATTAGTGCAAGTATGGTCTTGATTTTTCCTTCATAAATTGTGATAAGTATGAAATAAGGTTTTATAAATTAAGTCTTTCCTTCAAAATTAAATATACCTACAGTAATTTTCACACTAGAAATTGGATTGTTAATATTTCTTTACTTAAAATTTCATTTAATATAGTCTCTCCTTCTTGAAATTTATACTAAAATAAATATGAAATGAGATTTTACAAAATAAAATAATTAAAAATAAAAAACCATAAATTTTATAGGTAATTCACAATCTATCCATATCGATAGGGTTAGATATATAGGTATGAGGTTTTATAATATGTATCTATATAAATTGACATGTTTTCAATTTCTACTTATGTTATATGATTTGTTTTTATTTTGTATATCTGATTCAACTCGCCTGTTTGTCAGATTTATCTAAAACCTAAGTCCATAGCAAAAAAATTATAAAAGTATAATAATTACTTCAACCTTTCAAAATTAATTTTAAAAAAAGAAAAATTGGCCGGCGTTGGGAGTCCAATGGTAACCCAGTTGTTGCTGCTTAATCAAAACCAAAATAAAATTCAAATCAAACCCACCAACCCACCACTGCCCACCTTGCCACGCCATAGATCCACTTTTGTCGTCCCGACCCTTCAAAGTGACAATACACAACTTGTATACACCAGCAACAACCATAAAAGATCTCGGGATGGAACATTTCAATTACGATGAAACATTATGACCATGGAAAACCTTAATATGGTTAGAATGCAACCTATGCGATGTAACCCAAGCGTGATCTGGCTAAAATGCATCCAAGCGGTGTTGCCTCGGTCATGATTGGCCATATCACAACCCAATTGGCCAACTTATAGCTCAACAGACATCGTCCAAGTCAAAATGTTGTCGGTGATGACCCATTCTTTTTTCACGATGTTCATATTATGTTGTGCTCAAAGCAAATCCCTTTACTTGCTGGTTGACCACATCCGTCCACCCTTGTTCTCCTCAATCTCCTGCTTTTGTCTTTAAAATTTATAAAATCTTCCATCCTCATCCTCCCAATATCTTCACCTTCAAACCATTTCTTCGTCAATGAATTTTTGTCTCCATCGTCATCATCATCACCGTAGCCCACCATCTTGTCTCTGTTGACTCAAAATTTAAAGCTTATGGACCGTGAACTTGTGGCGGTAATCTTACTATAAAGTACCCTTTTTGGATTTCTAGCCATCAAGAACCTTACTGTGGCTACCCAACTTTCAGATTACATGCAATGACATTCAACATATGAAGATTATATCATCAAAGATAATCTTCTACGAAAATAGTTCACTTTGTTTGCCCAACTCTGTAGCCTATGAAACCTCATGTCCAACTCCACTCTGCGACTTGACTCTTAATCGATCTCCGTTCAATTTTATCTCTAGTAGTGAAGATCTTTTCTTCAGGTACAATTGCTGCGAAAATCCACCTACTGATTTTTCTGGATAAAAGTTTGAGAATGTTGAAACTCTTTACGTGTTATTGCCGGTGCAGTTGGGCCCAAAATTTTGCCCAAAACTAAGGGTGGATTCGAATCGAATTCATTTGAGCTTGGTTCAAATAAGTCTGAAATGAGCCAACCCTAACCGAACTTGATTGAACTTAAGCTACTCTCTAAAATTTTCAATTAAAAATTTTGATGTAAAACAACGTCGTTTTGATTAATATGTATTAAAATGACGTCGTTTTAATACCGAACAACCAGTCGAACTGAATTCGAATTTAGTTCAAGCTTGACTTTCACGAGAATTCGAGCTCGGCTATATGTAAATTGAGTCAATCTTAAGTTTGCTTCGGTTTGAATCCAACTTTACCCAAAACCCGAAAGATTGAAATGAACCGGCTTTGAACGGAATAAATGAAGCCCGAACCCGAAGAAAGAGGATGAAAAAATTGTCTGGTGTCGACAACTGCTTTGAGGCTGAATCTGACCAATTCACTTGGATAAGTTTTTAAGGGTAATATAGTAAATCTCGTATTTAATTGCCGACAAAACTGAAATATAACCCCAAAACAAGGGTCATTTCCAGGACACAATCCTCAAAATTTAAGCCAACCCATTTCAAAAGCGTCGCCGAGCACATCAGGATCCATTGAAAAGTGAAAACCATCATCTCCAATTCAATTAATCGCCCAACTCGGTCTCTCATCAAACTCAGTCAGTTAAATCAGCTTCCTTTATGGACGGCTCCACATCGATACACCGTGGCGGCGATTCCTTGCCCTCAGCATTCGCGTCTTCGGTGTCGATGAAGAGAGAGGTGGTGGAAGAGAGCGTGTCGCGATACGACGAGGAGGAGGAGGAGGAGGAGGACGTGTGCCGGATCTGTCGAAATCCGGGAGACACGGAGAATCCTTTGCAGTATCCGTGCGCGTGTAGTGGAAGTATTAAATATGTTCACCAGGATTGCCTCCTTCAGTGGCTCAATCATAGCAACGCTCGTCAATGCGAGGTTAATTGATTTATTTCTTTTTGACGGATAGATTGATTTGTCTTTTAATTGTTTTATGAAATTATGAAAGACTGATGCTACGTCCTGTTTTAAAATTTTAATTCAAAGGGTGATTGACTAATGGTTGGTTGCTGGAATGTTGGGAGGAAGAAGAAGAAAGTGAACGAGGGATTGAAGTTTCTTGTTGAATTTTATTTGTATAAAGGCTTAAAGTTTCATTTGTGTTTATTTTCTTGACTTTGGAATGTTATAGTCATGATCAGAAGATTTCATCTCTTGAGGTTTCATGTTAATTGAGTTGTTGGGAAATTTTCAGGGTCACGACTTGTGGATGAATAGTTTCATACAGACAAACGAATTTTGCATGTTTTTGTTAGAACTCTTTATCAAGAAAGAACTGATTGACAATCATCATTTTAGAAAATTAAGTTTGAAGCCTAGGTTGTAGGTATGAGATTATATGCATGATTCCAAATGCAGCAATGTGAATGAATGGGCTTAACTGATTTCATTTAAGATGGAAGTTTATATGTTGAAAATTTTATTTTTACTTCCAATGCTTGTTTGTACTTATTTTTGGTTTGGATTTTTCAAGTGCCTGCATATGTGTATTACGAAGAATCCAATATTTTGGTGAAGATAATTCTCCTCTAACAGAATTGACTTGGTAATCTTTGTAGGTCTGTAAACATGCATTTTCCTTTTCCCCGGTTTATGCTGAGAATGCTCCAGCTAGGCTTCCTTTTCAGGAGTTTGTAGTTGGAATGGCAATGAAAGCTTGTCATGTCGTGCAATTTTTTCTACGGCTTAGTTTTGTACTTTCTGTTTGGCTCCTCATCATACCTTTTATCACGTTTTGGATATGGCGATTGGCCTTTGTGAAGAGTTTAGGGGAAGCTCACAGATTATTTCTAAGTCATATTTCAACAACAGTTATTCTTACTGATTGTCTGCATGGTTTCCTGCTTTCTGCTAGTATTGTGTTTATTTTTCTTGGAGCCACTTCTTTGCGAGATTACTTCAGGCATTTGCGTGAGCTTGGAGGACAAGATGCTGAGAGGGAGGATGAAGGGGACAGAAATGGTGCTCGTGCTGGAAGAAGACCTCCCGAACAAGCTAATAGGAATTTTGTTGGTGAAGGAAATGGAGAAGATGCTGGAGGAGCACAGGGTGTTGCTGGCGGAATTCAAATTGTCAGAAGGAATGCAGAAAATGTTGCTGCACGATGGGAGATTCAGGCAGCCCGTCTTGAGGCCCATGTTGAACAGATGTTTGATGGTTTGGATGATGCTGATGGTGCAGAGGATGTGCCTTTTGATGAGCTTGTTGGCATGCAGGGTCCAGTTTTCCATTTAGTTGAAAATGCATTTACTGTAAGTCAGCCATACCCCCCTCCATTTAGCTTCTATTTTCACTTGGTAACACTGTATTGTCATTATATTTCCCATTTGATCTTATCTTGGTGGTTTAACTTTAGTCCTTGCATCCTTTTGTTTTTAGGAGAGTGTATTTTGAAATTCATCCTATTTCTCTTTGTGTAGAATGAATTGCTACTATTTGGTTTGTTATTTGATATATTTTTAAGTTACCATTGGTATGAATTGAGATGAATGATTTACATGATCTATTTGAAATAGTACCATGGAGTTTGACCTTTGGATTAGAATATCAGTTTCCATTGAAAGAAAGGTTAGGGATAAATCTGTCCCTTAGAGGTGAAATTTTTCTAGTTATGAGCCAGTCTCATAACACTGCTGTGCTCCTGATTCTGTCATGGTTCCTTTGACCAGGACCTTTGCCTCTTTGCTTGGTTTGTCAAATCTCAAGTTTCATTTTTTTCAAAGAAATGTTTTTGTACTTTTCTCATTGGACTTCTTCACATAACATGCCATGAGTATTCTTTTTTAACCATATTTGATTGTCTTTCAAATCAGAAGTGAACTCCCAATTTATTCTCTTTCTTCCTTGCTTGCTAGAGAGTTTTTCATGATATGATGAGTGACTTTACTCCGTTGCAGGTTTTGGCTAGCAATATGATATTCCTTGGTGTTGTGATCTTTGTGCCCTTCTCTTTTGGTCGGATAATTCTATATTACATGTCATGGCTTTTCTCCTCTGCTAGTGGTGGCATCTACCGACACCTTATTACATTTGAAGGTCAAGAAAACAGTATGCTTGGCCACGTTGCAGAAGCGGCTAACAGCACAAGTGCATCACTTTCGGCAGATCTCTTAAAAGGGGCACTTATTGGAACATCACGACTTTCTGATGTTACTACACTTGCAATTGGATACATGTTCATATTCTCTCTTGTCTTCTTCTATTTGGGTATTGTTGCCTTGATTCGGTATACCAAGGGCGAGCCTTTGACTATGGGAAGGTTTTATGGTATTGCTTCTATAGCAAAAATGGTTCCATCTCTCTTCAGGCAGTTCTTGGCTGCAATGAAGCATTTGATGACCATGATTAAGGTTGCTTTCCTTCTGGTCATTGAACTTGGGGTGTTTCCTTTAATGTGTGGATGGTGGTTAGATGTCTGTACCATAAGGATGTTCGGGAAGACAATGTCTCAAAGAGTTCAGTTCTTTTCAGTCTCTCCTTTGGCTAGCTCATTGGTTCATTGGGTTGTAGGGATTGTCTACATGTTACAAATAAGTATCTTTGTTAGCCTTCTTCGAGTGGTAATGCCTTTGTCATTCTTTCATAATTCTGAAACTAGTACAACTTTATCACCCTGATGATCATTTCCTCACTTGTTTTCTGCAGGTTCTGCGTAATAAAGTTCTTTACTTTCTTCGAGATCCTGCTGATCCCAACTACAATCCATTTCGTGATCTGATTGATGATCCTGTGCACAAGCATGCTCGCAGAGTTCTGTTGTCTGTTGCAGTTTATGGGAGTTTGATTGTGATGCTGGTATTTTTGCCAGTCAAACTTGCTATGCAGATGGCTCCTTCCACTTTTCCTCTTGACATATCGTAAGACAACGCTTTCTATTTTAAGAATCTGCTATTTCTTACTATGTTTTCTTTTCATGTTAATCTGCCAAGTTTATTTGCTCATTTTACAGCTGTTTGTTGCAGGGTATCAGACCCATTTACTGAAATACCAGCTGATATGCTTCTCTTTCAAATCTGCATGCCATTTGCCATTGAGCATTTTAAATTGCGGACGACAATCAAGTCTCTTCTTCGCTGTTGGTTTACAGCAGTTGGATGGGCACTCGGTCTGACTAAGTTTTTGCTGCCCAGACCTGGCGAGAGTGGTGGCCAGGAAAATGGTAATGTTGAGCCAAGGCCGGATAGACTACAGGCAATTCCATTAGGACCTGAACAAGCTGCCCTGGCTCAATTTCCGGCAGTCGATGATGCAAACAGAGGCAATCTAGGATCTGGAAACTCTAATGTTTCAGAGCAGTATGATGCTGATGATCTAACTGATTCAGAGCAGTATGATACTGATCTCTGTTTATTTAATTTTCTTGGTTTAATAGCATATATTTAGTGGTTTCTGGCACTGCTTCTTAGATATCAATCTCTGTATCTGAGCAGGTACGGCTTTGTTCTTCGTATTGTCCTCTTGCTGGTGATTGCCTGGATGACTCTGCTTGTTATTAATTCTGCCTTGATAGTGGTTCCAATTTCACTTGGACGTGCACTTTTTAATGCAATTCCTCTTCTTCCAATCACTCATGGCATCAAGTGCAATGGTAGCGTTGTTGATTGGTTTGGTTTTTGGTTACCAGGCCCACACAACACGGGGAAATGCTGCTAATGTTCCTTTGGTTCCCTTTTTTTCAGATCTATATGCTTTCATCATTGGAAGCTATGCCATTTGGACTGCAATAGCTGGAGCAAGATATTCCATTGAGCATGTTAGAACGGAGAGGACAGCAGTTTTGTTTGGCCAAATTTGGAAGTGGTGTGGCATTGTCATTAAGAGCTCTGCATTATTGTCAATATGGGTAAGGGTTATTCTGGTTCTAATTTCTTTTATTTGTTAAGTTTCCTATTCTGTCCCGTTTTGTTTCTCATATGACTGGTGTTCTATACCTCCAATGTTTTTATTGGTGCCATGTTTCAGATTTTTGTCATTCCAGTATTAATTGGGTTGCTCTTTGAGCTCCTGGTGATTGTGCCAATGAGGGTGCCTGTGGATGAAAGTCCAGTTTTCCTCCTGTATCAGGATTGGGCATTAGGCCTCATTTTTCTGAAGATATGGACTAGATTGGTGAGTATTTTTATCACATTCCTGTGTGTTCCTGTTGACTAACATCCTTCTGTGGTGCACAACTGACTTTTAAACCGTAAAATGAGAATGCAATAGTTTAGCAGAGGATGAAGCCTAATTTTACTCAAAATTATTGATTTTGTATTGAGTGACCTGGAAGCAGTCATATTTATACATTGATCTTTGGGTTTATGGATTTGGAATAAGTGTAACATATTCTGCACATGTGATGTTTAAACTTTAAAATTCAAGTTGCATTAGTGTTGTCCATATCTGTTGTTTTTTGTTGTTTTCTTGGATGATATCTGTTCCTCTGTTATATTTGTTAACAGATTATGACTGCTAATGCTTGGTAGTAAGAGATCTGGAGAATGCTCTCAAATCTCATCATTGTAGTTCTCTTTTAGTTCAAGATTTATGGTTTTTATTCACAATATCTTGAAGAAATGAGGGTGTTGCAGAACTAAAATTTCCCTGGTGTAACAGGTTATGCTGGATCACATGATGCCCCTGGTAGATGAAAGCTGGCGGATAAAATTTGAAAGGGTGAGAGAAGATGGTTTCTCCAGGTTGCAAGGTCTTTGGGTGCTTAGAGAGATTGTTTTCCCTATCATTATGAACTTGTTGACAGCCCTGTGTGTACCATATGTCTTAGCCAGAGGGGTGTTCCCTGTGTTTGGGTACCCGTTAGTAGTAAATTCAGCAGTCTATCGTTTTGCATGGCTGGGATGCCTATGTTTCAGTGTGCTCTGGTTTTGTGCAAAGAGATTCCACATCTGGTTCACTAATCTTCATAATAGCATTCGCGATGATCGATATCTCATCGGTCGTAGGCTTCATAACTATGGGGAAGATTATCAAGACAAGCAAAATGAGGTAGGGATGTCCTCTGATGTCCATAGTTCTAACATGCATGGCTCTGGTTTGATCCGTAATGACAGAGAACCTGATGTAGGGTTGAGGTTGAGACGTGGTAATTGAAATGTTTATTAATTTCTGAAGCAGCCTTGTAGTAGTAGGTTTTGGTCCTAGTCTCATTAGGGTTTTTGTATAATTATTGAATACTTGTTCAAATGTTCATGTCAATAGCGCTCTTTACCATGTCAAGGGCTAGCAAGATGGCTCTCAGATTTTTCTAGTTATCACTGATCTTGTGCATATACAAATTAACTTAGAAGTAGGAAAACTGTGGAATTACAATGCAATATTTTGTTATGCTACATGGACTTGCAAGTAGATCACATATAGACTATGTGGTATACTGTATTTTTATACATAAATTCATAATGGATTTCTCAAAACTTGGAGCCGGTGAATCTTCTTCTTTCTAATTCTATGCTGATAATTATTATGTTTCTCTTCCTCCAAATACTCAAGAAATGAAAAATATTTAATCCATTTTTATTCTCTCAATCTAAAGATGCATAAGCATGGTCAGAATCGTGTCCAACCAAACACGAGAGAGGTAAGTTCTGAAGCGATGACAATATTTTATTAAATCGAAACGATTTTTGAAGAGTTAAAAGATGTGTGGGATACGGAAAATTTGTAGTATTTAGGATGGGATATTCACTATGAGGTGACATCTGAACAAACATGCCAAATTTTCTTAATTTGCAAATGTTTTCTTTATTAACATTGTTATGAATGTCTTTTTACCACAATACAAGTCACTTAGTAAAAATATAATTAGAAGAGTTGTTTAGATACTTTATAATTAATTAAGTTTGAAACTTGAAAATGATTTTGAAAATTTTCTTAATTTTTTTTTTTTTTTTGGTAATGATTTCATTAAACTGTTAATTTATATTTATTATTCTACTACTAATTTAGCGTTAGATTTATTTCTTAAAATTTTTAATATGTATATATATGATTTAGACTTACATAATTTAGCCTTAGATATTACATGACTATTGGTTAAATATTATAAAATTAGATTGTGTTTTAAATCCTAAGTTTATGATAAATGTATTTAGAGTGATAATTACTCAAATAGATAACTGTTTAAGATGTGATTACAATTATTATTTAAGAAATTTTAACAAAAAATTGAACACTCATTTATTCTTATATAAAAACATAAATAATGAAATAATGTCATAGGCAGAAGATCAATAAGATATTGATGAAGACATGAATCAAGCAAAGTCGAACATATAGGGATTTATGGAATTAAGAACACGTACGAACGTGGAATAACTTGAATGATAATAAAATCTTCGAATAGACATGACTAAAATGGAGAAATGAGAAATAGATTTGCTTCAATGGTGGTACCAAAATGAAAGTCAATTCCCCATTTTACCCTAAATGACCTGTGTCATTTTATGCATGCTACTTTCTAGGGTTATGTCCAAGCCAATGGTCAAATTGTTACCAATAAAAGGTACTCTTTAACCAAGTGAAATGGTTGGTTGAAAGCATTATGCATTCACGCAATTGAATACACGAAGACAGAAGACCTTGATTCCCAAACCACTCAGCCTATTTGAATACACAAGTTTTTAAATATGAATATTTTTTTATCATTCAACTTGAGCCAATCATACATGCTATTCCATTACATCTTATATTAATTATGTTTGTAATTTTTTTTTTATATTTTAAATATAGTTTACATTTTTACTAATTAGGTTTAAATTTTAAATCTTTAATGATAAAAATAACAATAAAATCTATTTTCAGTACACATTTAATATGTATTATTATTATATGATCAAATGACTTTAAATTAAAGATAAAATACCATATAATCACATAAAGACACACATAAGAAAATACCCATTTATGCATTCATCGTGAATATGTATAATATTCCTATAAAAATTAATATAATTTATAGTTTAAAAAAACATTAAAAAATAACCGGTGGAAAGGCCCAGGCCAAGGCCCGACCCATCAGGCCCCTGTTCTGGATCCGATCCAGGTCCTGCAATTGGAGATAGGACCTGGGCCCTTCAACGGTTCGGCCCCCATTCGCTTAGTGTCTACGTAAATCACAAATACAGAGTCTAAGCACTCTTGTTTCCATAATATTATCTAACGTAATAATTTGAATCAAAGCAGCAATACAAGCGCAAAATCAAACACCAAACATAAACCATCCACCGTAATAATCCTCAAACTAGATCAGGAAACTCTCCTATCAGTTCAAAAAAATGAAAAAAATAATAATAAAGCCAATGCGGGCCCTGTCTCCAAGCCAAACATATCAAATGTATTTCCAGGACCAACATAAGAAACGAAGTTAATCAGTCAATGACAACGATGCCAGTTGATCAGCTGCGCTGCCTGCCGGCTGTTGCTGAGCAACATTCCTCAAAACCTCCATTGCCTCGGCCACCTTCGCTTTCAGAGCCTCTGGTGACTCGAGCAAGTGGAGAACCTCTGTTTGATCCATCTCCAAAAGCATTCCTGTAACCTTGGCTGCTGCTTCAGGCTCCAGCTGTTCCACATGTGGGTAAAGACTTTCCCCCAGCATCTATCAGATTAGTGACCAAGTAACTTCAGATATTCTGTCAAAACATTCCTCCAACTACACAGTATATGCAATGAAATTTTAAAGATCATTATGTGGTGTTATTACGGCTGTTATTCCATTTTACAACTCCAAATGCGCAAGACAGCTATAGTATTAATTATGCAAAAAAAATGAACTGTTTTGGTATAGTTGTCTGAATCAGCATTGTAAGTTCTATCTGAAAGGCAGCTAAATTCCTTAGTAATTCGGGGCATAAAGAATTATTAAGAAAATAACTAACCCCACTTTTTGTATTTTCCATCAAACTTTTGGAACTGGCAAAGCCACCAAGTTCACCAAACAGTTCAGAGTCTTTATCTAATTTGAATCAATAAAACAGTTGATACTCAAGAACATCGGCAACCAATTCAAGAACTAAACAAAATTATGGAATTAAAGTATTAAACACCTACCATCCTCTGCTGCTCTGGAGAGGCATTTGCAAGGGCAGAAGCCAAAGTCCCAATTGGAATTGGCTGAGGGATTGCTGCATTGCGCAAAGCCATACCACCCATGTCATATGGAACAGATAGCATTCCTCCAACACCAGGCATGGGAACATCAGGCAGTCCACGCCCAGAGGGGTAGCGGTAGACACGTCCCCTAGGAAGCATCTGTTAAATAGGCCATTTTATAAAGGTATGGTTACAGATGGGATAACATATGCAATATATACAGTAAATGAGCCACAACAGAATATCACCAACCTGTGGCTGCATTACAGGAACATGTTGTTGGGTTTGTTGCATAGCTCCTGCCCGTCTGCCACTAGGCCGCTGACTCTGTTGCCCTGGTGGAACCACTGGAACATAGAAATTCTGCATTGGGGCCCCAGCAGGTCTCATACCAGGAACAAGCTGCTGCTGATACCCAAATCCAGGCTGACAAATACATATGCATAATAAGAGACAGAACTCATGAAATATGATAGTCTATATCTAACTGCTGAAGAAATACAGACATCAATTAATCAGCAATAAAGATATTAGAAATATCAAACAAAGAAGACTGCATAAAAGAAATTTGTCAAATGGGAAGGTAGAAGTACCTGAGGAGGAATCATAGCAGGTGGAGCTTGACCATAGAATAGCTGTTGCCCAAGACCCGGACCACCAGGAGGGTACATTGGCATACGAGAAGCAACAGAAGGTGCCATAGCAACTGGCCGGATTTGAGAAAACTGAGCCTGTATAACAGTAGAAAACCGCACCAAAACATGATACGACAATATTACAATCAGGCATTAAAAAGCACCAAATATGAGAGATCTAAAAAGTTAAACTAAAAGATAAAACAATGTCCAACAAAATGAAGCAAGAAAAGTTTTTAAAGTTCAGACTACCAATGTCTTTCATTTAAGCTATGCATGCTCCAGGTAACTCATAACTGAAAGAAGTCTTAATCATGACAATGTTAACAAGGCACTAATGACACTAAACAGCAATCATTTGTCGAAAGCACACTAGCTTTTTCTTCCAGTTAAGTTGACTGTGACCACAAAACAAATATTAAAAAAAAACACAGACGTCAGATGGATCAAACCTGCAGCCTTGCTCTTCTATCTTCCTTGCGTTGTGCAAGTGCAACAAATAGAGGCTTGCTAACAACCATTTTTCCATTCATCTCCAGGATCTGTCCAAATAAGAAAGATCTATCAGCTTCAGTTAAGTCCCTGATTAGCGTGCACAAACATAACTTACAGCTCTAGATGCCTCTTCAGGAGTGGTGAATGCAACAAATCCTGATCCTCTGCTAATTCCATTAGGGTCTCGCATCACCTGTTCAAAATTGCTTTGAAGCTACAATCATCAAATTAACAAAGCCAAATTTAGCGGATAGTTTCAGATACTACACACCTTGCATGATGTGATGGAACCAAATTGAGAGAACAGCTGCTTAAGCTTATCATCATCGATACTATCATCTAAATTTTTCATGTACAAGTTTGCACCCTGAAATTTATCTGCCACTTCCTTCATATTCTGCTCAAATCGATATTTTAACTCAAGTTCCCTTTCAGATTTCCTCTGGGCTTTCCCAACATACCATTCCTTATCATCAAATTTCTTTCCATTAAGGGCCTCAACAGCGTTTGCGGCATCATCAGCATTCTCAAAATTGACAAAACCAAAGCACTTTGATTTGCCATCTGCATCCCTCATCACCACAACACTAGTAATCGTGCCAAATTCACCAAAAATTTTCTGCAAATCTTCTTCAGTTATTGCTTCTGAGAGATTCTTTACATAAACATTGTTGAATTTGTTCATGTTGATTTCAGTTTCTCTCTCTTGTTTGCGGAGGAATGGCCCTACATAAACTTGCTTATCATTTAATAGCATACCATTCAGCTTCTCTATAGCTTTTTGGGCAGATTCCTCATTCTCAAATTGTACAAAGCCATAGCCTTTTGACAGACCATTCAAATCTGTTGCCACCTTGCAAGAGAGGATGTTCCCAAATGCAGAGAATGTTTCCTGTAACGCCTTGTGATCAATGGCCTTGTCCAGATTCTATCAATTTGAAAGAATAAGGAAAGTTAGCAAATTATTATTATTTGCTTCTAAAAAAATGTGAAGAGCAAGAAAAAGAAAAGAAATAAAAAGGATATATGAGAAGGAATAACAATGGTTGATATAAACATTTGAGACAAAATGAAAATTAAAAAGAGCACCCTACACTAGAGGTGGATACGAACTGAACCGAGACTAAACACCCCCTGGCTTGAGCTAGACTAGAGTTCAACAGACCAATATTAAAAGTAGTTGGAGATCAGTTTGAATGAAAAATGATTCAATTCAGCACTTGAATTTGTGGCTCACATTCACAACCAGAGTTCAAGGTTCATTGACAAAATAATATTGTTTTACCTGATAATGGATAAAATGACATCATTTTGACAATTATTTGACATAAGCCAAATTGGGCAACAAACCAAATTCGAACCGAATTGAGTCATCCCCTGGCTTGTCAGTCAAACCAAGCGGAACTCCCTTTAGTTTGAGTTCAACTTAGTTTTAAAAATGAATTGACTTGAACTCGTTTGGGTCCAGCCCAACCCAACACAGTCAACATACTGATTGCCAAATATATATTATGGTACCACACCTATGGTGACTTTTTATTCATTTGACATCATGATTTAAGTCCAAAACCAGGGACACACACACACACATGCCGGACCAAATTCTTTATTAAGAAAATTACTTGGGGCTCAATAAAAGCCATATAACACAACTACATCAAGGTTAAAATCTGCAATGTCATAATAATATGGTATTGCTCTTCTGTCACACCATAAAGATTTTACCTAATAAATATTTGCCCCCAATTTTTATTTAATATTTTGAAAGGAGGGCCATTGACAATAAATACAAGCTACTGCTCTATTTCCCACTAAAAAACAAACAAGAGAACATGAAATTGCTACCAATTTTATTCTCCTTTTTGGCAACTTTCCCAAAACAAAATATAATATGTAGTTATTAGACTTGTGCAAAGCCACCCAGCAAGAGAAAAATAAGAGAGGATTCAGAAAACCAGATTTTCTGAACCATATATAGGGCAGCATACAAGTCTGCAAAAACATGTCAAAAAAATACCTTGATAAATATATTCCCTGCTCCACTTTTCCGAAGAGTAGGGTCGCGATGAGAATACATAATCCTAATAGACTTTCCATTCACAGGAGTGAAGTTCAGCACATCCAATGCCCTTGCCGCTGTTAAAAATTTCAACAAATGTAAGATTTTAACATGATCCAAGAAATGTATACTCAACAATAGGACATTTAATTAGAGAAGATGTGTGAATCACTAACACACTTGTATGCTGATAGTTAAGCTGAAGTATGGGATTTATCATCTTTCAAAAAATCATAATCTCATCCCAAAACAGATGCTATAGGACAGTGAATGGATTAAAAACTCAAAATCTCTACAATAAATTAAATAATCACATCATCATTTTTATATTTATATGACCTTGGCAACACAGCAAATCATATCATTCTTTGCCATCAAAGGTCAATATGGTCTTTGATAAATCAAGATGATACCAAACAGAGCTATCAAAATCTTAAACTCATGAAGCCAACTAGTCAAGATCCCAAGTCAAATACAAAGTAATTTAATTGAGGTTCTCCACATCAGGATTGCCTGCAAGCAAGTGAAAGGATAAAAATTTACTAATTTCTGATGTAAAATGTTTCACATTGGCAATATCTACGATGCAAATAAGAAATAGCTAAGTGCTATAGGTTGAATCAATTGGATGGCATTCGTCTTCACTTAAAATTTGTGGTTTGTTGAGCTGTTTGGTCAATTTACATAAATCAAAGATCTCCCAACCATGATACCTCTGGTTTCTTAATAAAAATCAAAAGAACTAAATGGGTAATTTCCACACCCGACATTTTCCTAATACCATATAGCTTAATGCTAAAGGCAAATGTGTGTGTCTAATACCCTAGTTCTCAATACAACAATACCTTTCATGTAGTATTTGGGATGCACAGTTTTCCCCAAGTTTGATTCATGTGTGCATTCCAGCAGGAGCAGGCTTCAAATATATATAATTACAGCATTTCTTGTGTCATTAATTATCATTTATCGATGCAAAATTTAGCTTATGATCTTTCTATTAATTATCCTAAACCCATCCCCACAAATACCACCATTGCAAATTGACCGGACAACACTAAAATCTATTTTTTTGTGGAAAGACAATGTGAAAGATATACTGATAGTAACAAGACACTGAAACATAAATGTTACTACACCAACTCCAAAGGTTGGGCACAGTGGTAAAAGCTCTTTGTTTTCAGCCAAGGGGACAAAGGTTCAAAATAAATAAATCTAGGGAACTGATTACTGAGAAATTGAAGTAACCAGCTCCTTCAAAGAGGGAATTGCAGTAAAGCTAATTCCTCTATAAACTCCCATCACCTTTTAATGAAAAAGGAAAAAATGCACAGGTAAGTAGATGCATTTTGTATATAAATTTTTGCAATTTTAAAATAAATAAATCTAGAGAACTGATTACTGAGAAATTGTGCCGAAATGGTTATTACACTGCAAAATCCAAAAATTAATGCATCTATTTCCTATAACAACAAAGAAAGTGTTTTATCCTATAAAAAGGAGCCTCTTAAAACTGAACAGGGAGTAATACCCTGATAATCAGATTTCTTTATATTTCCTATAAACTATAAAATAAGGGGTATTTTTGTAAACTTTAGCTTTTCAGGAAAGGGATATAGTGATGTTTTACATTCCTCTCTATAATGGAAGAATTAAAGAAACGTCCTTGTGCCAAATTTTTTCTAGTAAACCTACTGCAAAACTTGCAAGCAATACATTACATTTCTCTTCTTATACTCCTTTCTTCCTAAAAAATCTCACTTCTATTGTCATCAAACTCTGTAACCATACCCTTTTCTATCACACTTCCTAAACTAAAATAGTTCCACTTGCACAAACCCAGTACATAAAAAATTTTAAACATTAACACAACACAAATTTTAATTTTCACAGCTATAATTAGGAACCTAGAACAAACCTAAAACTACTACCTTGGACTAACCCAGAAATGCAGATCTAACTCAAAAGCAGGGAAAAACCAAGGAAACCTAATCCGTCTTACATTCTTTAGATTTTTTTTTTTTGATAACCCGAACTTTCATAAAGAGCAAACTCGAGTTCAAGACTGGTGCTCTCAAAACCCAAAAATCTTCAACGAACAGAAAAAACCTCTCAGTTCACAAGCTCCAAAGAATGAAACCGAAGCCTTGCAAGAGAACCCCCAAGCCTGACCACCTATTAATCCCCACGGTTCCTTTTTTGACACGCTATTGGCTCTATAGTACCTATTTTATGTCAATCCAAAAGAATCTTACGAAAATTAATTTCCTTTTTCCAATTCAGCGTTTCTCCATGCAAGAGATAAAGCTATTCAAAGAAGCAAGCCTATTTCTGAATAAAAACAAATAACAAAATACAAGAAACAATAATGTTCATACGAACTGGACAAGCAATAAACATAAAAATTTGAACAATTAACTTGAAAGGCAAGAACTCACCATCATGTGGATTGCTGTAATTAACGTAACCGTAACCCAGTGATCGACGGGTCGACAAGTCCCGGCAAACCCGAACTGAAACCACCTGACTGATCTGATTAAATAGATCGTACAGCTGGGAATCCGAGACGTTCTCCTCCAGATCGCCCACGTAAAGCGACGTCGTCACGAATTGATTGGCCCCGCCATTCACGTTCTGTCCCTGAACAGCCGCCTGAGCTTGACCCTGAGCCATCTTTTAAGCCAACAAAAAAAAACAACGAGAACAGAAACCCTAGTTTTCTTTTCTTTTTTTCCCTCAAAGTTTTTTTTTTTTTGGTTTTCTCTTCCCTCTCCTCTTGTTATTCTTCAAAACCAAACCAAACCGTAAACAACATAGACAAACAAAAGACAGAACCAAAGAGAACTGGACACAGAAACCCAAAGTGTTTTTGTTTACTGTTTAATATTTTGCTTTTTTTGTTTTTGTTTTTACTAAATGGATAGATAGATAGATAGATGAGGAGAGGGAAGCGACAGGGAGGTAAAGAGATTGTCGCCGCCGGTGGAGAGTGACGCTGTGGCGACGCGCGAGAGAGAATGAGATGATGAGAAAAAAATTTTTTTATGGTTCGAAAAGAGAGCAGCTAAACTGCACTAAAAATTAATTTTAGAGGCGATCTGATTCTTATACTCGCTGTAATGCAAAAGTTTAGACCCTAGGATGATGAATGAACAGATCTCCACCGTCAGATTTCACGAGTGGGGTCCAGATGACGAGTGAAAAATAGATGGAACTGGCAAAGATAAGGTAGGTTAGCGGTTTGGTGAGAAAAATCACTCGCGGTAACTGTAAGTGCGCACGATTTCTGCAGTAAATTTAATAAAGCTAGTTTAAAAAACCTGCTTAACCCTCTCATAAGGGATAGAAATTTTACCGAGAAGTGATTGTAATTGAAAAAGAAGACAGTGAATCGACTTTAAGTTTGGATTAATGCTGTTATTATGGTGATAATTTAGTAAAATTTTACTTAGTATGAGGGCAATTATGATAATTCAATCGATGATTTCAGGAAAGTAATCTTTGTTATTATGGAGTTTATTGATTCCAACCTGTCTATAAATCATAAAAATTAGTTGGTAGATGATCCAGAAAATAACACATCATTGGTATGTAAAGTCCATTATGCCTTTTAGGGTTAGATTATGAGCGATCATCGGTCGGGTTTGAATTTGAATTATGGGTACAAAAAGTATTTGAATTTAAAATGGAGCTCAGGCCATAGGGTACTTAACTTTATAAGATTTTGAGTGGTTTGTATATGTAAACAAAGTAACATCAGCTTAATAAATTCAAAATAATGTTGTTTTACTCAATATTATATTTTATAAAATGTGCAAAATGACATTATTTTACTATATAATTTGATTTTAAAATAATGTCGTTATATTTTAAGTTTATTGAGCTCAAATTCAACCCTTACTAATTTGAGCTCTTATCTATAATACTGAATTCAAGTATTATTCACCATATTTAAAACTCGTTGAGTTCAACTTCTTTTATATTGAATAGAGTTTGAGTAGACTCAAGTTTTAGTTTTATTTGACTCAAATCCCCTATTAAATTATTTATAATTAAAAGTAAAATTATATATATTCTGAAAGACAGTATCAACACTTAGTACTAACTCATATGATAGATGTCACATCACTTAATATGTATCAATTTTGTTACGTTAATCAATTAATTAAAAAAAAAATGTGATCTCGACTCTCACTCATTGATCTATGATTTTGCACGATAACCAACACATCTTCTCTTAAGTGATTCAAGTTCACTTTTTAGTGAAGTGACTCAATTATCAGCATACCACTCATCTATTCCTTTTTCTCATTATAACTTTTTATTATTTAGGATAAAAGTAGATAAAGTGAAAGATTTCGATGATGAGATGAAGTGTGTGTAGACGGCATTGGGTGGTAGATCGGGTGAGGGTGAGTTAGTATTTTTTTCCACAGTCAAGTTAATGATTGCATCCATATCCTTGTTATGGTAGCATAAGGAGTTGTGTAATTGAGTAGAGAAAAGAGCAGGGAAGGAGATGGACAAGTGAGAGTTTGGTTTACAAAGACCTCGATTGGATAGCATTGGAGAGACTATCAAATGATTATCCACCAAATCAAATAGGCTTAATCTTCTCTTATCAAAATCACATTTTCAATTCTACTGGAGTTTGGTGAAATTATCTGCGAATTTGGGGAATAATTGTGGGCAAGAAAAAAAAAATCAAAGTTAGATGCTGGCATGTGAACATTGAATATTCAAATATACGTATTCGAAAGTCAAAAGTGAAAAAAAAAACATGGGAAATAGAATTTGTCCTCTTGACTAATTTCATTGACTTTTCAATTATATTAACATTCAAAAATTAAAGATTGGATTTTTCATATGGCTATAAATCTTACTCTTTTGATTGAGTCTCTTATATTATTTTATTGACCAAAGGACTGATTTTACCTAAGTTTTAATATAAAGATAAATATATATTTATAGTATTTCAAACATTTAAATATTTATTTATAAACTAATTTCTATTAAAATTTTATATTAAGAGTAAAGGTAAAATTATAATATTATTAATAAATCTTAAAACCCTAAAAATTTATATTATTTTCTCTTTTTAGTTAAAAAAACTAACAATTTCTCTTATAATTAAACTTTGAAAAACTACATTTCCTCTCTATGATTTTTTCTTCCATCTCTAACAATCAGATACCATTTTCACTATCAATCGATCTTTACACCATTTTTTTCTCCTATTGTTGATGTTCCCATCAAACTAATTTATCTTCAGTTGGATGAAGATGATTTGTCTTTATTTGACCAATGAATTGGCATCAAACAAATCTTTGGATATCGATCTGTTAGTCGAATAAAAACGATTAGTCTTTGTCCAGTTGAAGAGATGAAAGCGATAAATTGTTTTTGTCTTTTCATTGGATGAAGACAGTTCATCTTCTTCAAACGAAATTGGTTTGATAGAAACATCGAAGATAGAAGAAGAGGATGGTGGGAAGACCTATCAATAATAAGAATAAGAATGATATTTTATCATAAGAGAAAAAAGAAAAAATCTAGAAAAAAATATAATTTTTTTAAATTTAATCATAAAAAATAATTATTTTTAAATTAAATTAAAAAATAATATAAATTTTTAAAAATTAAAAGTTTAATAATAAAATAACAAATTTATCTTTATTTTAAAATTCCCCACATATATATTTACCTTTACCTTGCAATTTGGTGGGAAATAATTCTTTGGCTTTATTTTATTTATCTCAACTTGAAAAGTATTCTTGTCGTACTAATCTTGAAGAGAGTCAAAGCCTCTAACAAGTAGCAACCACACAAAACACTGAAACAGGAGTCGGTCCACATTCCACAATTGGCGCGTGTATGAACTGAAAAGTGAAAACCAGAGCCAACCTTTTTCCCCTTTACTTTTCCACTCACGCAACTTCCATTCTCCTCTTCTCTTTTCTTTTATTCATTCCAATCTCACTTATTATATAATTTAAGCTGGGATCATCCGATAAAACACCTTCATTTCCATTCATAATTTATAAAAAAAATTTAAAGACAATAATGAGCTCCATTTCTGTGCCCACTTGTCTCACCCTCGTACGACTCCACGGCGTTCACTCGCTTCCCCATCCTCACTTTCCCTGCACACTAGTAACCGCCATATCACCGGTTCGTTCTAAGAGCCGACGTTGCAGTTTCTCTCGAGCGCCGCCGGCTTTCGCTCATAACGGCGCCGGGATCACGAACTCCGTTCCGGTAAATCTGTTTTTCTTTGATTGTTTATGCATTTCTTTTATTAGGTGTACGTGAGAGCTTATATATATGGTTGATCTGAAATATTTAATTCGTGGAATAATTTAAGCTTGCCAATTTGACTCACGTTTTGAAACTTCACGTTGTACACAGTACAACTGTAAGCTAAAATACCGTTGAGATTCTACATGAAGGATATATAATAATAAAAGCACTATTGATAAATAAAAGTATTATTATCATTTTTCTTTTTTGGATTCAAGTGATTTTACATGAAAAAGAACCGTCAAAGTTTGTAGGAGCCGTGTTTGATAAGCTTAAATTACCAGAAAATAGAACAGTTCCATGGAAGGCAAGAGACACAAGAAGGGGAAGGAAGTACATTAAATAAGATGTTCAGTCAACAAAAATTTGATTTTTTGGCTTGTAGCAAAAATCAATAGTAGAGAATACTACATCATCTTTAAAAGGTTTTAAAACTCTTGCCTGGCATCAATAGATGTTATAATATGCGTGTTACATTTAGATCAATCGCCACATGTAATTTTCTTAGATATTTTCCATGTATGGAATTGCAGTACAATTTGCATGGCATAAGAGTAGCTGTAAATGGCTTCGAAGTTACTGTTTTTGTTCTATGAAATCAAATAAATTTGATCCGAAAAACTTGATCTGATTGTTTCAGTTTTGGTTTTTTTTTTTTTTCATTTTGTTTTCGTAGATTGTGAAGTTTGAATATAAATACTTGAGAATAAAGAATTTAGGACTTTTTGAGGATAAAAGTAAAAGGAATTGAATTGTTTGATCCGAATAAAAATATCTTGAATGGGTATTAATTTAAAGGACAACATGGTCAAACATTTTAATAATTTAAAGTAGTAGTATATGTACAGTTTTTTTCCAAGATAAAAAATGACCTCTTAATATATCTACTTTGATAATTTTTTTCAGCCAAGAAATGGAACATACACGGTTGGTGATTTTATGACCAGGAAGGAGGATTTACATGTTGTGAAGACTACAACAACGGTTGATGAAGGTATTTCTGACACATGAAAGAGAACTTTGGTATATTTTTGGTCATCTTTTAATTGACAATATATTGTTGTTACAGCACTTGAGTGTCTTGTCGAGAAGAGAATAACTGGTTTTCCTGTAATTGATGATGACTGGAAACTGGTAATTTCAATTACTTTCAGATTTTCTGTTTGCATATGAACATTATCTCTATTTTCTTCTTTCTACTGCGTGAGCTTTCTGTAGTTGCAAGAATTTTTGCTTAATGTTAATGTAAATTGGCATAATATCTTATTTTGTAAATTGAAAATTCCATTTAATGACACTATTTACAATCTCTAGGAACTCTTATCTTTAAAATAATTGAGAATGATGTGGAGAATTTTTTTTCTTTTTTTCGCAAAATATTAAAACAGATTGTATTTGAATGTGCATCACTCTATACCTTGATGTAGATGTGTTTCTCACTGTGGAATCAAATGAAACTTTGAGTTTAGTTATCTTATTGCACTTAATAAAGATTTCTGCCTTAAAATAGTTTTTTCTGCTGAAAAGGATCCATTTATAAAAATTTAGGTTGACAATCACCTCACCTCCTCAATTTTTGAAGGATATCCAGTTTTGAGATGAGAATATTGTTTTTCCCTGTAGATGTTTTGGCAGTGAATCACAACTCATTCAATGAGGCACCAGGTAGATGAGGTGTCAAGTTATTGCAACATGCCTATTTTCTTGAATGAGGAACCTGTGAGACTACAGTTTATGGTTTTTGAAATCCTCATATTTGCTAACTATTACTGGACAAAGTAGCACGGAAACTTACAATGGGATGGGTTTCCATGTTTCAGAAACGTTTCCGTTTCCGAAACTTGTAGGAAACGTCTCGGGTCATTTCAAAATTTTTAAAAAATTTTGAAACACGTTTCTTTTAAAAGAAAAATTGTAAAATCGATTAAACACATATTTTTTATATTTTCAAATCGAAAATGTCTTTAAATCTCATATTGAATTCATCTCCTCTCTACTTTTCAATGTGTTATTAATCTCTTCCCCAACATATCATATAGATTGCTGTGTATCGTTATTTTTTTCTTAAATATCTATGTGTGTTTGCTCAAAAACAATTTATAATAGATTCTATGATTATATTTTATAGTATTCTTTCTCTTCATTCTTTTTTTTATTATTTATTTTTATATTATACAAGTTTATGTATTTTTGTTATAAAAAATTTAATATTTATAAAAAAACCTTTATATTTTTCATATTTATAAGTTTCTCCACGTTTCTATTTCCTATATTTTTAAAAAAATGTGTTTCCACGTTTCTCCGTTTCCGTTTCCGTGCTACATAGTTATTGGAAAACCATTTTTTTAATTGATATGAAATATCTAAATTAGCTCAACATATAATGTCAATGTGCTTGTATTTTTCCAATGTAATCAACAATATTATAATTTTCTGTGCAGGTTGGTGTTGTTTCAGATTATGACCTGTTAGCAATTGACTCCATATCAGGTAGTATCAGAATGAAGCCCAGAGTTTAGGTTCTCTTTCTTTTTCTTCCTGTTTGATTCAGGGAATCTCATTCATGTTCTGGTCCCTCATTCGTTCAATTAGTTGATGGGCGATGCTTCTCAAGAGAACATAGCTGATGATAACATGTTCCTTGTTGGCATAACAGTTCATTCAATATTTTAATTTGGTCCTTGGCCCTTTAGCTTTGTTAGGAAATTCTAAAGCTACTAGGAATATTGGGAAATGTACATCTGCACAAATTTAAACATGTTAAGATTTATTTTAAAAAAATCTAAAATTCAAGCTCCAAAACTCTTCAATTTTTTATTGGAAGCAGATTAGGGCTGTGTGGAATTTTGGAGGAGTTTAATAGAACTGTTGATAGCGACTTTGTCACAAATTGATTTCTTCTTATAAGGATTGCCAAGTAAAATGTAACATATCCTTTTTTCTCTGTTTTCATAGTTCTTATTACTCACTTTGGGAGGGACTACCTGCTATAAGGTTTCAGAATTGCAAACTATATTTTGTACAGATAGTTATATGTACAAAATATAGGACATTTGTATCAGATAAATGTGACACGGAAGTTTCTCACTGGGTGGCTTTAGCCCTAGCCTTACCTAGTTCCTTCATCACTAGCTTGACCTAACAAGTCCAAATTTATTTTGGTACTTTTCACTTTAAATCACTCTGCTTTGCCACAGTGCTTGCTGCTGGGCGCTGGCTCTGAATGTCGTTTAACATTTTCTGTCTTATATTTGATGCTTTCGAGATTCTAGATGAAACTGTTATTGATTACTTTATTTTTAATGGCTGTTAGGTTGCAATCAAAATGATGCAAACTTGTTTCCTAATGTCAATAGTTCTTGGAAAGTATGTATGACCATTATCTTTCATTTTCTTGTCCTAAGCTTTATTATAAGTAACTTCAGTTAAACAAATGCTACACTTATGTAGTATCCTGATTTTGTATACCAAGAGATGTGATTCTGATTTGACATAGTTACATACATCTCATCCCATCATTTTTGAATGGTAGACAAATTAACTATTACATCACTTGAGATACAAAATTTGGATGCTTCATAACCATACTTTGTTGTAATTTTGAATGTTGCTCTTTCTTAATTATTGATCATTTTGGCAGACATTCAATGAGATACAAAGACTGCTTAGTAAGAATAATGGAAAAGTTGTTGGTGACTTGATGACACCTACTCCACTTGTTGTTTATGAAAATACCAACTTAGAAGATGCTGCTAGGTATTGGATTCATCTGCTTTTTCAATATCTGTTTTTTGTACATTTGAAAATTTTCTGATCTGCTTGCATATCAATTTTCCATTTTTTATTTAAGAATCTAAAGAAACAAGTGTTTATTTTAGGATTCCTTTCTTCGGACTTCTGTAAGAATGGAACTAAATCTTATGTTATTTTATGGCCTTCAAAATGGTGTGATGTGATTCTCAAATATTATCTATCAACTGTAATGCTGACCATCTTTTTTATATACTTTCTGCATAAAATTTAAAAGCATACTGTCACACTTGATTGCACTAAGTCAAATCTCTGATGAAAGGTTGTTGCTAGAAACAAAATACCGTAGATTGCCAGTGGTAGACGGTGATGGCAAGCTGGTAAGAATTTTGATACTAACATCTCTTACTGAAAATCTCAACTCTTTGGATGTGCTCATCAAAAGTAGGCATTCTCTGTCTCTCTCTGATCAGTGCACGTTCTTAAATTTTGAAGGTCGGAATCATCACAAGGGGAAATGTTGTTAAAGCGGCTCTGCATATAAAACGTTCAGGTGAAAAGTTGACGTGATTGTCAGATTACAAGTATGATCTTGATGCTGCCATTCTATTATCAACATCTTGTATGCAGTCAGTTCTACATTTTACTTAACTGGGCTATGTATAGTGCAGGGTAGTTCTGGTGGTCCTAGATAATATAATTTGCCCTAGTTCAACTATTGGAGGCTAACAGGTAATAGGCTTCTTGCCCTTGGAGCCTCCTTGATATTTAATGCTTTGCAATTATTCCGTTGAACTTCCAGTAAAATTGGTATATATAGGCTTGATAAATATTGAATTTTAGCTTGGATCCAAATCTGTCTGGAGCGGTATGATTTTTGTATTATAAAATATAAATAGGTTTCTTCTTGTAATTATGCTGGGAGCTTATTTGTTTTAAGTCTCCATCATTGGGCTATTGATAATACTTTTTACAACGGTGTATTACAGTAGTATTTTCAAATAAAATATAAAAACCAAGTTTGTTTGTTTAGTATTATTAGCATAAAAAATATATTATATTATTAAGAGATGAGATTACTCTGAAACGCCATCTTTTACTGCAAATAAAAGGTTTTGATAATTTTTTATTATCAATAATATTATATATAATATAGAAAGTAATCTATCACAAGAGATAATTTGAATGATAAAAAGGAAAATTTTATGTATAAAAAAATATAAATATAAATTTTCTTTGATAATATGTCATAATTAAATTATTAATTTATCTAGTTCAATAATTATGTGATGTTACAAAACTTTGGGTTTGTTGTGTCAAGTGTGGCTAATTGGGTCTTATAAAATGTGAAGATTCAGTGTAGGTGAGATTCTAAATAAATATATATATAAATAAAAGGTAATCTTGTTATTAACAAAATACTCTTATTTTTAATTAATATAATAAGTAATATAAAAAATATTATAAAATAATTATCTTAAAAGTATTTAAATAAAATAATGTTAGTATTATTTTATTACCTTTAATAAAATATAATAACTATTTATAATAATTTATATAAAATAATCTTTTAACTATTTTATCTTTAAGATAATCTTTTAATTTTAGTAATAAAATATTATCTAAATTAAATACTTTCACCATTCTTTTTTGCTTTGTTCAATGTTGATTAAATGATGATGCCCTTTCCTTAGGGGCGTTTGTTTTAATGTATAAAAAAATTATTTTGATAATTTATATTTTATTATTAATAATATTTTATTTGATTGTGAGATAATAAAATATTTTAATAATTTTTTTATTATTGATTGTGATATGATAGATAATATAAAAGATAATTTAAATATTACATTCATCTTAAGTAATAAAAAAAATTTATTATAATTAATTTTTAAGATAAATTACCTCATTTAAATACTATCTTAATTAACATAAAAATATTTTAAAATAATTATATTTAAAAATATTTAAAAAAAATAATATATTAATATTTTTTTATTTTTAATTAAAAATAATAATTATTTATATTTATTAAATTTTATCTAATACAATAATTATTTATATATAATAAACTTTTAAATAATTTATATTTAAAATAATTTATATAAACTGTTATCCAAATTAAACACCTTCACACAATCAGTTAGACTATCATAATTTGCAATCCCATGGACGTGAGAGAGAGTTTGAAAATGGTTACTTTGTATGTCACCTCAACAATATCTAGACCATTGGATTGTATTAAATCTATGGTGTGAAAATTCGTGTAAATCATTTAAGTCAAAATTTTAAATTAAAAGAACCCTACTATGAAACCAGAGGTTCAAGTTTTGAGAATAAACAGGGCTAGTGGACTTATTCTCATCAAAGTATTTTTTTTTTAGTTTTTATCTTTTAATTTTAAAAATTTTATTTATTTATTTATAAACAATTAAATCTGTTAATTTTACAAATAAAATCAATATTTTATATATAATATTAAAAATAAACTTAAATTTTATTTTCTTTCTTCTCTCTAAACTTTAAAACTCATCATTTTTTTCTACATTAAATTTTAAAAAATTATATTTTTTCTCCTAGCGTTTGGTTTGCAAACTCTCTCCAACAATATATCTTTTTTCATTTAAACCTCTAATTGATGCATTTTAAGTAGAGAAGACAAAAAGCTTCATCAGAAAAATAAAATTTTTCGTCTTTTTAGAAAAATATGAGATCTTTGTCTTTATTTGAGAAGATAAAGAGTTTCATCTCTTGGCTTCAAATGTGTTGATTGGAAATCCATATAAGAGAAAAAAGCTCACTGAAAAAAGAGGGAGAAGTTGTCAGTAATGATATCAAAGTATAAAAACTAAATCTTAGGGAGGAAATATATTTTTTAAAATTTAGTTTAAAAGAGAAATTTTTAATTTTTAAAGTTTAAAAGAGAGAATAAAATAAAATATTAAAAAATTAAGATTTTATTAATTTTAATTATTTATAAATACGTAAATAATATTTTTAAAATTAAAAGATAAGAAAAAAAAAAAAAAAAGGGATTGATTGGGTGGGAATAAGTCCTTTGGCCAATAAATAATGATAGTAACGGCAGTCTTGTTAGTACCGCCCATGCCATTATGATGCTATCTCTTAAAATATATATATATATATAGAAGAGAGAGAGAGTATTTGGATGTGAATAATGATATAAGTAAAAAAATTAAACTAAAATGTAAAAGACAATATAAAAATATTTAATTTATCATTGGAATAAGAAATATAATATATAAAATTATATTGGTGGACGTTTATTATGTTGGATTAGGTGAAATATAAAATATTAATATTTTATTTTATATTTATATAGTTATTTAAAAAATTGTTTTAAAAAATTAATTAGTAAAAATAAAATTATAAAAAAATAAATTATGGTAAAAAATAGATTATTATTGAAAACTATTAACCAAACACTTTCTTAGTGTTTAATTGTTAAGTGTTCCTAAATTATAATTTCATATAAAAGGCCTCCTTTCATGTTTTCTAAAATTGTATTTATGAAAAAAAAAAATCTTTACAAGGATGTTTATTTTGAATAATATTTTATTATTAAAAATAAAAAATTTTAAAAATAAATTATTTGTGAGATTATTATGTATAAATATTTATTATGTTTGATAAAATTTTATAAGAATTGATAAATATAAATAATAATTTTATTTGATTAAAGATAATAAACAAATATTAAAATATAATTTTATTTAGATATAATTATTTTAAAATATATTTTATATTATTTATTATAATAATTAAAAATAAAAATATTTTAATTTTAAAAAATAATAAATAAAAATAAATTTATAATTAATATTTAAAATAAAATGATAAAAATAATCACATCATCGTCTCTATTATCCCACCCAACCGAGCTCCAAAGGATAATGGTCCATCGTGCCGGAATTGTGATTGACTCCTCATTGATAACTACTGCGTTCCCACGGGAAACTGGGAAAGCACATTTTGGAATAGTCTGACGTCCCTGCACATGTAAGCTATTTTGTATGGTAGTCGCCCAACCTACTAATGAAATTGCGACTCAGAAAGTAAAATCATCTCTGCTCTACCCGTTATTTCTTCCTTTTCAGGAATAGGAATATTTAATTTCCCTATAAATCTCCCCTGTTTCTCTCTTTATCCTACATTAAGTGCACGGTACTCCCTCTCATTTCTTTTCTCTGTTTTCTCTTCTGTGTGTATCCATGGACTCAAAATCTTCTCCAGTTGAAATGTTCTTTTTCCCCTATGTTGGAGGAGGCCATCAAATCCCCATGGTTGACATGGCTAGAATCTTTGCATCTCATGGTGCTAAATCCACCATCATCGCAACCCCAAAACACGCTCTTTCTTTCCAAAAATCAATTAGCCGTGACCAAGAATTGGGCCTCTCAATCTCCATCGAGACTCTTCATTTACCAGACGACACAGACATAGCAGACACAGACATGTCCGCTTCACCACGCACTGACACTTCCATGCTTGAAGAACCGCTCAAAGCACTTCTTGCGGAGCACAGACCAGATTGCATCGTTCATGATGTGTTTCATCGTTGGTCTGCCGATGCAATCAACGGTCTTGGTATTCCGAGACTTGTGTTTAATGGGAATGGTTGCTTCTCCCGTTGTGTCGCGGAAAATATGGGAAAGTATAAGCCTCATGAGACGGTGAGTTCTGATTATGAGCCTTTTGTTGTTCCTGGTCTTCCTGATCGAGTTGAACTCACCAAATCTCAGGTTCCGGTTATGATGAGACCGCCTAATCAAAATGGGTTTGGTCCTAGAAAGATGGGAAAGCCTGAAGAGAACAGTTTTGGGGTTGTGGTTAATAGTTTTTATGAATTGGAGCCGGCTTATGTTGAGTATTTGAAGAAAGAGATGGGTAACAAAGCATGGCTTGTTGGACCAGTTTCTTTATGTAACAGGAATGTTGAGGACAAAGCTGAAAGAGGCAAAAAGGCCACCATTGATGAACAGCAAGTTCTTAGTTTTCTTGATTCAAAAGAATCCAGTTCGGTTCTTTACATTAGTTTTGGGAGCTTAGCTCGTTTGGCCCCTGAACAGCTCCTGGAGATTGCCTACGGACTTGAGGCTTCTAATCACCCATTCATTTGGGCTGTTGGAAAGATTTTCCGATCCGCTGGGAAGGAGAAAGAAAATGAAGAAGCTTGGCTTCCCTATGGATTTGAAGAGAGAATTAGAGAGTCCAAAAGAGGACTAATTATAAGAGGATGGGCACCACAGCTTTTGATACTAGAACACCCAGCGATTGGGGGTTTTCTTACACATTGTGGCTGGAACTCGACACTTGAAGGTGTTTGTGCTGGTCTGCCAATGATAACTTGGCCTATAGCCGCAGAACAGTTTTCGAATGAGAAATTGATTGCCGATGTGTTGAAGATTGGTGTGAAAGTTGGGAGCCTGCACTGGGTGTCCTGGAGCACCGAGCCTTGGGCGGCTGTGGGGAGAGACAAAGTGGAGGCATCGGTGAAAAGGCTGATGGGTGGCGGTGAGGAGGCGGTGGAAATGAGGAGAAGAGCGAGGGAGCTCCGAGAAAAGGCCAAGAGAGCTGTTGAAGAAAGTGGCTCATCTTATATGGATGCTGATTCTCTGATTCAAGAGCTCAATTCTCTCCGGAACCCTTGAGTCTTGAAGTCTATTTGCTCAAAGACCAACTTTTGGCATCACAAAAAGTTTGAATCATTTGCTCAAAAAGCTTTATTGCTATGAAACCTAATATTAATACATGAAAGATAATCTTATTGATAAATGAACCCACCCACCAACCATTTAGAGGATTGAAAGAAACTTTCTCTCATATATGAAACCCAACTCAATTAAGGTAAGACCAACATTTCTCGTATGTTTGGAGACTTGAAGTTACACCTTAAATATTTCATTTCACTTTTATTGCTAGAGGTTATCCAAAGCCAATCAATTCACATATTTTCCCATTCTCTTGATCATGTTGAAACTTGTATCATTAATGAGAATGAGGAAAAGATTGCCTTGTCATTGTCGATTGTGCTAAAATATTTGTATGGGTAATGAAAACTAGAAAATTTGGACAAAATGGTCCACTAATTTGATATATGATGCCAGGGGCGTCTTCTTATCCATAGTGGGAATTTGGAGATGCGCATGTGATTGAGTGTTTATTTGCAGCAAATATTTATTTGGATAGAGCCTTCTCATTGCGAGGTTGGCCCCAAACTGGTTGGGCATAACAGAGAGGCTTCAAATAACATCACATGAAATTATTCCATATTTTAAGGATGTGTTTGTTTTTATTAATCTAAAAGATCATTGGATATTAATTATTTGTTATATTTGATAAAATTTATTAAATTTTATTTATATATAAATAATTATTATATTTTGTTAGAAATAATAAAAATTACTAATATATTATTTTATTTAAATATCTTTGACTATAATTATTTTAAAATATTTTTTATATTTTTTAGTATATTAATTGAAAATAAGAATATTTTTATACTAAAAAATTAATAAGTAAAGATATAATTATAATATAATCAATCTTATATTGGTAATCTTACAAGGTAAAGATGATAATCAAATTATTATTTATATTATCTGTTATATCATTATTATTAATAAAAAATTATCGAAATCTCATATGATCTAATAAACTAAATAACATAAATAATAATTTGAGTAATATTTCAGGCATGCTAATTTGAGTTATTCTTATTATAACAATAAATCCAAAGTTTTATTCCTATTCTAATTATACAAAAATTGAATAATTCCTATACATTTGGTTAAGAAAAGAAAATCGAATATGAACACATGATAGAATAGAAAAATTGTCTTATAAATGTTAAAAAGTTAAATTATCAAACTCGTGCTCCCTCCTCACTATCTCCTAGTGAAGAGACTTACGTTCTTGTTCTAAGTTAATTTGTAAGTAAGTAAGTGACATATTTGATTATTAATCGAATATATTATCTAAATGAATTTGACCCAAGAGGGGTTGCTATCGCGTGAGAAATGAATATATATTTCAACAATAAATCAGTTAAAATATTTCTAATTTTATAATATTTTTTTTGAAATTCTTCTATTTATATTTTCTTTTATGTAGTTATTGATTCGATAAATTTAACAATAAAATTGCATATCTAATTTTAATTATTTAATTAAATACTTTAATAATATATCATTATTTGATTTAATTGTGAGATAATACATCATATGCGTAACTTATGAAATTCTTAACCACAAAACAAGCAAGGAGATTAAAAAATAGAGGCATGTGAACAAAGTATCCATGGTTAGCAATTCAGCCACGATACCATCATATGAATGTCTTTTTCCTACTGTAAATTAAGAAAGCGAAATCTGGATGCGGTAGATTTTTAATTTTTTTAAGAAGCCAAAGGACTAAGTCCCACCAAAGGTTTAGTATAAACCTTATTTCTACCTATAACTTTTAAAAACTCAAATATTTATTTATCTGATAAGTTTTACTATTATTATTAAGGGTAAAACTATCAATAAAATTTTTTATTTAAATTCATATGTATGATCACCCTTAAATTTTAAAATTTTTATTCATGCCCACTAACTTTATATTTTTCAGCTTTAAAAAATGACTTTTCCTCCCTTCAAAATCTAGGATTGTAAACTTTCATTGTTTTCTTATATATAGTCGGCCTGCCAGCTTTTAACAAAATTTCAGTTTCATCTATTTCTCTCCCTCAGTTTAGACTCTTTACCTCTCTTTGGTGACTATTCATTGTCTCCGTCTGTTGACTCTCTCTCTCTCTCTCTCTAGCCTTTTTTTTCCCTTCTAATTACTCTCCCTTCACTCTTTGATTATGTTTATCGAAGACGAAGACGAAAACGAAATGGTCTTTGTTTGAGAGAAAGATAACTGGTTTTTGTTTGACAAAGGTTTGAACGATAAGTCTTCGTTAAACAAAGACATTTGTTTTTGTCTCAGACCAAGACCGTTCATCTTCGTCTCTAATGAAGATGATTGAAGAGTAAAGAGGGAGTGATGGGGGGAGAGAGCTAATAACCGAAGACAGTAAATAGTCATTGGAGAGGAGAATTGGAAACTGAAGGAGAGAAAGAGGTGAAACTAAATTTTTTTAAAAGGCTGGAGGCATATATGGTAATAAGATTGGAGTTTGCAATTCTAAAATTTTCAAAGAAATATCATCTTTTAAATCTAAAAAAATATGAGATTAGAGAATATAAATAAAAATTTTAAAATATAAAGGTGATTCTAAAATATGAATTTAAATAAAAATTTTAAATGATAATTTTATTTTTAATAATAATAAAAAAGAATTTAATAAATAAATAAATATTTAAATTTAAAAAAAAAAGGACGAGGATTTGTGTTCACACTTTGAATTGTAGGTGGGAAGAAGTCTTTCGGCCTTTTCTTTAAAAAGGGATTTCCTATTTAAATACGATATTCAAATTGTCAACTATGTTTTCAATAATAAAAAAATGTGTTTGGCTAGATGTGAAAACATTAAACATTTCTTGTGCCCCAAGTCACAAGTGACGACTACATTAAAGTTGACGTAAGAGATTATGTAAGTATCTCGATTTTCAATATTTCTTCATTATTTGCATATTTATTCCTTTTTTTTTTAAGAATAAATTTATAGGAATAAATAAATTATGTAAAATTATTCAATAGTTTAACTAAGTGATTTTGAAATTAAAAAAAATAATTATATCACTTAAGATTGTACAGTTCGTTTGTTTGCATAATTATTCCTAATATCAATTATACCTTTTTTTTTTCAATCTGATATTAAACTTCTTGTGGAAAAAGGATAGTTTCCAGACTCTGAAGGATTAGATTCCTTTGTCGTTTATGTGTGTAAGGATCTGTTCCACTGGCTCAACCCACAGAACTGTGGTGCTCCCACAAATTTCATGAAAAGAGCCGTGTAAAGCCATCCTTTATCTTCAATCCTCTCTGTAATAATCATCATCTTCGTTTCTTTGTCATTTTGCTTTCACCACTCGCAACTTATCATCAATGGAGACTGAAATTCCTAAGCTTCATATGTTCTTTTTCCCATTCATGGCTAAAGGCCATATTATTCCAATTGTGGACATTGCCAAGCTGTTTGTAGCAAGAGGGGTCAAAATCACAGCCATCACCACGCAGGCCGATGCACCCTTCTTCTCAAAAGCAAACCAAAGAATCAACAATTCGGCTACCCAAATCGACATCAAGATCATCAAATTTCCTTCTAAGGAGGTCGGATTGCCAGAGGGTTGTGAAAATGTTGATGCTATCACTAATTCTGCTCGATTTAACTTTGATTTAGTCATCAAATTTTTCCAGGCTGCTGCCCTGCTCCAGGAACCCCTGGAGGATTTACTGGAAAAATATAAACCGGATTGCCTTGTGGCCGATATGTTCTTCCCTTGGGCTACCGACGCCGCTGCCAAATTTGGGATTCCCCGGTTAGTATTTCATGGAACTGGTTTCTTTTCTTTGTGTACAATGTCATCCATGCGGCTATATGAGCCACATAAGAAAGTTTCATCCGATTCTGAAGAATTTGTTGTGCCTAATCTTCCTGACGAAATCAAGTTGTCAAGAAAACAAATTCCAGAGTCTATGAGAGATGGTGAATCTTTTGTGGGCAAGTTGTTCAAAGCGATGGGAGCATCAGAGTTGAAGAGCTATGGTGTTGTTGTCAACAGCTTTTACGAGCTTGAGCCGGCTTATGCTGAACATTTCAGGAAAGTTTTGGGAAGAAGGGCGTGGCATATAGGCCCAGTTTCGCTTTGTAATCGGAGTTTAGAAGATTTATCTTCAAGGGGAAAGCAAGCATCCCTTGATGAACAGGAGTGTTTGAAATGGCTGAACTCAAAGGAACCAAATTCTGTCGTGTATGTGTGTTTTGGAAGTGTCGCAAACTTTTCTTCTGCTCAATTAATGGAGATTGCACTGGGGCTTGAAGCTTCAGGTCAAAGCTTCATTTGGGTTGTGAGGAAAGACAAGAACGATGAAGAAGAAGAAGAAGATTGGTTGCCTGTAGGATTTGAGAAGAAAATGGAAGGCAGAGGGCTTATAATAAGAGGATGGGCACCTCAACTGTTGATTCTTGATCATGAAGCAGTTGGCGGATTTGTGACCCATTGTGGGTGGAATTCAACTCTCGAAGGAGTGAGCGCCGGAGTTCCGATGGTGGCATGGCCGGTATCGGCGGACCAGTTTTACAATGAGAAGTTAATAACTCAGGTTCTTAAGATTGGTGTTAGCGTTGGTATTCAGCAGTCAACTATGCTATTTGGCGATTACATTAAGAAGGAAGCGGTGGAAAAGGCTGTGAGAGCCTTATTCACGAGTGATGAAGCAAAGGAAATGAGAAGCAGAGCCAAGGCACTTGGGGAGATGGCAAAGAAAGCTGTTGAAGAAGGAGGTTCATCTTACTCTGATTTGAGCGCTTTAGTTGAAGGATTGATGAGTTTACGCCACCATTAAAGCTAGCACGTTGGTTTGTGTTTCTTGTTTGTATTTTCTAATGTTGAAGTTCAAAAACCTGTGGGTTATTGCTCTCATTTATAATTAATAATACTATTCTCCTATGTATGAATTTAAAGTTTTAAACTTTGTTGCCGCTTCAGTTAATATAGGACAAATCAAATTTGAAGTCAACATTGTGTTAAACAACAATAAACCGAACATGTTGGGTTCTCTGAAGTGGCACACATAAACAAGATTCGTTTGTATTGTCCACACGGGATAGCAAAAATGTTGGGTATTATAACTTTTTACGAAAAGATCTGAATTCGAAAATTTGTTATTCCAATTATGATATTTTGAGTTTATCTATGCAACCAATCTAGGTGGAATTCTTATTAATTAAAGAAAAAAAATTCTTTTATATTTACATTTTTATATTTAATCACAAGAGTTTATTAGGAAACTATTCATAGGTCCTTGGGTAGACGGATTTGACAGTTAATACACCATCAATTGTGTAATTCTGGTAGCCTGGAAAAGATGCCGACTCTTCCTTCCCATTCAATGGCTTTCCGAATTTTCCCCCAATGGATTCTTCAAAGCTCCCTGACGTAAAACTCTTTGTTCACCTCTGTAAATCAATGCCCACTCTTCTTCTCCACCTATCTCTTACTCTCTTACAAGTCTTATCTTCACAGATTTATTATTTTCAACTTCAATTCTTTTTTTATTTCATTTATTTATTTGTTCTTGCAGCTTGGACTTTCGATTTTGGCCATTTTATAAAAAGCTAAATCCAATTTCCCAAGTATTTTTGTCATGTAAATCAATAATTTACGATTAAATTAACAAAAAACCCTCACAGAATTGGATGCCTAGTAAATATTTATATTTTCCAAAATTAACAGGTTGGGGGAGAATAAAGAAGTTAACAATTTTGCTCAAGGTACAGAGGACCAAATTAAGGACTGAAATAGGACAACTTTCTCAAACTCTTCCTGTCAAAATGCTCTATATACTGATCACATTAAATCTATGGGCTACATATAGAGTCTGCTACCCGCATAGACTAATGGCGTTCATTCAAGAAGACAGCCAAATGTCTTCATGCATGGAGCATATAGACACAGTACAGGTAAGTCCACTATATAAAACTTCCCAGAAATTCAGTGTTTGAAAATACAATTTGGCACTTTTGTCAAACATAGTATCAAATTAATTTATTTTTATGTTAATAATAAAAGATTAGAATTTATCTAATTTAAGGCATATAAAATCCTTTTAGTAATTAATTAATAATTAATTAAATATTACATTGTACCTGGTGACACATGAACTAATTTACTTGATTTCCTTGTAAAATTAACATTGATAATCTAATCTTTCACACGTGTACGTTCTATGATGTATCAATCAGAACAGAGTAACACTAAATTCTGCAAGTTCTGCTCATTTTAACGGAGGTAGTGACGATTCCAGAGAAAACAACTAGCCAAATTCAAAGCTTTATTTTTTAATTAGCCATCATAGTCCTGGTTTCTACGTCTCTTTGCTTGTGAATATGGGCAGTGACATTCCTCAGCTTCGCGTTTTCTTTTTCCCATTTCTTGCTTACGGCCACATGATACCAATTGTGGACATGGCCAAACTATTTGCAACACGAGGGGTGAAGAGTACCGTTATCACCACTCCGGCTAATGTGCTTCACATCTTGAAAACCATAGAGTGAAGCAAAAATTTGGGTATCGAAATCTATATCAAGACCATTAAATTTCCCCATCTTGAATCTGGTTTGCCTGAGGGATGTGAAATTATTGACGCCGCTAGCACTGGTGAAAACGCAAGCCTGGAAAAGACGATGAAGTTTTTCAAGGCCATGACTTTGTTGCGAGAGCCTCTTGAGGTTCTACTGGGGGAATGTAAACCGGACTGCCTGGTGGCGGATATGTTCTTTCCGTGGGCCACTGATGTTGCAGCCAAATTCGGGATTCCGCGCTGGTGTTTCATGGGACTAGTTTCTTCTCTTTGTGTGCATCGGTGTGTATGATGCAATATGAGCCATACAAGAAAGTTTCATCGGATTCGGAACAATTTCTGGTGCCTAATCTTCCCGGTGATATAAAGTTGACAAAACAGCACCTGCCGGCTTTTGTGACAGGAGATGTTGAGATTGACTTCAGCAGACTGTTGAAACGAGTGAAAGAATCGGAAGTAAAGAGCTTTGGTGTTGTTGTCAACAGCTTTTACGAACTTGAGCCAGATTATGCCAATCATTACAGGCAGGTTCTTGGTAGGAGGGCATGGCATATAGACCCTCTTTCGCTATGTAATAGGAATGTGGAAGATAAGGCTTTAAGGGGAAAACAAGCCTCCATTGATGAACATGAGTGCTTGAACTGGCTAAATTCAAAGAAACCCAATTCAGTTGTTTACATATGCTTTGGAAGCATGGCTAACTTTACCTCTGCTCAGTTAATGGAGATTGCAATGTGGCTTGAAGCGTCGGGGCAGCAATTCATTTGGGTTGTGAGGAAAGAGAAGAAAGGTGAAGAAGAAGGGAAAGAAGAATGGTTGCCTGAAGGATTTGAGAAGAGAATTGAAGGCAAAGGACTAATTATAAGAGGATGGGCACCGCAAGTATTGATTCTTGATCATGAAGCTGTGGGCGGATTTGTAACACATTGCGGATGGAATTCCAGTCTTGAATTTACGATTAGAATTTATCTAATTTAAGGCATATAAAATCCTTTTAGTAATTGATTAATTAATTAGATATTACATTGTACCTGGTGACACATATGAACTAATTTACTTGATTTCCTTGTAAAATTAACATTGATAATCTAATCTTTCACACGTGTACGTTCTATGATGTATCAATCAGAATTCCATATTTTAAGGATGTGTTTGTTTTTATTAATATTTTATTATAAAAAAAAAACAACGAAGATTGATTATTGGATATTAATTATTTATTATATTTAATAAAATTTATTAATTTTATCACATTTTTAAAATTTTAAAATTTCTCATTCAGGTTTAAAATTTTTTTAAATTTTATTCATGCCCACTAATCTTATATTTTTCAGGTTTAAAAAATGACTTTCCCTTCCCTCCAAATTTAGGATTGCAAACTCTCATTGTTTTCTCATATATAGTCGGCGTGCCAACTTTTAAAAAAATTTCGGTTTCATCTATTTCTCTCCCTCAATTTAAATTCTTTACTTCTCTTTAATGACTATTCATTGTCTCTACCAGCCACTCTCTCTCTCTAGCCTTCCTTTTCCCTTTTAATCACTCTCCCTTCGCTCTCTGACTATGTTTATCAAAGACAAAAACAAAATAGTCTTTGTCTGAGAGAAAGATAACTGGTTTTTGTCTAACAAATGTTTGGACGATAAGTCTTCGTTAGATGAAGACATTCGTTTTTGTCTTTGACAAAAAACATTCATCTTTGTCGTCGACGAAGATGATTGAAGAGTAAAAGGAGAGTGATCAAGGCAGGGGGGAGAGCCAATAATCAAAGACAGTAAATGGTCATTAGAGAGGAGAACTGGAAATTGAAGGAGAGAAAGAGGTGAAACTAAATTCTTTTAAAAGGTTGGAGGCATATATGGGAATAAGATTGGAGTTTGCAATTCTAAAATTTTCGGAAAAATGTCAATTTTTTAAAAAAATATGAGATTAGGGAACATAAATAAAAATTTTAAATTATAAAAGTGACCTAAAATACGAATTTAAATAAAAATTTTATTTTTAATAATAATAAAAAAAGAATTTAATAAATAGATAAATATTTAAATTTGAATTTGTGATTACACTTTGAATCGTGGGTGGGAAGAAGTCTTTTGGCCTTTTTGAAAAAGGGTTTTTCTATTTAAATACGATATTCAAATTGTCAACTATGTTTTCAATAATAAAAAAATGTGTTTGACAAGATGTGAATGTTATAAATATAATAAAATAAATGACAAAATGAGTGAATTGCAAAAGGAGAATTATTATCTCATTAAATCAAAGCTACAAAGGAAGAAGAAAGAGGCAAGAGTGAAGAGACAAGAAGCAAATCTTGGATGAAGAAGTGTGTATATTCATGAGGAGAGGAGGGCGGTATTTACAGGGAATTTGCCGCCCCTCTAGTCAACAAAAATGGCTTTCTTCCAAGCCAAGTTTCCAAGACATTTAATGTCTTTACATTACCATTTGGCTAAAGTCAAAAACATGTGGTGGAAAAATTCACCATGCATAACACTCTCTTTTGGATTTTCATCACTTATAGATAATTATATTAACCTTATTAAGGAAAAATTTAGTGGGATACAAACCAAAACAAAAAAACATAATTATTAAATGTCTTGTAAGTTGGCGTTGGACGTGTCTAAACTGTCTTATTAAAAACTTTACTAGAAAAACCCAGTGGGACAAACTCTAGTGAAGGAAAAAAGAGTATAGTGCACATTTTGTCCAATATTTGATAAACTTCAAAATTTTCCTTGATGAATGCTCCCCCTCTTTATAGTAGGATTAATTCGGTTGCTTGTTAAGCCGTTGCATACTGATGTTATACACTAACTTCTCAAATGTTGATGTCGGTAGTGTCTTAGTGAACAAATCTGCAAGATTCTTACAAGATCTTATTTGCTTGACATCAATCTTTTTGCTCTGCTGGAGCTCATGAGTGTAAAAGAATTTTGGTGAGATCTATTTCTTTTTGTCTCCTTTAATGTATCCACCTCTAATTTGAGCAATACATGTTGCATTGTCTTCATATAATGTAGAAGGAGTGTCTATTGTAGAAGGAAGACTGCATGCATTTCGGATATAATGAATAACAGACCGTAACCATATACATTCTCTGCTGGTTTCATAGAGAGCTAAAATTTCTGAATGATTTGAAGAATTTACAACCAAGGTCTGCTTGGTGGAGCACCATGATATATCTGTGTCATTATAAGTGAAAATATATCCCATCTGTGAACGGGTCTTATAGGAGTCAGAAAGATAACCAACATTTGCATATCCAACTAAACTAGGTTTTTAGGGGATTTGATAGAATAGAATAATCTCAAATCTCTAGTTCTACATAGGTAACGAAGTATATGTTTGATTCTGTTCTAGTGGTGACGGGTTGGTGTAGAGCTAAATCAGACCAATAAATTAACTGCGAAGGATATATCTAGTCTTGTGCATTAGGCCAAATATAATAAGGCTCCAACGACATTAATATATGATACTTCAGGACTAAGTATTTTTTCATCTTCTTCTTTAGGATGAAATAGTTTTTGGATCAAGAGACCGAACAACTATTGGGTGTTTAAAGGATAACCCTTATCCATATTAAAACGTTTTAATAATTTTTCAATATACGCTGATTGATGGATAAGTATTTCATTTGAATTGTGCTCGATCTGCAAGCCAAGACAATATTTTGTTTTCCCCAAATCCTTCATTTCAAATTCTTTTTTCAAATATTCGATAGTTTTTGAGAGCTCTTTAGGAGTCTCAATTAAATTCATGTCATCAACATAAACTACTATAATAGCAAATCCCAATTCTGACCTTTTAATAAAGACACATGGGCATATAGGGTTATTCATATACCTTCTTTTTTTAAATATTCATTGAGACGATTGTACCACATACGTCTGGATTGTTTTAATCCATACAATGATCATTGTAATTTAATTGAATACAAGCCTCTTGAATTGACCCTTTTTGCTTAAGATAATTTGTATCCTTCAGGGAGTTTCATATAAATTTCAATGTCCAAATTTTCACACAAATAAGCAGTAACTACGTCCATTAGACGCATATGCAATCCTTCAGAAATTGTTAAACTGATTAAATATTTGAATGTGATTATATCCATCACAGGTGCATATGTTTCATCAAAGTCTATACTTGGCCTTTAGGAAAAACTTTGGGCTACAAGCCTGACTTTATATCTAGCAATTTTATTTTTCTCATTTTTTTTCTCATAAATACCCATTTATATCCAACGGGTTGTAGTGTTAAGGTGTTGGAACTATAGACCCAAACATTTGACGTTTTGCTAGAGAAGTTAATTTTGCTTGAATTGCTTCTTCCTATTTAGACCAATCATGCCTTTATTTGCACTCAGCCACAATACGTGGTTCAAAATCATCATCATTCATAATTTCAGTAACTACTACAAATGAGAATATATCATCAATTATAATTGTTTCACGATTCCACATCTCTCGTGTACGAACATAATTTAAAGATATTTCAATATTCTCATTTTCTTGTTCTTCAAGATTTTGTATCATTTCAGGGGTTTGTGTCACTTTAGAGACTTGTGCCACTTCAGGGGCTTGAGTCTTTTTAGGGACTATAACCTCTTCTGGAGGAATATTAGAGAGTGTAGATTTTTCAATTATCTTAGGATCATCATGATTGATATTTGTTTGATTATTTGTCTTTCTTTTTCAAAGAACAGTGTCTTTCGATCCAACAGGTCTACCACGCTTCTGGCGTGTAGTAAATTGATCAGTCACAGTTTGAATGGACTGTTCAGTAATTACATTGATTTTTATTGGTGTATTAGCAGCTAGAACATGTGATCTTGTCACTTTTATCGTATCTACAAATATATCAGGTATTTGGTTGACAATAATTTGTAATCGCACTATCCTCTATACTTTAGTTTCACTTTTGGATGTGCAAGAATCTAAATGAGACATGATAGGTACATACTAAGTAAGTTTATGCCTAACTTCAGGAGACATTTTCTTTCCCCCTAAAGACAGAAAAGTTGTCTCATCAAAGTGACAATCTATAAATCATGTAGTAAAAAGATCACCTGTTAATGGTTCCAAGTACCTGATAATCGATGGTGAATTATATCTAACATATATTTTCAAACGATGTTGGGGTCTCATTTTTGTGCGTTGAGGAGACGCAATAGGGACATATACAACACAACCAAATATTCTCAAATGAGATACATCATGTTGATAATCAAAGACCAATTGTAGGAGAGAATATTGATGATAAAAAGAAGATTACAAGCGAATTAACGCTACAGCATGTAATATAACATGTCCCCACATAGAAGTAGGTAATTGACTTTTTAGTAGTAAAGTACGTGCAATTACCTAGAGTCGTTTGATAAGAGACTCAACTAATCCATTCTGTATGTGGACATGTAGGACTGGATATTCAACTTCAATCCCTATAGACATGTAATAATCATTAAATATTTTGGATGTAAATTCACCAGCATTATCTAGTTGTATTGACTTGATCGAATAATCTGCGAAATGTGTTTTTAATTTGATAATTTATGCTAACAGTTTAACAAATGCAACATTTCGAGTAGACAATAAACAAACATGAGACCATCGTGCAGATGCATCAATTAAGACTATAAAATAACGAAATAGTCCATTTGATGGATGAATGGGTCCACATATATCCCCTTGAATCCTTTGTAAGGATAAGGGGGATTCACCTCCAATTTTGGATGTGGATGGTCTTATTACTAATTTGTCTTGAGAACAGGCAGTACAAAATTGTTCACTAGACAATAAAATTTTATGATTCTGTAATGTATGTGCATGTGAATTTTCAATAATCCTACGCATTATTGTAGATCTTGGGTGGCCTAAATGATCATGCCAAAGCAAAAATATTTTCGGATCAACGAACTTCTAGTTTGATACTGTGTAGGTTTCGATTACCTTTTATGATTGTATAATACAATTCAGATGATAAAGCAGACAATTTTTCTAATATAAGCCTTCTTCTGGAGGTATTATTAGTTATACAGATGAATTCTGCACCATTTTCACTTATGGTTTCAAGATGATAACCATTTTTTCTTATATCTTTAAAACTCAGTAGATTTCTTCTGGATCTACTTGAATATAATGCACCATTGATGTTTAATTTGGTCTTATTGTTTAACATAATTGTGGCTCTTCTGGAGCCTTCTATCAGATTAATTGATCCTAATATAATATTTACTTTAGCTTCAATTAATGCTAAAGTTAAGAAAATTTTTTTTCCTTGAGAATTGTGTGTGTTGTTGCACTATCCACCAAACACATGTCTCACACATCAGCTTTTGAAGTCAACACTTCAATTTTGGAGTCCATTTCCTTTTATTTAAAAATTACGTTAGTTATAACGTACATAAAATATTGAAAGGAAGAGAACATGATACTAAAAGACAAAATAATATTTATGACTCCAAAATAAATATATATGATAGACTTATAAAAATCTTGGCATCTTTGTCACTATACTGTTATTCTTTGAAAGAGGATATAAAACATCAAGAGTCATTAGATCGACAGAATCTAACTTATCAAAAATTTAATTCTTATGAGTGTTTAATATAGATCCACCCAATGTTTATGTGTATTATAGGTACATCGCCAATGACATTTATAATCACACTTATTATTTTATGGTTTACTCCGCATTATAATTTACTTCGTCTCAGTCTTGGTCCGCTTCTGGTGGTGTGACTGAGATTTTCTATTATTTCTCACATCCATGATAACTACTTCTGGTAGTTGCATTCACTTCAGGGAACGATGTAATACTTATGAGGTGAGTTATTCATACTCATGATAACTATTTTTGGTAGTTGCGTTCATTTCAGAGAACGATGTATAATAAGAAAATATTAATTCAGAATTTTCTTTTCCGATATTGCTCCTACAGGAGCATAAAATAAAATGTGGAGAATATTTTATCTCCCACATTCAGGAAAAAAATTTTGAATATTGCAGAGTTATACTAAATTATAGAGTCATTGAGAGTATTATTGAATCTGATGTTCAAATCTATCTGATGTTTAAATCTATCTTTCAAATTTCTCTACAAATTTAATGAATTTATCATTATATCCATATTTCAGCTTGCAATCCTTCAGGGATATGACGCCGAAACATAATAGTCTTGTATTTATCCTTCTGAGACATTTTATTTAGTTAGTTTTTCAAGACTCATAAATTCTAGGTGGAGACTCATGCAAAAAGCTCATTTAATATTATTCATCCAATTTTAGGAACTTCTGGTTTTGTAGACAATATATATGAGTTAATCTTTGAAACTTCAAGTTCAAATATTGTCTCATATTTACAAAATAACTAGTTTTGTAGGAGAATTATTGAGATTAATTTTGGAAGCTTCAGGGCCATATATTATCTCATATCTATAAAACTTCTGGTTTTGTAATTTGTATTCAGAATATTATAATAGTATTCTGATTATATTTTGGACTTCAAGTCCATATTTTTCACACTTTATGCAAACTTCAGGTTGCAAAAGTGATATCATTATTCTAAAATATAGACTTTGATGAAACTTTGGACTTACGACCCATATATATGTATTCTCATGATTTTACAAACTTCAAGTTGTAAATCGTAAAACTTGGGACTTCAGGCTTATATATATATTTTCACGATTTTACAAACTTCAAATTGTAAATTGGATATAAATAAAAATAAAGATTCGAATAAATAAAGATACAAATAAAGAAATATTCAAATAAATGGAATACAATAAAAATAAATATTTAAATAATATCAGGACTTCTGGTCCAGATTCTTGGTTTTTGTAAACTTCATGTTATAAATGATATTTATGACTTTAGGTTTAAATTTATGATTTCGTAAACTTCGAGTTACGAATGATATTCAGGATTTCAGATCCAGATTCATGATATTCAAGACTACAGGTCCAGATTTATAATTTTGTAATCTTCAGGTTACAAATAATATTCAAGACTTCGGGTCTAGATTTATGATATTCCAGACTTCAGGTCTAGATTCAAGGGTTTCAGGACTTTAGGTCCAGATTTACAATTTTGTAAACTTTGGATTGCAAATATGATGTAATTATAAAGAAAAATTAAATAAAAACATAACAAAAATTAAAAAATAATTGAGATATCATAACTGGGATATCTGTATTTATAATATATAAACAGTATAACGACTTAATGAAAAGATGTAATATATATGAGTTGATCGTGTTGATAAAGTGTTATAAATATAATAAAATAACTGATAAAATGAGTGAATTGCAAAAGGAGAATTATTATCTCATTAAGCCAAAGCTACGAAGGAAGAAGAAAGAGGCAAGAGTAAAGAGACAAGAAGCAAATCTTAGATGAAGAAGTGTGTATATTCATGCGGAGAAGAGTAGGGTATTTATAGGGAATTTGCCATCTCTCCGGTAAACAAAAATGACTTTTTCCTAAGCCGAGTTTCTAAAGCATTTAATGCTTTACGTTGCTAAAGTCAAAAACATATGGTGAAAAAATCCACCATGCAAAACAGTGAAAACATTAAACATTTATTGTGTCGCAAGTCACGAGTGATGACTACATTAAAGTTGACATAAGAGATTATGTAAGTATTTCGATTTTCAATATTTCTTCATTATTTGCATATTTATTTCTTCATATTTATTCCTTTTTTTTTAGAATAAATTTATAGGAATAAATAAATTATGTAAAATTATTCAATAGTTTAACTAAGTGATTTTGAAATTAAAAAAAATAATTATATCACTTAAGATTGTACAGTTCGTTTGTTTGCATAATTATTCCTAATATCAATTATACCTTTTTTTTTTTCAATCTGATATTAAACTTCTTGTGGAAAAAGGATAGTTTCCAGACTCTGAAGGAAAAAATTTAATTGATTAGATTCCTTTGTCGTTTATGTGTGTAAGGATCTGTTCCACTGGCTCAACCCACAGAACTGTGGTACTCCCACAAATTTCATGAAAAGGGCCGTGTAAAGCCATCCTTTATCTTCAATCCTCTCTGTAATAATCATCATCTTCTTCGTTTCTTTGTCATTTTGCTTTCACCACTCGCAACTTATCATCAATGGAGACTGAAATTCCTAAGCTTCATATGTTCTTTTTCCCATTCATGGCTAAAGGCCATATTATTCCAATTGTGGACATTGCCAAGCTGTTTGTAGCAAGAGGGGTCAAAATCACAGCCATCACCACGCAGGCCGATGCACCCTTCTTCTCAAAAGCAAACCAAAGAATCAACAATTCGGCTACCCAAATCGACATCAAGATCATCAAATTTCCTTCTAAGGAGGTCGGATTGCCAGAGGGTTGTGAAAATGTTGATGCTATCACTAATTCTGCTCGATTTAACTTTGATTTAGTCATCAAATTTTTCCAGGCTGCTGCCCTGCTCCAGGAACCCCTGGAGGATTTACTGGAAAAATATAAACCGGATTGCCTTGTGGCCGATATGTTCTTCCCTTGGGCTACCGACGCCGCTGCCAAATTTGGGATTCCCCGGTTAGTATTTCATGGAACTGGTTTCTTTTCTTTGTGTACAATGTCATCCATGCGGCTATATGAGCCACATAAGAAAGTTTCATCCGATTCTGAAGAATTTGTTGTGCCTAATCTTCCTGACGAAATCAAGTTGTCAAGAAAACAAATTCCAGATTCTATGAGAGATGGTGAATCTTTTGTGGGCAAGTTGTTCAAAGCGATGGGAGCATCAGAGTTGAAGAGCTATGGTGTTGTTGTCAACAGCTTTTACGAGCTTGAGCCGGCTTATGCTGAACATTTCAGGAAAGTTTTGGGAAGAAGGGCGTGGCATATAGGCCCAGTTTCGCTTTGTAATCGGAGTTTAGAAGATTTATCTTCAAGGGGAAAGCAAGCCTCCCTTGATGAACAGGAGTGTTTGAAATGGCTGAACTCAAAGGAACCAAATTCTGTCGTGTATGTGTGTTTTGGAAGTGTCGCAAACTTTTCTTCTGCTCAATTAATGGAGATTGCACTGGGGCTTGAAGCTTCAGGTCAAAGCTTCATTTGGGTTGTGAGGAAAGACAAGAAAGGTGAAGAAGAAGAAGAAGATTGGTTGCCTGTAGGATTTGAGAAGAAAATGGAAGGCAGAGGGCTTATAATAAGAGGATGGGCACCTCAACTGTTGATTCTTGATCATGAAGCAGTTGGCGGATTTGTGACCCATTGTGGGTGGAATTCAACTCTCGAAGGAGTGAGCGCCGGAGTTCCGATGGTGGCATGGCCGGTATCGGCGGACCAGTTTTACAATGAGAAGTTAATAACTCAGGTTCTTAAGATTGGTGTTAGCGTTGGTATTCAGCAGTCAACTATGCTATTTGGCGATTACATTAAGAAGGAAGCGGTGGAAAAGGCTGTGAGAGCCTTATTCACGAGTGATGAAGCAAAGGAAATGAGAAGCAGAGCCAAGGCACTTGGGGAGATGGCAAAGAAAGCTGTTGAAGAAGGAGGTTCATCTTACTCTGATTTGAGCGCTTTAGTTGAAGGATTGATGAGTTTACGCCACCATTAAAGCTAGCACGTTGGTTTGTGTTTCTTGTTTGTATTTTCTAATGTTGAAGTTCAAAAACCTGTGGGTTATTGCTCTCATTTATAATTAATAATACTATTCTCCTATGTATGAATTTAAAGTTTTAAACTTTGTTGCCGCTTCAGTTAATATAGGACAAATCAAATTTGAAGTCAACATTGTGTTAAACAACAATAAACCGAACATGTTGGGTTCTCTGAAGTGGCACACATAAACAAGATTCGTTTGTATTGTCCACACGGGATAGCAAAAATGTTGGGTATTATAACTTTTTACGAAAAGATCTGAATTCGAAAATTTGTTATTCCAATTATGATATTTTGAGTTTATCTATGCAACCAATCTAGGTGGAATTCTTATTAATTAAAGAAAAAAAATTCTTTTATATTTACATTTTTATATTTAATCACAAGAGTTTATTAGGAAACTATTCATAGGTCCTTGGGTAGACGGATTTGACAGTTAATACACCATCAATTGTGTAATTCTGGTAGCCTGGAAAAGATGCCGACTCTTCCTTCCCATTCAATGGCTTTCCGAATTTTTCCCCAATGGATTCTTCAAAGCTCCCTGACTTAAAAACTCTTTGTTCACCTCTGTAAATCAATGCCCACTCTTCTTCTCCACCTATCTCTTACTCTCTTACAAGTCTTATCTTAACAGATTTATTATTTTCAACTTCAATTCTTTTTTTATTTCATTTATTTATTTGTTCTTGCAGCTTGTACTTTCGATTTTGGCCATTTTATAAAAAGCCAAATCCAATTTCCCAAGTGTTTTTGTCATGTAAATCAATAATTTACGATTAAATTAACAAAAAACCCTAACAGAATTGGATGCCTAGTAAATATTTATATTTTCCAAAATTAACAGGTTGGGGGAGAATAAAGAAGTTAACAATTTTGCTCAAGGTACAGAGGACCAAATTAAGGACTGAAATAGGACAACTTTCTCAAACTCTTCCTGTCAAAATGCTCTACACACTGATCACATTAAATCTACAGGCTACTTGTAGAGTCTGCTACCCGCATAGACTAATGGCGTTCATTCAAGAAGACAGCCAAATGTCTTCATGCATGGAGCATATAGACACAGTACAGGTAAGTCCACTATATAAAACTTCCCAGAAATTCAGTGTTTGAAAATACAATTTGGCTCTTTTGTCAAACATAGTATCAAATTAATTTATTTTTATGTTAATATTTTATTTTTAATAATAAAATATTAGAATTTATCTAATTTAAGGTATATAAAATCATTTTAGTAATTAATTAATGAATTAATTAGATATTACATTGTATCTGGTGACACATATGAACTAATTTACTTAATTTCCTTATAAAATTAACATTGATAATCTAATCTTTCACACGTGTACGTTCTATGATGTATCAATCAGAACAGAGTATTACTAAATTCTGTAAGTTCTGCACATTTTAACGGAGGTAGTGACGATTCCAGAGAAAACAACTAGCCAAATTCAAAGCTTTATTTTTTAATTAGCCATCATAGTCCTGGTTTCTACGTCTCTTTGCTTGTGAATATGGGCAGTGACATTCCTCAGCTTCGCGTTTTCTTTTTCCCATTTCTTGCTTACGGCCACATGATACCAATTGTGGACATGGCCAAACTATTTGCAACACGAGGGGTGAAGAGTACCGTTATCACCACTCCGGCTAATGTGCCTCACATCTTGAAAACCATAGAGAGAAGCAAAGATTTGGGTATCGAAATCGATATCAAGACCATTAAATTTCCCTATCTTGAAGCTGGTTTGCCTGAGGGATGTGAAATTATTGACGCCGCTAGCACTGGTGAAAAAGCAAGCCTGGAAAAGACGATGAAGTTTTTCAAGGCCATGACTTTGTTCCGAGAGCCTCTTGAGGTTCTATTGGGGGAATGTAAACCGGACTGCCTGGTGGCGGATATGTTCTTTCCGTGGGCCACTGATGTTGCAGCCAAATTCGGGATTCCGCGGCTGGTGTTTCATGGGACTAGTTTCTTCTCTTTGTGTGCATCGGTGTGTATGATGCAGTATGAGCCATACAAGAAAGTTTCATCGGATTCGGAACAATTTCTGGTGCCTAATCTTCCCGGTGATATAAAGTTGACAAAACAGCACCTGCCGGCTTTTGTGACAGGAGATGTTGAGACTGACTTCAGCAGACTGTTGAAACAAGTGAAAGAATCGGAAGTAAAGAGCTTTGGTGTTGTTGTCAACAGCTTTTACGAACTTGAGCCAGATTATGCCGATCATTACAGGCAGGTTCTTGGTAGGAGGGCATGGCATATAGGCCCTCTTTCGCTATGTAATAGGAATGTGGAAGATAAGGCTTTAAGGGGAAAACAAGCCTCCATTGATGAACATGAGTGCTTGAAATGGCTAAATTCAAAGAAACCCAATTCAGTTGTTTACATATGTTTTGGAAGCATGGCTAACTTTACTTCCGCTCAGTTAATGGAGATTGCGATGGGGCTTGAAGCGTCGGGGCAGCAATTCATTTGGGTTGTGAGGGAAGAGAAAAAAGGTGAAGAAGAATGGTTGCCTGAAGGATTTGAGAAGAGAATTGAAGGCAAAGGACTAATTATAAGAGGATGGGCACCGCAAGTATTGATTCTTGATCATGAAGCTGTGGGCGGATTTGTAACACATTGCGGATGGAATTCCAGTCTTGAAGGAATAACTAGCGGAGTGCCGATGGTGACATGGCCGGTGGCGGCGGAGCAGTTTTACAATGAAAAGCTGTTGAGTCAAGTTCTCAAGATTGGTGTTTGCGTCGGCGTTCAGAAATGGTCCAGACTTGAGGCTGCAGGAGATTTAGTGAAAAGGGAAGCGGTAGAAAAGGTAGTGAAAGAGGTGATGATGGGCAATGGTAAGGCGGAGGCGAGGAGGGGAAGAGTCAAGGAACTTGGGGAGACGGCAAGGCGAGCTGTTGAAGAAGGGGGTTCATCTTTCTCTGATTTGAATGCTTTAATTAAAGAATTGAATCGGTGCCACAATTGAAGCAAATGTGTTTGTTTGTTCTTGCTAATTTGCATTTGGTTCAGATAGAAGTCTTAGCTTTTCCTTTTATCGTATGCACCCTTCAATTCGTCGATGTAGTCATTACTCGATAAGTTCACATAAAAACTCATTAATAAATTCCTTGAAAGAAAAAAGGAAAAAAAAAAAATAGCATTTTAAAAAAACAATGTGGTATTATTAAATGAGGGTGTAAATTTAAAAATATCACAAACTTTTTTTTTCGAATGTTCGAAACCTTTAAAAAGATTTTATTAACATCATTAGTATATTTAAAAATTATAATTTATTACAAATATATGGTTATATATTATTGACATTCATATTTTGTAATAATAAATTCTTTCATTAGATTTAATTAAAATTCATATAAATTAGGAATATAAAAAAATTATTTAATAAAATCATAGACTTTTAACAATTTTATAAAAATTTAACATATTTTTTTAACAAATTAATAAACGTATGGGAAGATAGTTTTTTTAAATTTAAAGTGTGAAAATTTATTGTTTCAATAAACCTTAAGTGGTAAATAGTCATTTGGTCAAAAAAAATAACAATAGAGTTAATAAATATTATTTTTGGTGGTAGAGAATTCCAAAAGATTGTATTATTTCCTTATAAATAGTGTTTGGTTGATGATATTCCAAGATTAATTTAATTTTAGATTTTATTATTGAGATTATGTTATCTGATTTGTCAAATAATGAAATATTACAATAATTTTTTAAAAAATTAATAATGATGTGACTAGTAATATAATGAATAATATGATTATCATATCTACTTTAAATATTAAAAAATTATTAAAGTAATCTTAATTTTGTTATAATTTTATATTTTTTAAAATAAAAATATCTTCAATTTCAATTAATATAATAAAAAATATAAAAAAATATTTTAAAATAATTATACTCTAAGAAATTTTATAAAATAATATATTAGTATTATTTATTACATTCAACTAAATACAATAATTATTTATATTTATCAATTTTTTAAATATAATAACAATTTATACTAAATAATTTTTTAAATAATTTATCATTATAATAATATTTTATTTTTTGTAATAAAAAATTACTTAAACTAAACACACACAGAAAGTTACCTTCGTAAAATATCTCTTGATGAAAATATAATACACAAGTGGATAAGTTATATATTGCCATTTGGGTGTATAATATTGAAAGGTCGAAGGAGACTCTCTCACCCAAGTTTTGCTAATACGATAAATTCTTCTTTGCTATCTATCTTATTAGTAAAACACTTTAAGTAAAGGGACATGAATGTCATTTTATATAGAATTAAAATTTTACTTTTTTTTTTCCTTTTCCTTCTCATTTATTTTATTTTATCTTTTCAAAATTTTATGGGACAAATTGTATTTTTTTAAAAATATTTAAGGTGTCAATAAACTATTTCGAGGGCTTTTGAAAATTCAAAAAAAAAATTTAGAGATCTTTTTGAATTTTTTTTCAAATTTTATATAACATTCAATAATTTCAAATTTGATAATTACACCTTAAAGAATTAACTAAAATATACTATTTTCAAATTAATTAGAGTTTTAATAGTTATTAAGAGTTTAAATAAACAGTTTTGTAATTTTAATTAAAAAACAAAATAATTATTTATAAGATAATTTAATAAAGTCATTAACAAAAATAAATGATAACAAGAGAATTCAGCTTTTTGAGGCTTAAAGGTCAAGGGTTGTCCTTTCATCACACCCTGGAAAAATCTATGAAGGAAGTCAGTAGAAGTTTCGGCTTTAACCAGTGACATGTGAAATAATTCACCGTCCATGTGGAGCTCCCTAACTAGAACTTCCCATTAATCCCGATAAACTCTAATCTGTCACACTCTACAAATTGTTATGCTAACTGTATTTGTCGATACGTTAACGAGCTGACGATGGCAATGACGAGTTATTTTGTGTAGTAAGGGCTACTACTTAGAAAAATCCCAAGTTTTCTTGATCCTTGTTTCTTGCAGTCTCTGAATTGATCTCAAACTCAAGAAAGATAGGCATTAAATTCATGCAATCACAAAACCAGAAGTTCATAAGCTTTGTTTTTTAAAGCCATTATCGTCTTCGTTTATTCATCTTTTTGCTTGTGTGAATATGGGCAGTGAAATTCCTCGGCTTCGCATGTTCTTTTTTCCATTTTTGGCTTACGGCCACATGATACCAGCTGTGGACATGGCCAAACTTTTTGGAAGTCGCGGGGTGAAAACCACCATAATCACCACTCCAGCCAATGCGCTTCTTATCTCAAAATCCATTCAGATGAACAAGCATTTGGGTATTGAAATTGATGTCAAGATCATCAAGTTTCCTTCTGGGGAGGCTGGTTTGCCAGAAGGCTGTGAAAATCTTGACGCAATCAGTAATATTGTGGAAATGGCCGCGAAGTTTCTCAAGGCCACAACCTTGCTCCGGGAGCCTCTTGAGGAGCTACTTGGAGAATGTAAACCAGACTGCTTGGTGGCTGATATGTTCTTCCCTTGGGCCACTGCTGCTGCAGCGAAATTTGGGATTCTCAGTCTGGTGTTTCATGGTACAAGTTTCTTCTCTTTGTGTACATCAGCATGCTTAGTCCAATATCAGCCACACAAGAAAGTTTCATCCGATTCAGAACCATTTGTTGTGCCAAACCTTCCTGGCGATATTAAGTTGACAAGGAAACAGGTGCCAGATTTTCTACAAGAAGATGGAGAAACTGGATTTACTATGCTATGGAAAGATATACAACAAGCTGACATAACGAGCTTCGGTACTCTTGTCAACAGCTTTTACGAGCTTGAGCCAGCTTATGCTGACCATTACAGGAAGGTTTTAGGAAGAAGGTCATGGCATGTGGGCCCTCTTTCACTATGCAATAGGAATGTTGAAGATAAAGCGTTGAGAGGAAAGCAAGCCTCTATTGATGAACACGAGTGCTTGAAGTGGCTAAATTCAAAGAAACCCAATTCAGTTATTTATGTATGCTTTGGAAGTTTAGCCAACTTCAGTTCTGCTCAGCTAATGGAACTTGCACTGGGGCTCGAAGCTTCGGGGCAGCAATTCATATGGGTTGTGAGGAAAAACAAGAACGCAGAAGAAGAAAAGGAAGATTGGTTGCCCGAAGGATTTGAGAAGAGAATGGAAGGCAGAGGACTAATTACCAGAGGATGGACACCCGAAGTGTTGATTCTTGATCATGAGGCATTGGGAGGATTTGTGACACATTGTGGATGGAATTCAACTCTTGAAGGAGTGACTGCTGGGGTGCCTATGGTGACATGGCCAGTGTTTGCGGAGCAGTTTTACAACGAAAAGCTGGTGACTGAGGTTCTCAAGATTGGTACTGCTGTTGGTGTACAGCAATGGTCTAGAGTTGGTGGTGATTTTGTGAAGAGGGAAGCGGTTGAGAAGGTGGTGAAAGAGGTGCCGGTGGGTGATAAGGCCGAGGAAATGAGGATCAGAGCCAAGGCACTGGGGCAGATGGCAAAGAGGGCTGTGGAGAAAGGGGGTTCATCTTACACTGATTTGAATGCATTCATTGAAGAACTGAGTTCGCAGAGAAGAAACTAGAGTTAAAATATCATATAGCATGTAATATTGTGTCATTCTTTGTGCTTGACAAGTGAAATACCTTAATGTATTAGTAGAAATGAAATTGTCTAGATTCTAGCACGGTTTCGGAAATAGATTGATGTAGCTTGTCTCTTTCTTAATCTTGCGTAAGTGAGAATTGTTGATTCAATTGTTGAACCCTTAGAGCAATGAGAAAGTTTAAATAAGATGGTGGAGGAATGGAAGTTTCCTTTTCCCACGATTTCTCCTCAGCCAAACATAACATTGATGAACTAAATGAAAGAAGTCTTGGACTTTTCTATATTTCATTTTGAAATGAAACTAGAGGGAAAATTATTGGCAATTTAATTACTTAAAATCACCTAAATAAATGAAATAATGGAAAATTTCATTTTCTTTCCTAGAAACTTAATAAATTGGGAAGTGTTTAGTTGATAAATTCAACAAGACAAAGTTGGGGCAAAGGAAAATTAAGCCACCCACCAACTGTGCAGTGATGAAGTTTGACATTTCAAAATAAAAAGGAGAGGTTGATTGAAAATGCCAACTGAAATAAATGTGCTCCCCTCCCTTAGAAAAGTGTTGTCGTTTCAATTGCAATTTCTAGCAATTTCTTATAAAAATATCTTTGAATATAAACAAATCTTCTTTTTAGGTCCATCTTTATTTAATCGCTCTATCTTCACTTGATCGTTCGTTTTTTACTTAAACTCCACATTGTTGTATTTACCAATTTAAAATGTATACATTATTTTACTCCTAATTTGTTATTGTATCGATTATTATCAATTGAGCAATAAATGATAATGAGTTATGGTTGATTTGTGAGAATTTATTCCTTTAGTTGGACATGATATATCATTCATATATAGATCAAATGAACTATACAAGTATATTGGTAACCTCTTATCTTTAGGGGTAAAGAGATACGTACCTCCTATGCATTGTAATTTAAAAGTTTAATCTTATTATTGTATTCGTGAGTCTCCTAATTAATAATACAATAATAAAATTATGTCTATCTATCATAAGTACACAAATAAATATATATTTAATGTGTGTCATCATGTTATTTAATGATTTCAAATTAAAAATAAAATAATTTTTAATTATGTGATGATATACATAAATGTCTATTTATTTGTGTATTTAAAATATCTATATATACATAGTATTACTCATAATATAAACTTTAATAATACACACATAGAGACCACAAACTTTAATTATGCAAGAGATTTGTAAGTATTATTGTGATAACTTTTGACTTTTATGACAAAGAGTTGTGTAAATTTTGAAAAGATTTGGTCTTGAGCTATTCTCGAATAAGCTTAGTTGTCTACTTCGACAATAAATATAACTATATTTATGGTTGATTTATAAGAACTTATTTTTTTAATTAAATATGATATATTGTTTATATATAAATACAAATATAGCGGTAACCTCATATCTATGGGGGTAGAGAGGTTACCCCTAGAGATAACTAGTGGAGGTTGACCTGACAAATTATTGCATTAGTTAAAAAACAGGTCAATAGAAACTCTGGTTTAAATGGGCCGCTTTTCACTTTACAAGAAGCCCACTTTCAAATTTTATGAAGACTCATTTCGAGACATGAACTTCCTATCTCTTTCAACCAATTATTCATTGAGCCCTTGAGGATTTTGCATTATTTGCCGTCCTCTTAGTGAAAGTTATGATGTTAGTGAGTACATTCATTATCAAAAAAAGTACCAATTCAATATAATAATTTTAATGGTTTAAAATATATATTTTTTATTATAAAAATGGAGAAATTTAGGGACATCCAATGTAATTATAATACCCAAATGTTTAGCTCTGAGTATTCTGTTAAATCAGTACGAAGAATTATTGACATAAAAAGTTGGAAGAGCGCATTATTAACTTTGCCGTATTAATTTAGAGGCAATGGTACGCCAAATCTATTTTAGATTGGATAGCCAACTTTTGTGAAAGCAACATAGAATTATTTATGCCCCGTATGGTAGTTGAAGTGACAAAAAAATATATATATATAAAAAGATATAAATTTAATTTTTTTTAATAATATATTAAAATCAAAAATTTTAATTTATCTAACTTAATGGTTATAGAATCACTCACTCTAATGACATATCAAAATTAAAATTTTAAATTATTTAATTTAATAATTATAAGATTGATCATTAAATTTGATACGATTAGTTTCTTCTCTTTATTGAGTGGATTGGCATAATGCATCCTAAAATTCAAATCAATTTAAAATAATAATAATAAATGAGAAATGGGAATTGCCCAATATTAATTAAGGATAAAATTATGTATATAATTTTTATATATAAATAATTATGTATCATTATATAATTATATTTAATTTTTAATTATTTAATTATATAATAATATATTATTATTTATATATATAATTATATAAAATAAATTATACGCGTAGCATCACTTATTAATTAAAGACTTTAATCATATGACATTATAGAAGGGTTGATTAAGACTAAAGCTCATAGTGTTTGGGAAAAGTTGCGTTAATTTTAAATCAAACGGTGGGGTCATTTTTGGTTGGTGGGAACGCTTTAGCTCCGGAAAACATTCAAAACCAAATTAATTATAATTAATTTTGCTTTTTGGGTAGTGAATAATTATTATTAACACGACTTAATGTTCAATTTGGCTGTGGTTATTATATATTTTTGCCACGTGTTGTAATTTGTACACAGGGAATCTTCTCATCCTCTTTTGGTTTCCCCTCTCGCCAACCTTCACCCAAAAATTCATAACTTTTTTCTTTTTTCTTAATTTCAATCTAATGATGATTAAGAGCCCACTTAACAAATTTAAAGGTAGATAAAAGGAGTAACTTTCGTACTTGATTATTATCAAGGGAATACCCACCTTAACGTTTGCATGCTAAATAATTAAACACTACGCCGGGGGATTATGTGGTTAAATGATTGATAATACGCATTAATTAATTTCTAAGATATCATCCACAATGCAAAACTTGTGCTATAAATTTGACATGTATAAACTAGAACTATGGTTAGATTCAAATTGAGTTAAACTCGAACTTATTTGAGCTCGAGTTTAGCTTGATTCATATATAATTGAGTTTGAGTTTGAGTTCGAGCTTGTGAAACCAAGCTCAAACTCAATTAGTTTTTCGTTATTAAAACGACATCGTTTTAATACATATTGATCAAAACGATGTTGTTTTATATCAAAATTTTTAATTAAAAAATTTGGCAAATAACTCGAGCTCGAGCTTCGCTAGGGCCGGCTCGTTTCGGATTCGTTCGAACCAAACTCGAGTTGGAGCTAGCTCGGTTCGAGTCCAACCCTAACTAGAACAAGTAGAGCTATATTATTCCATTTGGTAAAGAGGGTACTATTTTCCTTCAATGATTTATATTTCATATTCTTTTGACAATAAAATTATGCGTATTTATTTTAAAAATATATTTAATAGATATTTTTAAGTGATTAGATGATTTTAAATTAATGATAAAATAATATCTAATCATATGTTGACATATTATATATATAAACTCAAAAATTGATATGCGTAACATTGCTCTTCTGATAACTAGAGTTTACGATGATGACAACCAAGGGATAAAACAATAACATACATTTTTTTTTTCTTATTTTGCCTATAAATATACATAGGTGTGTGAGTAATTTGATTTAAACTGTAAAACTAAATCAAACCACTTAAAAATTATGATTTTGTTTAATTTGATTTGTAAAATTGATTTAGTTTCAATTAAAAAATTTTCAAACTAATTTTTTCAATTTGGGTTATGATTTGAGCCATTTTCAAAGCGAACAAAACTATCCACTGTATTTTTTTAAATAATATATATAATTATATTTAACAAAATTTTTTAATAAGCAATTATATATATAACTAATTTTTTTCATATTTATTTTGTTATTTTTGTATATATATATATTATATATATATTTTATATTATAAAAAATTATTATTTAATTAATTTTATTCAATAATACACATTTAAAAATAAATAATTTTAATCGATTTGAATCGTAATTTAAACTAAATCAATCTATACTTCTTTTACTTTAATTTAGTTAGGAAAACTTTTAAATTATTATTTTTAATTTGATTTCAAAAAAATCCTCAAACCATATCAAACGAACGACACACCGCTGAATATCTCAACAAAACCAATAACTCAAGCATTAAATTTGTAAAGAATTGTGTCTCTTTGACAGAATAGGCTCAATGTTTTTTTTTGAACTGTCTGACCCGGCTTTTAACATCCCCAAGCCCATTAATTTATTAATACCTACCTAATTTCCAACATCTTTTATTACATCAATAAATTCACATAATTTTTTTTCCTATTATGTCACATAATAATTTACTTTAATAATAATTCAAATTACTAAATAAAAATAAAAAATCCCTTTCATTCTTCCTCCTTTGTCCCGGTGTTGTTTCCTCAATCTCCTCCGTGATTCCTTTCTCTCTCTCTCTCTCTCTCTCTCAGGCTTCATTTCGACAAAGCAAATTCACAATCTTTCTCCTTGTTTTCAACGTCGATCGATCATGAAGAGCAACACCAACACAAAGCTTATTCTTCTCCATCCTTCTATCCATAAGCCCTCCTCCACTCACCACCACTGCTTTTACCTTCTCTTCTTCATCACTTTCTTCACCTTACTCTTGACTCTCACTTTCTTCACCACCGCTATCAATCCCACCGCCTCTAACAATGCATTCGCCTCTGCCGCCACTTCTACCTCCCTTCCCTCTACAATCACCACCGCTCTCCTTCACTACACCTCCACCTCTAACTCTAACTCCACCATGTCTCCGGCTGAGCTTACCGCCATCGTCAACACTCTCTCCACCTGCTCTCCCTCTTGTAACTTCCTAATATTCGGTCTCACACACGAGTCTCTCCTTTGGAAGTCCCTAAATTTCCAAGGCCGCACCATCTTTCTCGATGAAAGCGAGTTCTTAGTTCAATCTTTTGAGAAATCTCATCCGGATTTCGAGATTTACGATGTTCAATACGTCACCAAAGTCAAAGAAATGAGAGAACTTTTATCCTTGGCGAGAAGCCACGTGAGAGACGAGTGCAGGCCGGTGCAAAATCTACTCTTTTCTGACTGCAAAGTGGGAATCAACGACTTGCCGAATCACATATACGATATCGATTGGGATGTAATTATAGTGGACGGTCCACGTGGCTACAACTCGGCCGCTCCGGGGAGGATGGCTCCGATATATTCGGCGGCGGTAATGGCGAGAAGCAGGAGGGGAAAGGAGAAGAAGACGCATGTGTTTGTACATGACTTTGATAGAGAAGTTGAGAGAGTGTACAGTGAAGAGTTCTTATGCACAGAGAACTTGGTGGAGACCGTGGATTTATTGGGGCATTTTGTAATAGAGAAAATGGAGGAGAATAAGTTTGAATTTTGTAGAAATTCAACATCATCGTCGTTACCATCACCATCAGAAGAGGAAGACGGCGATGACGATGATGATAATTAATGATTTAGATGAGAAATGTAATTATTCAACTTTCAAGTGTAACTTTACATGTCTAAATTCTCAAGTTTTGAAATTTCAAAAGGAAAATATAAATTTTGAATCTTGAGAGACCCATGTTTGCTTTATTAAACTGATGAAAATCTCAAAACAATCCAGCATCAAAGATTCAAATTTCCTATTTTCTTTGGATTTTCTCACCTACCAAACAGGGTGTCGGTGAAGGTAACGATGAGGATGGTTCTTAGAGAAAGCACGAAGTGAACAGGCAGTTGTTTAATCATGTTTTTCAAATTACTTAAAATTTCGAATCTGGGAAACTATTTTTGGACTTGTTCACGCGCCTTAACGTTTATTGATAGAAACGCGTTATGTTATGGAACAGAAGATTCATAGAAATTGCGATAATGGTGAGTGCAAAGAAGATGCCGGCAGGGTCCGTCAGGATTTCCTTTGGACATATTGAAGTTTAGTCTTTATGTATGTTCACGTGATTCACGTGAGTGAAAGCTTACATTTAGGACAGGGAAGGGGAAATCTTTGTTTCGGCTGTCGGTGCCTTAAATTGTCTTTTGATTTTTCTGGTTTTTTTTTTTTCCTTTTTGAGATATATTCCATTTAATTTATGGCGCAATTTTTTCTTTTTCTTTTTGGGGTTTTATAGTAAAATCCCATTGAGCCATTAGTTATATTGGGCTTTAGCTTCCTCCAACAATTTCGAGAGGCGCCTTGTTTCCTCATTCGTCATCACCCAAGTGTTGTTTCATGAATATGTTTAGTAGAAGTTCCAAGGAACCCCTCTCCCCTGCAAGACACAAATGTTCTTAGCATTTTTCTGTAATCCAAAACTATTTCAAACTTAGTTTATGTACCCTGAGTTTCAGACTAAGGCCCTACAATCTTCTAGAACAGAGAATAATGGTTGTTAAATTCCTTGAATCATTGAGTCCGAAATTGAGGGGATGACCATGGAAGAAGGGGTGGTGAGGAGGCGAAATAAAATTATTAATAATTGAATATAATAATTTTATAATTTTAATTAAGAATCAAATAATTATTTCTAACTAAATCAAACAAAATTCATTAATTGAAGTGTATAACAAATAATAAATTAGAGTCTTTAAATTTAAAAGATGAAAAATTATTGCTCCATCAAATTTTTGGTGGGAAACAATCATTTGACTGGGATTTCATGGTTCATTGAGTTTGTGCAAACATATGATAGCAACATTGCAACTGTGTTATTGTTTGCTGACAACAACTGACTATATGATTGTGAGTTTAAGTCTTATTAATGGTATATTAAAATCAAATTTTTAATTTATTTGATACAATAATAATAAGATTAGTCATTAAACTTTGAAATTTTATTTATTTGATGTAATCGGTTTAACTTTAAAGGAGTTGTTTAACTCAAATAAAGTTTTCTCGTTACGAATAATCTATATAATTTGAGAAACAATAAAATGATGTGTATTCAGTTTTTAATATCCAATTGAATATATAAATAATATGGTATCATACAAATGGGTGATATGATGATATCATGTTGGGGAGGACCACATACAATATAAAAGCCACTCTCTTTATTATTAGAATATTTCAAAATTTAAAACTATTTTAGTCCTTTACTCACCTTAATTAAAGACCTAAAAAAATCTTCAACTTGAATTGGAGTCTATGAATTTCATCATCTACTTATATACAAAGGTTATAAAAGTAAATACAAAATTGCTGTTACATTACATCTGTTATAGTCAATTAGATATGAGCATGCCAAAAGTAAACAAAAAAGCCTTGACAAATTGAAACCCTAACTAACAATATATATATATATATATATAAGTATTTTAGAAAAGTCATTGCATGCCACGAAAAATAAAATAAAATTGAATCATTAAAAGGATTTTTAAAATTTGTTGACAAACCCAACAATGACCGTCAACATTTCTCTAAGTTCCTTCACCCCTATCAATCATTTTGTTTAATATAAAAAAAAAAAAAAAACAATAAAAACTCAAAATTTTATTGAAAATGAGTAAATTACATGAATGCCCATATTCTAATACACTTTCTTTTCTCCCCAAAATCAACATGAGTTTTGATAATTTGAAAACAGTCTCTGTTGAGGCCCATATATTTAGGTATGGAATTTCAAGCAAGCAGGCGCAGAAAGATGTGGGAGCCCAAAAAATAAAAAGCTGAAACCAACCCCACCCCACCCCACAAAAGCTAATAAGATTGCCCATGAAGCAAGCAAAGGAATAACTAATTAGCTAGGAGCAAGCATGAGGCAAGTAAATTCTAAACCTCGACCATCCTGCGCCATGCTCCTTTCAATTTTTACACCTTCAAACATAAAAGCAGCAAAAAAATGGTCTTTGTTTAAGGCCAAACTAAATGATACGCAATTTCCCTTCCACAATCATCGGTTGGTTGAAAAAAAGTTTCCACCTATTTGGCCCATATTACATCACTCAGTTTACATTAGGTGTGTTTTCAGTACGTTGTGGCCTCCTGGACCAATTGAGTCAAAATTAACTCGAAAGTTCCAAACATAATTTTACAAATTATATATCCATTCTCCGGCAGACTGTTCCATGTAAGTATTCTCTAAAGAGGAGATAAACCAAAAGCATTTTGTCCCCTTGGTATTGTGCCCAATCTTTTTATTTCTTGTAGAGGGTTTTGCCCTTATAAATCACAACGAGACTGTATATTTATGCAATGTAAGATTTAAACCTTTTAGAAATACTTTACCTAAATTCCTTTGTTCTTTTAATTCTCTTTCAATATGAGGCTTTCCTACCAATCTAAGATCACTCAACAATCACATTCTACCATGGAAGAGAAAGATTTTGACAGAAAAGAGAATGTGATTTGAAGAAGACTCGGCAAGCGGGGAATTGAATCAACCCGCATGCAAAAGGAGGCACATGGTGAAAGCCTTTGTTTGCTGGTGAAAACCATTTGCTTGCTGCTGATAGAGTTACCTATAGAATTGGGTTTTTAAGATTTAGTTCATAATATATATTTTTTTTAACAAGGAATCTACTAAAACAGGATTTGTTATTACATATTGTTAGACCTTTTATGAGGTGAAATTATTTTTATTTTATTTTACTTGGACTGTAATTAATTTATTTGTGTTTTCTAATTAGATTGTTATTGTACCTTTATTCTTCTTTTATGTTTTATTATAAAATAAAATTATCAAAAAAGGAAAAAAATCATTTATAAGAAAAGATAAATGTTTTATTAAAAAAATTTTAGTACAGATATTTATATTAATTATCTACTCTTAATAATGAATACAAACAAACCAAAGTCAAATCATTATCAGAAAAAGAACATGAGTGACAAAAAAAGAATATTGTATGAATTCAAGAAATATTAAAATCAATCTTTTATATTATCCCTTAGGGTTTTCACCAACAAAACATAATTTTGGGCCTCTAAATTCATTCAAGATCAATCTCTTACCTGTTATAAACCCTTTTAAGGGTTTTTACCAACAAAACATAATTTTAAGTCTCTAGGTTCATTCACTATATGTTATAGGTTGCCGTTGACGCAAGCTCGAAAATTTTAATTGCCTGAAGAAGATGAGATAAGACAAAATTGAATTTTAGGCTTTGAAATATAAAAAGTTAGGCAAATACTGATCTTAGATTAAAAAATAAAAATTGACATTTATTTTAGTTGAATCGTAAGACCCTGACGACTGATAAGTTACGAATATTTATCACCAAAATAAAACACATTTTCCTTCCACAATCATCGGCTGATATGCAAAATTTTCCTGCTTCCTGGCCCATATTGCATCACTCTCGTCAGGTTTCAGAATATGCGGCGGCCCCGCTTGACCCATTTCTACCGGCTCCCACAAACAAAATAACTACTTACAAATCTAACTTCATTTTTCAACCATGTTTGTTATTAATTTCCAGTTATCAAGGATGTGAACTCAAAGACTAAACAAAAGACTTAAAAAGGTAAAAGAAAAACAATACAAAAAAGGAAAAGAACATCATGCTTACACTTTTCCCCCTCTATTATCTAATAAATTTTTGGTTAAAGCTTATAATCTAACAAAAGGATCCCTCAAGGTACACTCTGTCTCTCAAGAGCACCATAAGCAACTGAATTTTTCTTCGTTCTTGTTTGAGGATTGCCCATTAATGGCGGCTTAGCCTTGCAAGGAATAATATTAAACGTCGAGGGGCGCGGGCAATTTCTAGGCCGCGAAAAGAATGATGCACACTCCGCCGCCGATCTCTGGTTAGGGAGATTAGGAATACAATTTCTTGTCACGTCAAGAACTCCACTATTGACCAACCTCTTGCACAAAGCTCCAACTTTAGTGAAATAATTATTTGACAGAGACAAATTCACCAAGCTTCCTACTGTACACAGGACTTCGGGTATCTGTCCGTACAGTAAATTTCCAGCGAAATTTAGCTGCTCTATCTTCCCCAAACACCCCAGCGAGCATGGTAATGGACCAGTCAATAAATTGTTGCTTGCATCAATAACCGTAGCTTCTTTCAGAAACCCTAGTTCATATGGGAGACAGCCGGTCAGTAGATTGTTTAAGAACAAAACTTCCTGTAACGTTGCAGCAGCCATGCCGATGCTCCTTGGTATCGGGCCGGTGAATTTGTTGTTAGCTAAGGTGAGATAACGTGCCGTTGTAGAGCCGAGAGTGTTCGGGAGAGTTTGACCGAAATTATTGTTATTCAGGAAGAGTATTTCTAGTTTTAACAAGAAAAGTTGAGAAGGGAGAGGCCCTGAAAAGAAGTTATATCGAATATCTAAAAACGATAGGCCATTCATCTGAAGAATTTCTTGAGGAAAAGGGCCGGAAAATTTATTGTTACTCACATCTAGCTCGTATAGAAATGGAATTTCTGCGAGTTTTGCTGGTAAAGAGCCAGAAAATTTATTGGAATTGGCATGAAAGAGAGCAAGATCCGGCAGCTGATCGAGGAAGCCGTCGAGTGTGGGGGCTTCGAGGCCGAAGCCGTTGAGGTCGACGGATGCAAGGGCGGTGGCAGATTCATTGTCAGGCGGATGATCACAGTAGAAGCCTGTGTAATTGCACACATCTGATCCAGCCCAAGTGCCGGTGATCCCTAAGGGATCAGATGTGATTGTGTCCTTGAAGGCTTGAATAATAGGGTAAACAAGGCCGAGTCTAATGTCTAAGAAGGATAAGAGATCTGGTATTAATGGCAACGGGGGCAAAAGTTGAGAATATACACAGAGAAAGAAAGGAAGGAGGAAGATGAGAGTTTTAGTCATATCCATCTGAAGATGAATGAATTAGACGGGAAGAGACAACAACAGGGTGAGTATTACAAGATTCTGATCTTTGCATTTAATAGTAGTTATAATTAGTCTGGTTGTTGAAGTCTCTCACTCACGAAAATGGCATATATATATATACAACACACACACACACATTATGGAAAATGGTGGTCGGTCAAAGGCAAGGATGCGAAATTCTACATGTTTTAATTAAATAAAATATATTAATCCAGAGAAAGTTGTTGCTTTGTACATATGAGTCGCATTGAAGATCAATTTACAATTTGTCCCACTTTCACCTTTTGTCATTAAGTTAGCCATTTGGGTCGTAAACTTGAGTTACGACCCAAGTTTACTAAATCTCCTGATTATTTATGTACATTAAAATTATTTTCTGCGTGGTGTTACATAAAATTTTGAGGCCTTCAACTGCTGAATTCGGGTGTTTTGCTTCAAAGTAAAGACAATGCCAACCCCACTACAGCCCTACTTTTTTTTTTCACTTACGTGTAATTTACTTTTGGTAGAATGAATTTGTACATTTTATTCAAATCAAATCATGAGTTCGCAAACTCAACAAACCAAGCATCATTAGGCTAGGGTTCAACTTGTTTGCAATCCTAGACTTTCATAAAATCTAACACCACCATTATTGAAGGTCATTTCTTGGACATAAATAAACTGAAAAAAAAAAAATTGTCCCCCTTAATGTTTTATTGGTTCCAGTTGTCCACAAATATTGCTTGCGAAAAGAATTGTAGATTGTCAAATTAATAATGTTCTCGCTGTCCAAAGTTGAAGCATCTGTTCACATAGCTTTCCCCAAGCAATTTGGAAATCATTACGCCGAAGAGTAGTGGGAAGAGAATAACATCTTTAGAAACTCTAGTTTTAATTTGCTGGCGTAGTGCCTTACATATGAAAGTATAAGAAGAATATTAAGAACTTAATATGAAAGCACTCTTCGATGTCCACTGCTACATTATTTGTTTAGAGACCAAAACTCTGCAGCAGCGATGCAAACTATCTTTCTTTACAATTTTTTCTAAACAGTCAAGTATAAGTATTTATATAGGAAATTGGTAGATTCATGAACCTGGAAGATTTGTAGACGAAATCATTTCATTATGTTATGTGGGTAGAGTCATCCCCTTGTAACTGTATCTCCACGAATACCAGTTTCCAAGTGGTAGGTACTTGATATGCGCCTAACATCTAAGTGGTCTAGTATTTTATCACAAATGTGTAGACAATTTATGTGAAATACGTATAAATAACTCATATAGTCGTATAATGTGCGTTCGTACATATCCTTTCGGGGGTATTTGGTTTGAAGAATATTTTATTACTAAATTGAAGAATTATCTTGAAGATAAATTATCTTGAGGATTACTAGGTATAAATTATTACTATATTTGATAAAATTTGATAAGTTGGATAAATATAAATAATTATTATATTTAGTTAGAGATAATAAAAGAATACTAGTATATTATTTTACCTAAATACGCTTGGGTATAATTATTCTAAAATATTTTTTTATGTTATTTGTTATATTAATTAAAAATGAAAGTATTTTTACCATAAAAAAATTAATAAATAAGGATATAGTTATAATAAAATAAAGATTATTTTAATAATCTTTTAATATTTAAGGTAGAGTTAGTAATCAGATTACCTCTTATAATACCTATTACATCACTATTAATAAAAAAACATTATCAAAATATTTTATTATTTATAAATAAAATAATATAATATAAATAATAAAAAATAAGTTATCAAGATAATTTTTAATACCCTAACCAGACCGCCCCTTCAAGTGGTAGCGCAAGTCAAGTGTTAGTTGAGGCTTTGATAGCCTAACTTGTCTACGTGTCCAGTAAAACAGAAGAAAATAAATTCTTCAGCATTGGTCGTTAGTTAAGTTCTTACTGGCCGGTCTCTATCATTTAGTTAGAAAAAAACTTTTATCGTAGTGTACAAATTGTTTACTTCACTTCTTACTAGTCAGATTTATCACTTTCACGGCTAGAAAACAAAGTTGGCATAGAAATTGTGCCTGTTTTTGGTTTAACCTTCCTCCTCTTCCGTCTATGCATGCTTAATCTAGAAGACTTTTTCTCCCCATCTTCATTTATATGTCATTTGTCAAGGCTCATCAATTCATCTTTTCTGGAAACCAATAAGTACCCACCGTTCTGTTTTTACACATTCTTTTCGGTTACCCCTGAGTAGACAAACTTTTTCTTTACTTTTGTATCAAAAGCAACATTAATTTAACATAATTATTTTGCATTTTAATTTGTGTATTCCACGTCCACTTATTTTACTCAACATATATATTGGTATTCCACATTAATTTGTTTTAGTCAACACATGTAAGCAGTAAGATTTTATCTTGCAACACTAGGACTTATCTCCTCAATGGAGTTGGTAAAATCAGTCTTTGTTATCACTTGTTAAATACTATTGAAATTGCGATTCAATACCACTTTGTTCACACTTATATATTAATACTTAACTTTTTTTTTTTTGATAATGGGATCTTGTCCATATTGGTTAGATGGATAAACTCAGGGTACAATGACTGTATTCATAACAATTGATTAGGTAAATCAAGATTTTATAAATGTGATAAAGACACTAACACAAAATTTCTTTTTAAAAATTATAATATTGTATCAATTTTATTTAACTTACCTCCTAACTAATATAGGACAATACATACACTAATTCTGGTAGTGGATGTCTACTTATAGATCTTAATAGATTTTTTATTTTGCCCACGTTACATATATGATGAATTGTAAACTTAAGAAGAGAGAGTTGTTAAAGTTCACCTCATCTGTTTTTATGTCTTACAAGCAAGTAAATGATAAAGAGAGATTAATGGTAAATTCTTGTAAAGAGAATGAAAACTGTACCCTAATAGTAGGTTCTCCAAATGAATTGACTAAGGATCAACTCTCTGATTTCCAGGTAATGCTTTTGTTTGCTCCTTTTAGAAGGGGAGCTACTGAATATGGAAAACCTGGAAAAAAATGACCAATCAAAGCTGCCGTCAATAATTAGAAAGCAGGCTAAGAGATATCAAGCTCTTGCTGGGAAGATAGATTATCTTTGTAGAAGATCATGGAAGTCTTAATACAACCCAATCCTTACGTCAAAACCTATTCCGATCCAGACTCCCAGACCCCCAACTCCCAAATGTAACCTAAAGGGATATTGTAACATCTTTGATTCAATACTAGGTTCATTGTCAAGATACTATTTACTTTGAACACACAGTTTATCATAATTTTACTTCTAGGTTTATAATTTAAAACTCATTTTAACAATTTAAAGAACTTACAGAATATTTAACCAATCAAATATTTTCATCCTTAAGCAATATGAAATGCATGGACAAAATACAAACAAACCAAACATATCTCTTGTGCTTGGAGGATTTGTTTAAGGGTATCACATACACCCCCCTTACAGGACTCCATGTCTTCACTAAGATTTGTCTCACCATCATTCAAAAAAATATATGAACCCAGTTTGATATCATTTGCTATATATTTGATCCAATAGTCAAGTCCACTATCAAGTTATTGTCTACTTTGGACATATAACCTATCATGATTTTGTTTTTGTGCTTTAAAATCTAAAAACAAAACCTTAATGAGTATGCATCTAAAGTGCACAACATTTTGACAAGAAGTTAAACTATTGAACTATAAATGTTACTGATATTACATCCTCCAATTATTTAACATATATAATAAGATTAAAAAGATAAAAAAAAAATAAATGAAAATATCTTTACTTCTAATTACTGATATATATCTGCAAAAAAAATTATTGTTGAAATTTATAGCGTCCAATTAATCATCATCCCATCCTAGTCCACAAATTAAAGTATGTAGACCTACCAAAAAGGATCACGCATTAGAGGAAATTAGTGCGCCACATCCAATGAATATGCATAGTGATAGCATCTTTAGGAAACCATAGATATTTGTGTTATTGTGCTTCCCGCTTTCCTCGAATTGACTTCTAAATGTGGTGGACACCCATACATAATTGAATCATATTTGTATCATATTAGTTTAAATTTTGAATTTGATAAAAAAATTTTAATCCTAATTTGATTTAAAAAAATTTTGAATTAAGTTGGTACAATTCAACTAAACTCAAAAATTATATGGCCAGTTATATCATATTAAAACATAATATATAATAATACTATTTGTTATAAATATTAAATTAAAAAAATATCCTTAAAAATTATGAAAATTGTAGAATTATAATTTTTTATCTTATAAATGGTAAAGGAAAAAATAAATAAAGGTTAAAAATCTAATATATTTATGAAATTAAAATTCTTTAAAAGTAATAATAAATTACATTTTTTTCAAAGGCTTTTACAATACAATTATATTTATTAAAATAAATTTTATATTTACCATATTAATCATTCATAAGAAATATGATTTATGACTAAATATTACTTGTTAGAATTATATCAACTCTTTTGATTATTTTTATTATCAATAATGCTTGTTTTATTTATTATATTTTTAATTCTAATTATACTGAAAAATATATTGATGGAATTTATTACTAATAATATGAACAATACTATGTATATCTATTTTTTATACATAATTCATGTACATAGTAATGTGTCATCATGTAATTAGGTGATTTTAAAACATGTGTCATCATATAATAAAGAAACATTCAATCACATGATAACACCTCATCTATGTACACAAATTATGTACAAAAAATGGGTATACATAGTTTTATTACTAATAATATTTACTTGTATTATAATTATAAGAATTATTCTTTTAAGAATATTAAGGGAAATGTCTGATAATTAATTTGAATTAGCCAATTTTTAAAGGCCCAAGGACTATTTCCCATCCAAAGTATCCTTTAATCTCAAGTTTTCATCTTTTAACTTTGAAAATCCTATTTACCCATCCATAGAGGATTAAAATTAATGGAACTTTAGCCCCTTAAAATTTTATAGGCCAAGTTTTAAAAAATGACATTTCCTCCTCTAGGGTTTAGTTTTCAAACTTCAACTCCATTTTCAGCACCATTATCGATGATATTTCTCTCCCTCTGACGATCTCTCTCCACTCACCTAAATGCCTTATCAATGTCAAATGAAGCTGGGGAGAAAAAGATGAAGATCCCATCTTTGTCTGAAAAGATAATCATTCTCCCAGAAAAAGATGGCTAAGAAGACGATCATCTTCCCAGATGAAGAGCTTTGTCTTCTCGATGAAGTTCTTCATCTGTCAAGTCTCATTTAACACTGATTGAGCATTCAATTGAGTGGAGAGAGATCATCAAAGGGAAAGAAAGCTTCAAGAGGAAGAGGCCACTGACAATGATGTCAGAGATGACGTTGAAGTTTGAAAACTAAACCTTAGGAGGGAAAATATCATTTTTTAAAACTTGGTTGAAGGACAAACTTTTAGTTTTTAAGGTTTTTTTCTTTTAGGAGAGAGATTAAATTTTATTTTATTTTTAATATTACAGATGAAATGACGATTTCATCTTTGAAACTAACAGACTTAACCCCCTATAAATGAGTGTTTGAGATTTTTATAGTTAAAGAGTGAAAACTTAATATTAGAGGATACTTTGGATGGAAATAAGTCATTTGGCCATTTTTTAAATTAATTTTTTATTATTTTTAACTAATGAACATGACTTTATAATTAACATAATAAAAAGTCATTAGGGATAAATAATGATATGATTAAAGGCGTGAAAGTTTCAAGAGAATTGCTATAATATCATTACACAAAATATATATTTGTCAAGCATGTCTTTTTAATACTTGTCTATTTTAAAAAAAAAAAATTTATGTCACTCTGAGTTAATATAGGTTTGTTTCTTGTCAATCCAAATATAATCCAATTTTAATTTGGATAAACACAACTCAAATTATATTTTGTATTAAAAAAATTCAACTTTAATATGATTTTTTTTGCATTATATCATATCACATTAATGAATCATGTAAAAAATTGTCAACTTTAAATAATTTAAATCATTGTTCCATTGAGTTATAATTTGAAATTTGTAATTTACACTATGGTTATGTACGATCCAGTTTGATATCGTTTGAGAAATTTTTTAAATCAGATTAAAAAAATATGTTCTGATCCTATTTAGATTACAGTTTAAATTATAATTATCAGTATCATACAATATACCATATGTATTATATCCTATAATATGATACGATATAAATGAAAAATGATATGTATAATAAGGTGTATCAAATTAATATGATATAATAAACATATCATATGATATGATATATATTATCTATACAAATTGATACACTTTTCTAAAAAATGATAATGCATTAAGGGTGTATATGAAAAATTTTTAAAATGTTAAGGGTGTAATATTTTTCAAAATGATAACGACTTAATTACAATATTTTATTAGTAATTTATTATTTTAATTTTTAAAAGATATATCATACAATATAATACATGATATAATAAATTAAACTTTCAATATACGATAAGATAAATGTTTTAAAATTATATTATATTATATATATATAATTTAATAAAAGTAATTGAATTATAATTTTCTAAAACATAATATACACATGTAAAATAAATATAACATACACAATACATATGTATATAAAATGATAAAATAAATATGAAAAAAATAAGTTATACACTAAATTACTTATTAAAAAATTTTGTTTAGTTATATATATTTTAAATACAGTTTGATTTGATTTAAAAATTGATCAAACTATAATCTGAACTGAAAAAAGGTTTAAAAAATTTTAATCAAAATTAAATTAAATCATAATTTTTAAATAATTTAATTCAATTTTATAATTTAAACTGGAGTATATATCCTTAATTTATACTTCTTGTTTTTTTAATAACCCAACTCCAAATTAATAATACACATGCATCATTCAGACGCTCAGTCCGAGGCCCGATCTCACAAAGAACCTGATCCAAATTCAATTCGGATCCTACAATCGGAGACAAAACCTAAGTTGGTCCCGTCTCCAAGGCCCCGGACCCATTCGGTCTCGATTCCCATTTGCCCAGGACTATGTCTAAGTACAGATTTATAGGAATCCAATGGAAATTCCACCGACACATAAGGTTTGAAACTATGCATACTGGATATATATATATATTTATATTCTTGGGGCTGAGTCTTCTCCGGACTCCAGCTAATGTGAGTTTGTCCATATGTAAAGACTTTGCCATCTCAATTGACAAAACCCGTACATGATTTTTCTAAGCATCATCGGTGCCTTTGTACTTTTTGTAGGACCCCAAGTTCTGTTTCTAGTCATGCTTTATTAAAGCTGAAAAGATTGGCCCATGTTCTTTCTCCATGACTTGGGTTAATTTGTTTTGGGGTGTCTCTCCCCATCTCCACGCTTCATACGAATCACCACAAGTTATTTCACGGTTCTTTATTTCTTTTTCTAGCTTTCCCTGTTTTTTAGTTTATGTTTGATCCAAATGAAAGAACGGATTTTGGTGAAGAATGCCTTAAAATTTAATGACTTTTTAAAATACATTTGTTTTGCCGCTTAATGTCAATCTTTCTAGATTATCCTAATAAATATTCAAATCATTGTTACAATCATCTATTTTGACAATCACAGTGTTATCCAGGGTACCTTCAATAATGTTTTTCATGAACACACTGACGTATATTAAAATTGACTGCTACTTGTTTGTCATTATCTGATCAGAGACACTTTATTTCATTCCGTCCTTTCTCTAAATCAAATAGCAAATGTTTTCACCAAGACTCATCCTTCTGGATGATTTTATGACTTCATTACAAACTTAATTTAGTAAATATTTTGTCTAAATGAGTTTGCAAGGGAATATTAAACTATATTCTAAATATAGAGTATTCTATATTAAAATATATTCTAAATATGCAGTATCATGTTATAAATTATTGTGTATCAATCATCTCGACTTGTTTTTCTTGATATGTTTCCTTATTTATATAAGAAGATTTAAACCAAGTATAAATTTATGTATACAATTAAGTCATCGTTTATAATTAGTAATTAACTTGACAAATCATAAAAGGAAACAGGGGAAAAATGAAATCACAACAAGTTGATTTATTCGATTAAAAATTAGCTAGTTACATTGATTCTACATAATATATGATCGGGGAAACAGATATGTATACGCACAAATAACGAAGCCTAACCATGAACGTCTTGGATTGGACAAGTCCATCTTCAGGGGTCCGGTGGCTTAACAATTACAGGCGGGGCGGCACAAGAGCTGCATAAGTGCGAGATGGTGGAGCAGGTGCGAGTTCTGCTGTTGATTTTTGATAAAACGTCTCAGTATCAGTGTGACTGGAATAACCATTCTTCATACAAGGAACAATATTCAGTGACTTCTCGTTTGGACAACTCATTCGCGTGGAGAAGAATTTACGGCATTCTTCAGGTGATCTCTGAAATGGAAGATCCAAAATGCAGTTCATCCGAATATCAAGTTTGTTTTTCATCAACAACTTCCTGCATTCACGTCCAATCTGTGTAAAATAGTTATATGACAGAGTTAAGTTGTCGAGCTTCGGCAGCTTGCAGACCATCTCGGGCACAGGCCCGTAAAATTGGTTATAAGAGAAGTTGAGGTTCTGCATACTAGCCAAGCATCCGAACGAGCGCGGAATGGGGCCGGTCAACATATTTTTACTCACGTCGAATACGGTGGCATTTCTAAGGAAGCCGATTTCATAAGGCAAGCAACCTGAGAACTTGTTGTTCAGGAAAAGCACTTCTAGCAGGTATTTTGCGCTGCCAATGCTGCTTGGAATGGGGCCGGTGAACTCGTTGTTGGCAAAAGTGAGATAAAGGGCTCGTGTGGAGCCAAGATTGGAAGGAAGATTTCCTGTGAAGTAGTTGTTATTGATGAAGAGGACATCAAGATCCAGGTTGAATATTTCAGGTGGAACATTTCCACTCAATGAGTTGAACCTGAGGTCCAAGAAGGTTAATTTTTTGCAATTAAGAACTTCCATTGGAAACTCGCCGGATAACTTGTTGTTGCTGACATCTAGCTCGTACAAGTACTTGATCTTGGATGTTAATTTTGGGATTGAAAGGGCGAAATTGTTGGAATTTACGTGGAAGATTGCCAAATCATTCAACTGCTCAAGAAATCCAGAGAAGTTAAGCGACGGACCGCTAAAATTATAGCCATTGAAGTCTACTCCCGCAACTGCCTTCAGTTTTACGTCAGGACGAGTATCACATGCAAAACCTTTGTATTTGCAAACATCTTTACCTTTCCACGAATCTGTAATACCTTGTGGATCAGATAAAATGCTAGTCCTGAATCTTTGAATTACTTTGCGAGCTTGTATGAGTAGCTTATTCTGGGGTGGACGAGGAGGAGGACGAGGACGAGGAGGAGGTGGTGGTGGAGGAGGAGGAGGAGGGGGAGGAGGTGATGGTGGTGGTGGAGGAGAAGGAGGTGGTGGAGGAGAAGGAGGGGGAGGAGGTGATGGTGGTGGTGGAGGAGAAGGAGGGGGAGGAGGTGATGGTGGTGGTGGAGGAGAAGGAGGGGGAGGAGGTGATGGTGGTGGTGGAGGAGAAGGAGGAGGAGGAGGTGATGGTGGTGGTGGGGGACAAGGAGGGGGTGGAGGAGGAGGACAAATTGGCTCAGGAGGAGGAGGAGGAGGACAAACCGGCTCAGGAGGAGGAGGAGGAGGACACTCTTCATATTCCGGAGGGGGAGCAGGACCTACAACACCGCCACCGATTATGATCTCCAAATCTCCTCTTCTTGATTGGGGACCACCTGTTACGTTATGATGCAAACATGAATGAACAATGAGAAGGAATAGCATAAAAGAAGAACAAAGATAAGAAATGGAGGCCATAATGTTCCTCTACAGGATTTCAGAGAGTAGAAGATATCCAATATATAAACGAACAGTGAAGAGTAGAAGACCAAGAGTGGAGGGCAGTCAAAGACTCACGAGCAAAACAGACGACGTCTACTTCAAATTTACTAGGGTAAGCGGACGTTGCTCTGTCATTTTCACAACAAAGAGACAATCAATTTGCAGAGCTTCCTCTAACTTTTTGGTAGGTTTCAAAATTTGTGGCCGTCTTCAACTGCTGTACGGCCATAAACTCTCTGGTTTTAATCCAATTTACAATATGAGAAGTGCAATAATACGGTACTACTGCCAACCGGGTCGATCGAGCACGAGATAAAAAGGAGGAAACGAAAACAATGGGATTTTACCAACCCAATGAGAGACTTTTAGATTTGAATTAGAGGATTAAATGATCAAAAACTTTATCTGAAAGTTCGAGGTAATTATTTAATGTCCTAAGAATATATATATATATACCTTTGTTGTTAATTAGTTTCAGTTTTAATCCACAAACTGCTTTTCTAATACAAGGTTAAGGAGACACAAAAAAACCGAAAAACCGAATCGAAGCAAGGACTTCATTGTTTACTCTTGTAGAAAATATTTTGGATTGAATTCAAATACCTCTCTTAACTTATCTAATACAATAATTATAAAATCAGTTATTAAATTTGATGTTTTATTTAGTATGATCGATTTAACTTTAAAGAGATGATTTGACTCAAATAACATTTTTTTGCTATTAAAAAAAATTGGATTTATGCCATCAGTAGATTTATGTGTATAAACAATAGTTTAAAATTTGAATATAAATGATGATATATCATTACATGACAGGATATTATTTTATCTTTAATTTAAAATTATTTAATTATATAATAATATATAATTGTTTGTACTTATTATTTATACACATTAATTTATTATTTACCATGTTCTGTGAACTTTTTATCCAATACAAATAACTTAATAAATTTAGGGTTTAACCCAAAAATATAAGAGTCAAGATGTCTTTATTTATTTAGGTGGAAATTTAGATAGGGAAAGGATCCTGACACGGAAATGGGTTATAGTTACTATTTGGGTGTTAAATCAGCCAAATCAATCCAAATATTTAATTTAATAGCTTTACAAATTTGATTGATTTATACTTATAGAAAATTCAAAGAAAAGATATCTTTCATTAAGGAAGGTCTAACTCGTGGTCCTACAAAAAGATATAATTATTTGTGCTCTTTAATTGCCTGAAATTAATTTAGGCCAAAAGACTATTTCTCATCCAAAGTATATTGTTATATCAAGTTTTTATCTGTTAATTTTAAAAATTTCATTTACCCACTTATAAACTATTAAAATTAATGGTTTAAAAGATAGAATTGTTATTTATTCGACGAAGCTCTTTAATTTTTCAAGTTAGATTTCAATTGTTTGATATTTCAAAAGAGGAAAGAGAGACCGTCGAAGCATATTGATGTCTTTGGAGAGCTTCGTCATTGGTGATGATGTTAAATTTGATACTAGAGATTGAAAACTAAACCTTAGAGGAAATGCTATTTTTTAAAATTTGATTTAGAGGAAAATAGTTAATTTTTAGGGATTAAGAGAAAAAAAAAATCTTAAAAAATTAGAATTTTATTAATTTTAACAATTTAAAAATAGGTAAATAAGATTTTTAAAATTAATAATGATAACTTTGAAATAATAATATACTTGAGTAGGTGGGAATAAGTCCTTAGGCCATTAATTTATAATTATGCTGTGAAGACCCCTAAGGCCAGGGCGGCCACCTTGAACAACGTTGATTAGTTTGCATGCTGAATATGATCAACAAAAACGACAAGATGAAAATTTTCTGCAAGAAAGACAGCTGAGATCCATGATTTGAACTCGTGGTGTGTCTGTTCGATAAAAATATTACTTAGGGGACCGGCAGCAGCTCCCCTTGACGCAGCGGAAAAAGTAAGGCTTATCTCAACCTACAGGAAAATTTATAAGCCATACAAAATTTTCTCTTATAAGAATCCCTGCAATTGGATTCTTTTTAAGAAACCCCATTTGAAAATGGTTAAACCAATCATAAGGAATTATTTAAAGGGTATATTATTATATAATTAATAATTAAAAATTAAAAATAATATAATATTTAATTATATAATAATATATTATTATTTATATATAAAATTATTTATTATTATTATTTTTCAAATGAAAGGACTGAACAATCAATGTACTGCCAAGCTGACCTCACATGCAAACCAACTGCATGTCAATGATGCAGCGTGCCTTGGATTTTTCAAAGCTCCGACAATATTTTGTATGTGGTTAATTTTTCACCCATATAATTTACATATGAGACAAGAAGGCCAAGAATGAGACCAAACTAAAGTGAATGAAAGCTTGTGAAATAGACAATTAGTTCACAAGTTAATAAAATTAATAAAATATTAATATTTTTATAAAAAAGATTTAAATTTAATTTTTTATTATATTTATAAAACTCTTATGTATTTAATATAATAGTTGTGAGTTCAAATATTATGTCATAGAATATCTATCTAATCAATATAGATAGAGTTCCTTGGTTTTCCAAAAAATAAATAAATAAAAATTTGATATATAAAAATTTTGTAAAGAGATGGACCTATATATATAAAAAAAATGATATATTACTATATGATTATATATTCTTTTATTTTTAATTTAAAATTACTTAATTAAATGGTAACATTTTATCATTTGTGTTCATTATTTGTATATATGGTTTTATTGAAAAATATATATATGAGAAAGTTACTCCAACACTATACTAGTCTTTGGAGATAAATGATTGATCAAGTGATTTGGAGATGACTTTAGAGATTCAAACTGGAATTTGAAAGTGAATTCTAGGTTAAAAAAAAAAAAATTGATGTTAGTACCTTGTCTTCACAATTATTAGTTGTGATATTTTCTCGTATGAAAGTTGATCGATAATGATTTTTGCAAATGTGGGTTTAGGTTGTTTTCAAGTTAATGTCAATTTAGACTTTAGTACACTCGTCGTTTAAGAGAAGGTATCTTTTACAAAGGTCAGAAAAACATTTTAAAAGAGAACTAATCAGAAGTTTTCAAATAACTTATATTATTGAATAATATTATAAATAATTGAGATAAGCAATGACATTGATGGAGGAGGGTGTTGATTGTCCTTATAAATCAACTGTCCCCACCAAATGCAATAAAATTACATCCATATGTGTCATTTTGCTAGGGTTGCCCCATCTTGTAGGGTTTTTGTAACTTTCTTTCTAGGAAACTTTCACATATTCATATCTTCTTTCATGAACACCTTTCAAATGCATGGTTCAATAAGCTTTACTAGTTAATATTCAATTTTGAAATATTATTAATAAAATTTAAACTCTTATTCTTATATTTAAAATATTTTTTTTACCCATTTAAAATACCCTTACAAAGGGTTTCAAATATTGAGATAAACATGTAAGTGTTGGAACGCTCGATTTCATAAATTGTCACAATCAATAAAAATTTAACTATTATAGATAGGTTTAGAAAGATAATGTGCTTGTGGTACATAACATTTGCGATAGTTTCTTCAATTGGTGATCCTGAGGTGGATTTAAAAGCGGCAATCAATTTTAAACCCATGCATAGATTAATGATTGACTCCAAGTTTCTGTCACAAAATAAAGTCAAGAAGTAGATAGAATTTCGCTATTTGAAAGCAATTAAAAAGGGCAAATATTGATATTGACAAATAAAATGGGGTGGTGATTGTCGGCAGCGTAAATTTGTATTAGTGAAATTGTGTTTAATTGTGACAAAAGAGGTCTTAATTAAGTCAATTTGTGGGGAATGATCGAATGGAAAAACGGAGACTATCAAACAAACATGAATCGTGCCGTCTGCCTGGCATACACTATTTTATAGCTTTATTCTTTAAATTTTTAATTCTTCTCTTTTAGTTTTCCAAGAGCAATGAGTTGTATTGTCTGGAGTGGGGCTCAATGGAGGAGGAGGAGGGCCGAACTAAGTAAATTAATTCCCTTCCCATCTTCATAGAATCTCGTTAACACAAAAAATTATCTTTTTCTTTCCTTTCTCATCAAAATAATAATAAAATATTTATTAAATTTAAGGATACATTTAAAGGGTCATTTAATTAATAATTAAAAAAATTATCTTAATAATTTATTTTTTATTATTTATGGTATTTTGTTTAATTTTTTAATAATAAAATATTATGATATTCTTATATTATTAATGATGATGTGATAAGTAATATAAATAATAATTAATTATTATCTCTATCTCAGGTGTTAAAATATTTTTAATATAATTTTGATTTTATTATAATTTTATTTTTATTTATTAATTTTGTAGGATTAAAATACCCCCACTTTTAATTAATATAAAATATATTTTAAAATAATCATACTCAAAGACATTTAAGTAAAATAATATCTTAATATTTTTTTATCACCTCTAATCAAATACAATAATTATTTATATATATCTATTTTTATCAAATTTTATCAAACATAGTAATAATTTATAGTCAGTAATTCTCAAGTTAATTTATTTTTAAGGTACTTTTTCAATTTTGGTAATAAAACATTTTTCAAATAGATATCTTTGAAAAATGTTATTTGGAGGGCATTTGGTTTAAGTATGAAAAGATTTATTAATCTATCTTTTATTACTTACATTATATTATTTGGCTTGTCATAGTAATAATTGATTTTAGTAATATTCTATTACTAATAGTGATGTAACAGATAATATATGTGGTAATCTGATTACCACATTCACTTTATATATTAAAAAATTATTGAGGTAATCTTAATTTTGTTACAATTATATCTTTACTTGTTAAATTTTTAGAATAACAATATTTTCATTTTCAATTAATATAAAAAATAACATAAATAATATTTTAGAATAATTATATCCAATGACATTTAAGTAAAATAATATTTTAGTATTATTTTATTATCTCTAATTAAACATAGTAATTATTTATATAATAATAATTTATATATAGTAATTTTCTAGATATTTTCTTTTTATGGTAATATTTCATTTTTCGCAATAAAAAATTATTCAAATCAAATGTACCCTAAAGATAATTCAGTATTTAAGAGTTTAGAAAATATGTAAGAGAGAAGATGCATTTAGGAGGGCACAGGCTGAGGAGGGAACGAGTTAAAGATATATCTATCCTCATTCCTATACCATCCTTAATTATAAAAATTTTAATTGTCCTCATCCTCCATTCAACCGGGGAAATATCCTCTTTGCTCTAGAAGGAGCAAGTTGGAGACTTGGTTTGGAGGATCGAATTTTCATCCTTAGGGTTAAACTCAGTGCTCCACTTAGGATAATCACTAAAATCTATAAAGTTCATATTTATTGTGATTTAAAGACTATAACCATTAGTGAATATTTATTATAGTCGATGAGTTTCTAGACATATTTTTTAGGAGTCAATTTTTTAGCACATGAGTAGGCCACAATGAATGTAAAAAGGTCCCACATAAAAAACTAAGCAATTAACAGAGTAAAGAGAGAAAATTAATTATCCAAACACATTTACCCAACTATCCTAAAAAATTGAAAGGTTGCATGTCCACCACATCATTTTCCTTTGAAGAGGAATGATGTTGTGCTTTGTCTTGCTTGCCCAGATAAGCAAATTAAATAATTTTTCAAGCCACAAAAAAATCTCAAAGTTGTGTAACTCATCCTCTTGTGAACTGGCGTAGACAATCCTCTAATTGACCAACGGAAGCAAGCTCTGAAGACGTAAGAAATTAAAGCAAGTTGTTCTGCTTTTATAGCCAAATTAAGGCAAAATGAGAAGGATCATGATCATTCTAGCTAACCTTGAGACATGTGTTTATTACACATTTAATGAAGAAATAGAACAACACGACTAATGCATGGTACGAAATGTACAAGAAAATAAATATGTCATTTGAAAAATCCTTATCACAAAGATCATGTAATCTCCACATGATACCCATTCAAGCCTATAGCCAATGAAGGTTTTGAAGCCCTCTTCACACTCTGAAACCTTGGCAGTAATTGTTATACAGTGGATTACCACCTGCAGAATATCTTCTTAAGCAGCCAAGCCCAACTACAGAACTTTAGCCAACACCTTGACTTGGGGACAAAAATAATCTATTTATTAACATTTCTTTTGTTTCATCCATCTATCCATGATAGAAAGCAAAACTTTATAACTTATCAGTGCCCAATTGTTATTTTATCCTCTGGATGAAATGGATTAGAAAATTATTATGTAAATTTGAATTCTTTAAATGTAACTGATCTATAAATATAAAAGATTATTCATGGAAGAGACACAATAATGAATAGAAAATGAGGAGGGAATAACATAGAAATCATAAATTTGATACTCAGGATTAGATAAGTCTGATCTTATCCAAAAAGATTCTTATAAAATATAACAACTCTTTTCAGAACTCTTGTTTAAAATCAAGTTCTTCTTATCATGACACTTTTTTTGTTTTGTTTTTATTTTGCTAGAATATTCTTTTAAAATAATTAATATCATAATCGTATATGTAGACTCTTGAAGACTTTGAAATACGAATACGAGTTGTTGACGATCTCACCAACATCTACAAATAAGAAAACTAACCCTCTATGAGACATATTTCCATCCAATTGTGCACTAGCCGTTGCAGTAAATCTGCTGCATATAACTAACAGCAATATTTGTTGTTTATTGAAAGTTGCATACAAATTTCCTTCCTTGATATTTGCCTTTGCCTTGATATTTACCTTTCGATAGCCAATCCCTTGGTTCAGCGAAATCAAATCAGTCCCATACGCTGAAAATGCTGGTTTATTTGTTTTTCATTGTCTTGAGCTGAAAAATGTTGATTTAGACATTCTAGATGAAAGTGATCTGAGAATTTTTGTATCTTTTATTTTCTTAATTTATTACATTCTTTTATTTAAAGAAAAGAAAGACAAAGTAAATTAATAAAAAATCATGGGTTAATAAAATTAGTAAAGTATTAGAATTTTTTATATAAAAAATCTGAATTGAGGTCTCTGTTACGCTGTAAAATCTGAAAAATTACTCTTCTAAAATGAATGAATCAGACCTTGCCTACCAAGCAAGACAAGAAGATTACTATGTGAAAGGACCTGTAACAACTTCCTCAAGGAGAAAATAAATTATAAATTTATTATATGACTTTTGAAACCAAGCATTTACAACTTCTCGAAAGTAGCCGATGGTCAAAGGAAGAATTCAATGTGATAGGTGTTAAACCAAGTATTTTTTCCTAATGCACCTGCGAAGAAACTTCAAAGGCAGGCCAAGAGATAATACAAGTGACAAATTGAATTATAGAGATTAAATTTGGATAGAAGACAGATTTTTGACTGATTTTCTTGAAATCCCTTCTATATAAGTTCGAAATCAGTAACAGAATAAGCAAGCCAAAACCTTCTATTCAGTTTTTGAATAATTTTCCAGCCCAGCTACATGGATTCACAGTTACGTCAGCTTCATATATTATTCTTTCCATATTTGGCTCAAGGCCCCACATGATTCCAACGCTAGACATGGCCAGGTTATTTGCCAGACATAGAGTGAAGGCAACCATTGTCACTACACCTTTAAATGCCTCTTTCTTCTCAGAAAAAGTCGAAAGAGAAAGGCAAAAAGGAGTTGACATCAGTATTCGCACCATCGAATTTCCTGCAGTAGAGGCAGGGCTGCCAGAAGTATGTGAAAATACTACTTTGATCAAATCCTTTGAAATGGAAATGAATTTCTTTAAGGCCACAAGCCTTCTTCAACAACCATTTGAAAAGCTGCTTGAAGAATGTCATCCCAATTGTGTTGTGGTAGACTTGCTGTATACATGGGCTCCAGAGGCTGCAGCAAAATTTGGGATTCCAAGGCTGAGTTTCCATGGAACTCGGTTTTTTCCTCTCTGTGTGTACTACAGCTTAAGGGAGCATCAGCCTTACAAAGCCATAAATTCTGACTTTGAACCCTTCACGGTACCAGGTCTTCCAGACCCAATACAGTTGACGAGACTGCAACTTATAAAGGATGAATTGGAAGAAGATACAAAGAATAAGCTGGCAAAACAAGCTATAAAGGAGGAGACTACAAGCTACGGGTTCTGATGAACAGTTTTTATGAGCTGGAACCAGCTTCCTCAGATCACTACAGGAAAGTTATGGGAAGGAAGGCATGGCATATTGGCCCAGTGTCACTTTGCAACAAAGACATCAATAACAAAGCGCAACGAGGAGAAACACCCTCCATTAGTGAAGATGAGTGTTTGAGATGGCTGGACTCAAAAGAACCCAACTCAGTTCTCTATGTTTGCTTTGGAAGCCTGGCAAGATTTGCAGACAATCAGCTTCTTGAGATGGCTATGGGGATTGAAGATTCTGGGAGGAACTTCGTTTGGGTTGTGAGAGAGGTAGCACAAAAGAGTAATGAAGAAAAGAATGAATGGTGTGTTGAAGAATTTGAGAAGAGAATGGAGGGAAAAGGTTTAATAATAAGGGGTTGGGCGCCACAGATGGTGATTCTTGATCATGAAGCCATTGGAGGGTTTATGAGTCACTGTGGATGGAACTCGACTCTGGAGAGTGTCTCTGCTGGGGTGCCAATGGTCACATGGCCTCTCTCAGCAGAGCAGTTTTACAATGAAAAGCTGATTACAGATGTTCTGAAAATCGGAGTTGCCGTTGGAACACAGGAATGGTCAAGAGGGTTCGAAGCTAAAAGGACAATTGTGAAGAGTGAGGATATAAAGAAGGCAGTGACTCAAGCAATGGTTGGTAAAGAAGCTGAAGAAATGAGAAACCGAGCCAAGGCACTGAAAGAGATGGCAAAGAGAGGTACTGAAGAAGGAGGATCATCAAACTCTGATCTAAAAGCTTTGTTAGAAGAATTAAAGTTAAATTGTCCGTAGAATGAGACAAGCACTTTGAAAATTACTCACTAAATTGTGTGATATTTGTGAGTGTGTTAAATAAAGTAGATGCAAAGTCATTTATACATGGCTACATTAATACACAAATTTACCTGAATAAGACTTGAATTGACTTTATAAGTTATACTTCATACTGGAGACTGTTCTCGGAAATATATATTTCAGTTGAAGAATGGATCTTCTTAAGTTCTGTTCATATCCTTTATCTCCAATATGAAGAATAGCATAAAAAATACAAATCAAAGCTGGTTCTTCACAACAAGTCAGAGAAATTTTGGACTGGGTCAGATATGGGTTTATATATCTTCTTGTAAATTATTTAGAAGCCGACATAAGAATGCTAACTTTGACCCTGACTCATTTCAGAGCCACAAAAACTATATAACTATAAACTCATCCAAAGAAAGGTTGGCTATGGTAGTCAGATGATCTATAAAATCCGAAATAGTCAAAGAACAGTATAACACAAATTTAACAGTCGACATCCATTTGAAAATCAGAAGACACAATTCCGACAACATTCTAACACAAACGCAACAACAAAGCAAAGCAGTCACAACACCCAACACAACAAAACAATCACAAATTGGACAGCCAATTATTATCTCTATCATACAACCGGTATATGTCATAGAGATAATAATTGGCTATAAAATTTCGCCCCGCAATTATAAGGAGATCAATTTGGAGGTCGCTGTGTGGTGTGATTGAATGCAGAGCCCCACCAAAAATTCTTTCAATTCAGCATAGATGACCAACTAAAAACTAAGTAAATCAATGGCCTTAATTACTAGCATGGGACCTGCTTCAAAAGAAGAAGAGGAGGAGGAGGAGATCTTATAGTTTGCGATGCGTTGATTGCAATGAAAATGAAGGCAATATCATGTGAATGTTTTATGGGGGACAACTTCAATTTTAGTTATTATGATGGAAGCAGAAACAACTACAACAATAAGAAACAAAGTCGTCAAACAGGGGCGACGATTGGTCACACTTAAATGATCATGCATATGGCGACGGGATGCGCTATCAAGCAGAAGGGACAACAAAGACAAGGGCGACTGGCAGCCAATACCTCTATAGCTATTTCTTCTCTCAACATCGCACGGCACGACAAGGAAAAATCCCCAATTGTCGACGACTAAGACAGGAGAGATAAGAAAGGAAATAAGAGGTGGCAGCGGTGGCGAAGGTGAGAGGTCCCAACATACGAGAGAGGAAAGGAGAGGTGGCTACTGTTGGTTTTCACTGTTGATGGGCCAGGTGGTGTCCAGTACCATAGAGAGGACATTCGGAATGTGAGGGAGACTTTGGAGGTTGTGGGTGGTGGAGGCAACCGATGTGCTTTGATTATTGGTTTTTTTATAACCTTTGGTAAAAAGGGCGTTAGACTAAACCTTGGTGGTAACATGTAATTCACTTATCTAAAATCTTCAATTATCAATGAAAATAAGACTGAAAGAAAGGAGAAAGACTACCAGAGAGTATCATCAATTGCTGAAGGGGGAAAAGTTTATTTGAAAAATTGAAACCTTAGGAGATGAGGGGAAATATAACTTTTAAAAATTTAATTAAGATAAAAATAATTAGTTTTTAATATTTATAGAAAAAAATATACAAATTTTTATATAAATAAATATTTATTACATAATTTATAAGTTTATACAAAAGAATATTTTTGTTATTTTATTTTTAAGAGATTAATCTTTTATAGATGAGATATTAAAATTTTAAAATAATATATATTAAAAAATATTTATATCATTTATTTTTCAAAAAATTAACTATTTATAAGTGAGTTTTTAAATTTTAAAACCAAACTTTGTGAATGCATCCACCCTAGGTTGGGAATTAGGCTTTTGGCCAAAAATTTAAAGAAAAAAAAAAAACTTCTTCTCCACGAACTAGCAAAATCTTCTAAGTTTAGCCACGTCTCATGCACACACTTTTCTAAATTTACCAATCTCTCAACGCCTTCAATAACCTGACGTGACGGATAACATTCTCCTACATCGACGCAATTTCACACCCGTCAACCAACCACAATCCTCCTCCTCTTCAAATTCTTCATTATATATAAACAACTCAGACCAAACGCAAAACACCATAAAATATCTCTTCTATGTCTCATTCAACTCATGGTATCTCAATGGCCTGCGCCAAAGAAGTTTGGGTTTTCGCTCTTTTGAGCATGTTGTTTACGTTGTCTTTGGCCATGGACATGTCCATCATCGACTACGATCGCAAGCATGGCCAGCCAATCAACAGGACAGAAACCGAGTTAAGGATGATATACGAGAGGTGGATGATGAAACATCGGAAGAACTACAATGCGTTGGGTGAGAGGGACAGACGTTTTGAGATCTTTAAGGATAATTTAAGGTTTGTTGATGAACATAACGCTGTTGACAAGACGTATAAAGTGGGGTTGAATAAGTTTGCGGATTTAAGTAATGAAGAATTCAAGGCGATGTATTTGGGTGCCAAGAAAGATGGCAGGGGTGAGAGGGAGGCCAAGAGTGAGAGGTACTTGCATAAGGTTGGAGATGAGATGCCTGAGTCTGTGGATTGGAGAGAAAAAGGTGCTGTCGCTCCTGTCAAGGATCAAGGCCCATGTGGTGAGTGATTTTGTTCATGGATGTGTTTTGTTTGCTGTTTTTGTTTCGGTGTTATATGCTGCAATGGGCATGCTTTAATAAAATTGTTGGGTGAAAATTTAAACTGCAGGCAGTTGCTGGGCCTTTTCGACGGTGGCTGCAGTAGAAGGAATCAACCAGATTGTAACAGGAGATTTAATCTCTTTGTCAGAGCAGGAGCTTGTGGATTGTGACCGATCATACAACCAGGGATGCAATGGAGGTCTCATGGACTACGCCTTTGAATTTATTATCGATAATGGTGGCATTGACACACAACAGGATTACCCTTACAAGGCTACCGAAACAATGTGTGATCCAAACAGAGTAGGTCTCAAATCAACCTTCAATCAAGGTAAAACTTGAAAGCCATTATATAATCCTAACTTTTTTTCATCTCTTCTCCTTGCAGAAAAATGCTCGTGTTGTTACTATTGATGGATACGAAAATGTTCCTAGAAATGATGAGAAATCCTTGCAGAAGGCTGTGGCACATCAACCTGTTAGCGTTGCCATTGAAGCTGGTGGCAGGGCTTTCCAACTCTACCAATCGGTAAAGCTTCTCAATTAGTCTACACCCATGAGAGGCAAGAGGGTGCTAAAGAAACAATCATTAATTTTTTTTATTTGATGTTTGTTTATACAGGGTGTATTCACTGGAAATTGCGGTACACAATTGGATCATGGTGTGGTTGCTGTTGGATATGGCACAGAAAATGATGTGGACTACTGGCTTGTGAGGAATTCATGGGGTTCAAACTGGGGAGAAAATGGTTACATCAAGATGGAGCGCAATGTTAACAGTCCAAGTGGCAAGTGTGGCATAGCAACGGAGGCTTCATATCCCATTAAGAAAGGCCAGAATCCCCCAAATCCAGGCCCCTCTCCTCCATCTCCTGCAACTCCCCCAAGCCGCACTCATGTTTGCGACGACTACTACTCATGCCCGGACGGAAGCACTTGCTGCTGCCTGTATCAATATGGCGACTTCTGCTTTGGCTGGGGATGCTGCCCTTATGAATCCGCAACCTGCTGCAACGACCACCTCAGCTGCTGCCCCGAGGACTACCCAGTGTGTGATATCAATGCTGGAACTTGCCTAATGGTAATAATTATTAATAAACTCCTTGTTTTCTCAATACATATCTGATCAAAGCATACATATATAATCATTATCCTTTGTTGTTGAATTATGCAGAGCGCCAACAGTCCCTTGGCAGTAAAAGCTTTGAAGCAAATTCCCGCTACAAGAATCAGAGCTCATCCACTGGCTGACAAGAAGAACAATAATAGTCATTAGAGTATCCTGGCAGTCAATGTGGGTCGGAAGGAAAACTAAAGAATGGTGTAAATTTTGTTTGATAATATGATTATTGTAGATAAGTTTCAATATACATTGTCAAATAGATAGATAGCAAGCAACTGTTGTCAAATAGGAAGAAAGGAATCATTTTCTTTTGGCTCAGTTGTGTATACATAATTTCAGTTATTAATTTAATGAACTCTCAGCATTTGATTTAAAGTTTTGAAGTTTTTTTCTGCTCTTTTTCGATTTTCAGTATGATAATTTATTGTTTTGGCATAAAATAAGTCATTCTCCCAGTATAAGAAGAACAATGTTACGTGAATATAATTTAGGTATATAAATAATACGTTATTATATGATTAGATATCATTTTATAATCAATTCAAAATTATCAAATCATATATCATATAATAATATATATTATTTATCTAATGGAAGCTTTTAATATCAATAAACATAATAATTATAGATGTTATCAATTGCTAAGTAATTTAAATTAGAAATTAAACAAATGTACCTAGTAATAATTTTTTGTTTTAACTTTCTTTTATTTTTTAAAGTAATTTCAAATAGTGATAAGCATTTCTTAAAAAAATTATTTAAGAATTAGAAAAGCATACTTCTCCCAAAATCATAACTAATTCTAATTTGTAACCACCATCTACAATTTCATATATTATTCCATTACTAATTGGTTTAAAATGATTAATATATAGAACTGTAAAAGGGTGGTTCAAATTGGATATAGATTAAGTTATATAAATAATAATTTTTAAAACTTACACTTGACCTCGTAAATGTAGATCAACTCGCGAATTATTTGTTAATATTAATTTTTTTTATTTATTATTTTAATGTATTTATTTCATAATTTTTAATTTATAAATAAATTTCTATAAATTTGAAGGATTTTAGTATTGAACACTAAATGAATATTTATAATCAAGTATGTAGTATTTATAATTATTAAATTTATTTTTAATATAATAAATTCTTTAATTTTAAGATGAATTTTAATTTATTTTATATTAAGAAAAAAAATATATAAAATTTGTGTTGAATATTTTATAAGTTTGATAATGAAAATGGGAGGAGAATATGAATAAGAAAAAAATAGTAAATATAAATCCAAAAATCTACGACTTATACCGACAAATCCGATTGATAGCCTGACCATTTTATTTGGTCTAGTGATATAGGTAGAAAATCATCTATAGAACCGCACGAAATCAACACCCTTGATCACATTAATCTGTGTATAGAATTTTTCGAGATCTGAGCTCGACAGAACCTTAACGTACCGTCGGATTATAAACACCATTTTTTTACGCACGTCAGACGGTTTCTGCAACATCAGCCGGTTTCTGCAACATCAGCGTACGCCTTACGTTGACCGCGTGAGCACATCAAAATTCCAAATTCTGATCTCTATCTCTTTGAAAATTCGAAACCCTAGCTTGGCCTTACTTCACTCCCGTGTGTGATCATCCTGTGCATCAATCTCTTTCCACTCTAAGCTTGGTAAGATGAGATCCTGCCCGTAGATCCGAATTTTTTAGTTCACCGAACTTCAATTGCTGCATTATTCGAAGTTCGAATCGTTTCGTCGTTTTTTATACTTATGTACTTTTCATTTCTGAATTTACAACATATCGTGTGCGTAGAATTTGCAATTTTGAGCCTGAAAATTATTGAGCATTTTTTGGAAATAGTCACAATTTTATTGGTTTCTGCTGTACATATTTTTCTTGGAAGTGTTGGTTGCTATATGTATTGTGTTATTAGTTTCATTACCACTAATAGTTTCTGGCAGCAGTAATTTCTTCAGAGTGCATTGAGTTGCAGTTGCCCATTTTGCTAGAAAGATTCTTTGCACCTAGCTTCAGCTATTTATTATTGTGGTTGCAGTTAATGCTTGTGGCTTAATTGGATGAGATTGTGAAAAGGTTTAACCTGGTTGGAATCATGCTTTTGAAGTTGGTTATTCTTTAACTTATAAGAAGTTCATTCAAAGATTTTTCAGGAATTCCCACTTTCAAAGTGAATGTTATTAAAACTTTGATTCATTTATTATTGTTTTCTTTGGTCGCTTTTTTTATATGTGAGATAAATTAAGAATGTTAACATATTTGTTTACTTTTGATTAGTGATTACTTGATATGAGAGTAGAAACATCTTCTATAATGAATGAGTCTGTAACTGTATTGTGCACAAAGCGTGTTTATCTTAGTCAAAAGCATGAGATTGTAAGAAATAAAAAGCACCGTGCAGCCTATAAAATCTCTTTCACTTGTCTTCTTTTTATTGCTTGCATTTATTTTTCTTTGCATTAACATTATAAACTAACTAGGTTGAAAAGAGGAACAGAGAAGCAAATTAGTGAATGGAATAATATGGCTATTGTTATGCACTATTTTTGAAATTTTCCTTCATAGCTTAGAAAATATTATGTTAATGGTTGCAGTGTATTGTGAGACATACATTGAAATATTATATACTGGGTTTTTGAACTTTGAGCATCAATCACTTTTGAGACCTCCAGGGCAGGGCGCTTGAATGGATTCTGGATCTGCTGATTCTTCAACTTCACTTCCTACTAAGGCTACCGTAGATGCTAGAATAGATAATTCTTCTGTTGATCCACCACCAAAACTCCCTGCTACTGGTATATCAACATGGGCCAAAAATTTGAAAATTCCTCAGCCATTTGCGGGTACACAAGAAGATTCACCAACTGCAAGCTCTGCAAAATCAAGTTTTGCACGTTTTACCAGCAGCTTTGGACTGCGCTTGTCTCCAAAATCTTCCCAGGCAGAAGATGTTTCTGAGGGAACTTCAACAACTGCCCAACCTGGTTTATTTGGAACAATTACAAAAGGTTTAGTTGACTCATCTAAGAGTGCAGTCAAGGCTGTACAGGTCAAAGCTAGACATGTTGTCTCTCAAAATAAACGAAGATATCAGGTGAGGTATCCTTCTGCAGTAATTTCTTTATTTCAATTTAATTTTTTGTTGTGTATGATTTACAGGCTCATAAATTGCAGTTCTTGTGCTTTCTATTGTTTTATTGCTTATTTGATGTAGATACTGATTACCAGCTTAGTTGTTTCAGTGGTACCCATGCTATCACATATTATTTTCTTGTTGGAAAAAACAGATTTAGTATATGTTTAGATCATTAGAGATTAATATTGTGATTTAGACCCTGTGTCATGTTTCTGCAAACAAAAATGGTTTTCTTAATGCCACTAATACAAATATGTAAAAGTACCTTGAGTATGAAAAATTAATTTATACTTATATCTATTGGGGGTTTCTTTCTTTTTTCTTTTTATGTTTTATTGAAATATATATTTTTTATTATGCATCTATTGCTACGTATATGTTCATTTTTAAAATAATCTTGTTCTTGCTGTTCGCAATCTGTGTTTTATTCAGGAAGGAGGATTTGATTTGGATATGACTTATATTACTGAGAATATAATTGCTATGGGGTTCCCTGCTGGTGATATGAGCTCAGGGTTTTTTGGATATGTTGAAGTAAGAAAGCTAACCTTCACTTTACAGTTAAGCATATTTCTTTAGCTATTGGTAATGTATTTAGATATGTGATGCAGGGATTCTATCGAAACCACATGGAAGAGGTCATTAAATTCTTTGAAACCTATCACAAGGTATAAATATGTGCTTTCATTTATTTGCATCTTCCCAAAAGAAAATTTAAGGTCTACTTGGTTTGGTACTTTGAATTGAGTAGTGTTCATGTTCATCTGTGAAGGCTGCAGCACGTCTTTTTTGTGATAATCGTAGATTATTCTGATGCTGCATCAATTCCAAATGTCAATGGGAAATGAAAAATCTGTTTCCCATTATTTGCCAGTCGGATTTGGTTCTTCACTGCACCAGTGTAATGTCATTATTTTTCATTTGATCAGGAGTTCAACTATTTTGAGAGCTACTCATCTTCATGCCTTTGAGATTCGGTCATCTGCTTTTTTCTTGACAAGAATCTTGATTTGGTGATATTTTTGTATGATTTTGATCAATTTTTAACACTATCTCTTTGTTATACATTTTGCAGTTTGTATTCTATACAGATTGATCCATTAAATTTAGCTGTATCCTGGCTATCTAGGTTTCTTATGTGAATCCATTTTTGGAATTTGGGTCTTTTGGTATCATGAGATTGGTCATGAAGCATTTCTTATCATTTAGATCCTTGTCAGGAATGTTTCTTCAGTTTGCTGTGCCTCCAACTTGAATGTTTTAGGAGTTGGAAATAGAGATTTTAAATTTTGCTTATATTGGTCTAATTTCATAAAATGTTGATTGTTGATGTGATACTGGATGATTTAGTTTTTGTATTTGTTCTAGAGCTGAGGTGAGTTTCTTTGTTTCTAAAGTTTTTGCTTTTAATTTTGTTTTAACAAGGAAAAATAACCTTTCAAAATTGAAGTTTGTAGATCTTGCAATGTCAGTCTTTTTGCTTGGAGCTGATAGTTCAGAAGCTTTAGCTTTGGCGTATCTGTGATACAATATTGGGAAGAGGCTTTAGTTTTTACTTATCTATGATGCAATAAAGATGTGCTGATAAGGGTTCTTCAAAGGGAAAAAGTTATGGGTGGGAATGTGACAAGGATATGCCAATAATTAAGTATACATGTGAAAATTGCTTATTGTGCTTCTTTACTCAATCACATGTAATATTCTGGTCCATCACCTCTGCATTGTTTCTTTGTGTGTTCAATTTGTTTGATCCTGACATGTATTTGAGATGTGTGTAACCATGTTGCAAAGCATATTTGTTGTATTTTCGCATTTTCTCACTTTGGTAGTTTGCCCTTTAATTGGTCAGACCATCTGTAATGATACTTTAGAGAGTTAAGCCATTTTGTCTGCTGATTAGCAGCTTTTATTTGAATATATTAAAAACACTTGTTTTAACATTATAACTCTGAATTATCATTTGTATGTTTTTCAGATATGAGATATTATTTATCACAATTTCTTTCTTACATATAAAATATTCAAAATTGGACATGATCCTTTAATATCATCATCAAACGTAAATTTCTGTGATAAGTAAGAAGGCATAATGCCATGCATGCCTTTTGGTTCTTTTATTGTTATGAGTCTGGCGTACTGGTGTATATGCATTTTCTCACTAAGTTTCAGGATATTAACCTTATGATTAATGTACTTTCTGTATGCAGGACAAATACAAAGTGTACAATCTTTGTTCTGAGAGGCTTTATGATGCATCATTGTTTGAAGGAAAGGTTGGTGAGCTCTATGCTCTTAATTTTTCTTTAAAAAAAAAAAAAAAAAAAAAAACAAGATGAGTTAGGTTTTTCATCATCAATAACAGATGTCTAAACTAAGTTTTTCCATCTTCAGTGACAGAGATCTAAACTAAGGTAGAGTAAGCTCAGATGTGGCCAGTTATGATTATTGTTAAGCTTTGGGAGACTATTTCACCTTGTATATTATTTGATCAATAGATCCTACAAGGAAAATTTATCTTGTCACTGAGATCTTGAGAAGACAGGAAATGATTCTTGACTTTGGTCATTGAAACTGCATGTTGGTGGCAGTGGCAAACTGTTCCAAAATGGTTGTTTGACAGACCATGATCATGATTTCAGGATATAGTTGAGGGGTAAAATGTAGTAAAACCAAGTTTGGGTATTTCTGGAGGACCATCTCCTTATGGTTTTCTTGGCTGAGTATGGTTTTAGTGCAATATTGGCCATTAACGTTAGCAACCTTTTCCAAACTGTTTCTTGGCTAATGTTGATTAAACTTCAATTTCAAGTTTCACTAGTTTCAATTCTTTTGTTGTATTGGGCAATATTTTATTTAGTTCATTTTAAGGGCTTTTTTTTGGTTTCTGGAAAACCTAAAGAAATAATGGCACTTTATAAAGAAACCAGGTATTCTTTATTTTATTTTGGAAATTGAGACCACTGAAGATTTATTAGACTGTTTATTTTTCGGTTACTATATCTGTGGGGAAGCTAATTCCTTGAATATTGCCTCAGGTAGCTAGTTTCCCATTTGATGACCACAATTGCCCCCCAATTCGGCTGATAATATCATTTTGCCATAGTGCATATTCATGGTTGAAGCAAGATATCGAGAATGTTGTTGTTGTGCACTGTAAGGCTGGAATGGCAAGGACAGGGTTAATGATTTCTAGCCTTTTACTGTATTTAAAGGTAAGATATCTATAGCAAGTTTTCTGAAAGATGCTTGCTTTGAGCCTGTGGAGGTTTTTGAAACTTTAGTATTCCTTTTCTGCTAAAATTAAACTGTGGGCTCTTTTTGTTTTGTCTTTCCACAGTTCTTCCCAACTGCTGAGGAATCCATAGACTACTACAACCAGAAAAGATGTGTGGATGGAAAAGGGCTTGTTCTGCCCAGTCAAATTGTGAGTCCATATTGCTATGTAATAATTTTTGAAGAGTTGCACACGATGCGCTTATCTTTTTATATTTATTCTGTCAGAGGTATGTCAAATATTTTGAACGTGTCCTAACATACTTCAACGGAGAGGACCCACCTGGGCGTAGGTATACTTCTGGTCATTAATTTCTCGTATAGGAAATTTGGTTTTTGCGTAGGTGTTGACTACTCATTGCATCATGTGTAGGTGCATGCTTAGGGGCTTTCGGCTCCACAGGTGCCCATACTGGATAAGACCCCACATAACTGTCTCTGACCATAATGGTGTGTTGTTGAATCCTTTCTGTTTCAAAATATATCCGGCTATGACTTGAGTGCCTTTCGTGATTTCCACAATTTCTCTTTTCCTTTAACATCTTTTGTCCCACAGGGTTTTCATGAGTTGATTTTCTCATTCTTACAAGTTATTGTTGCTACATTTGATTGTAACATGCATGTGTAAGCTTTTATCTGGTAGTTTTCTCTCAACACCCTGTCTCTAAATGACATTTCATCCCATAAAATTGAAGTAAAAAAATATCTACTCCCCCTAAAGTTGAAGCAAAGAAATATCTTCTAGCAAAAGTAAGATACTTGTGAAAAAAGTTTGTTAGCCTGTTTAGAATTTTATTGGCTATTACACATGAAGGATACCTGGATAGATTCATAATTAGTTGATATACTACTAGCTCATTTATCATGCAGAAAAGCAGAAAGCTTTGGGATTATTTTACTGTTTCTTTTTCTTGTCACTTGTTAACTTGCTTTCATTTTGTGGATTTTGGTTTTTTGTATTGCATCATATTAATTTTTGTGTGGTTTAAGACTGGAGTGCTAGTGCTGAAATGTCAACTGCCGTTTTCTTTTTTATTTGCAGTTCAGAACACATTTTCTCTTCTGTGTTCTGCATGGGTTTGAATATTTATTACAAACAATGTGGTTCTTGTAACTTTTTTTAATCTTATTTAATGATTTCATAAATCAGGTGTTCTCTTCTCCACAAAAAAACACCCAAGAATCAAGGATTTATCGGTAGGTTGGGTATATATTTTCCTGCAATTACTTAAATCCTTTTAAATTGTTTATGCCAATATGTTATTAATTGCCTTAAGCTTCTTTCTGATTGTCCTAAACCGTAAATGTACTTTCCCAGTCTGAAGATTTTTGGTTTAGTGCTCCAAAGAAAGGGATTATGGTTTTTGCCCTGCCTGGAGAGCCAGGTTTGACAGAGTTGGCTGGCGATTTCAAAATCCATTTTCATGACCGCCAAGGAGATTTTTATTGGTTTGCTATCTAGCCTCCCTAGGATTCAATAATTTCTTTCATTGTGGTTTATAAACCAAGAGTTAAAATTGGTTGCTCATGTCATCATCTGCTTTCTCAGCTGGTTAAACACAACAATGATCGAAAACAGAAAAATGCTTAACGCTGGTGACCTTGATGGATTTGACAAGGTAAATTTGGAGCATGTCATTAAATAGTATTTGTACTGATGACCTGCCTGGACAACACTTATAACCATATTCACCTCTTCATCTCTCTCTCTTTTTTTTGTTTGTTTGTGTTTTCATCAAGATGTAGCTTAACATATGTGGTGATGGATTGTGTGCAGAGGAAATTGCCTTCACCAGGATTCCAGGTCGAGGTTGTATTAGTAGATTATGATGGCCCTGTTCCAGCAAGCCATGGTTCTGAAACTGTTATCAAGAAATCGGATGAAAGCTCAGGTTGTGATCCTGCTTCTGGTAATCATGGTGTAGCTGCTGAAAAGGAAAATAAGGAAACAGGAAATCCTGATAATGATGATGTGTTTTCAGATGGTGAGGCTGAAGAAGGTGGTTCTTCCAAAGCCAAGAAAGCTCCAGCAACCGGAGGAATTGCATCAGCCACCTCTAGTTCTGAAACAAAAAGTAATTCCAATAGAGTGGATAATTTAGCGCATGCAACAGAGAAAGTTTCACTGGGAAATGTTGGTGCTCAACCAACACAACCTACCGGTGAGCCAAAAAAGGAAGCAGCCTCAATAGGGGGAGCTATCCCAGGTCATGAGGTTACAAACAGTCAAAGTGAATTCAAGGCAATGGCTGCCGATGCATCTGTATTTTCATTTGGAGACGAAGAGGACTATGAAAGTGAGTGACCCGGGTGGCTTTGATTTAGAAGATCTGTACATAGAGTGTCTTGCAAATTATATATAGGCGATGGGTTGATCTGCAATCTATTGGTTCATTTGTATCATCAGGCCCCTTTCTGTAAATCAAAAGTTGGCTGGGCACATATGATTGTTTCATTAAAATAAGGCTGGAATTTATGAGATTTGTTGTAATGGAAAACAAAAAACTGCAAAACATGTTCAAATTAATATGTTTCAATTTTCACAAGTCTGAATGAATCTAATTTTAATGATTTAAATATTTTAGATTTGTGTTTTATTTTTTTATAACTTGTATCGTTTTATTAGATAAAATAAAAAAGCCAAAAATAACATTAGTATTTTTTTTAAGCAATATTCTAAAAATATAAAATTTAAAGTTTCAAAAGAGTTCTTTTAAGAATCTTTACACAAAAATCTCTTAGGCAAAAGTTAATTTGTCAGCACACTAAAAGATACTTTGTCAAAAGCAATTTGTAATCAAGTGATTCTAATTTTGTTTAACTAAATTAAAGAAAAATAAAATAAAATCTCACAAATTTTTTTGTCAATTGTTCTATAATATTTTTTTCATTCCCATAATTAATAATTAATTTTAAATCAATATATATATATATATATATATATATATATATATATTTTAAGATATCCAGAACATAAAATAAAATAAATAATTCACTTCCAATATGCATTAATCTCATAACATCGACCTAACTTTCTGTGTATAATTAGCGAAGGCAGCTTGTGTTCAAGGCCAACCTCTCGAGCTCCTCACTGCTATGACTTCACTGTGGGATTAATATTTTATATTAATATTAAATTCTTCTCATTTTACTTGTTGAACTGTTACTCTCCATCTTTTTCTACAAATCAACGGTTATGTCATGCTTTAATTTGGAGTAGTCAAACTTGGATGATTAATTCTTTAATGTTTCCCCGTAAAGGAGTTTGCTTTGATGACCCTTTTTGAAACCCCCTATAAAAAATTATCCACTTTTTAAATTGCTTTACAAACAAAACCTCACTTAAGATTTTTTTTTTTTTTTTTTTTATAAATATTTCTACTCCTATCTTTCACTCTTAATCATATAAATACCATTACTTCCATAAACATTTAAAAAATCTTTTGATTTGAAATCATTATAGAGGATACTAAGATTTTTGGACTGATTTTTGCAATAATTTTGTATAGATAGATATATGAAATATCAAAAATACTTTAGTGTATAAACAAATAAAAAATATATATATTGTGTTATTTCAAATTGGATTGAAATTGACTTTTTAAAAAACCTAGCAAACAAACCCAAAAAATTTAATTAAAGGAAATCAGTCTACTCTAGTCATGAGTCCAATCTCTCAAGTCTCAAATAGAGAGTATAACTTGTTTTAGTAGATTTTTTTTTTTTAAATTTTATGAAGGTTACAATGATAATTTTTCATATAATATATTATGTAAAATATAAAAAAATCTAATGTAGTAAAATAAATATTATTATAGCCCACTCAAGAGACTAGACATAAATGATTCAAATGATTGATTTTAAATAACTTAATTGATAAAAGTTGGGAATCATCAAAATTTATGTTAAAATTCTTATTTACTAAGACAATTAGGCAAGAAAATTTGTGTTAATTTAAGTCTTAAAATTGGATTTATATAAATAATTATTTAATCGTATTTAAAAGGATTGAGCGGCAAATTTGTATAAACTAAAGTAAAAATACAAGGGAACCAGCTTTAATTTCTCTAGATACTGTAGTTTAAATGTACCTAAGACAAGTCATTTATTTTGGATTTTTGGGCCCAGAAACAACCAAATAAATGTGTGTTTTTTTTTTTTTTCTCTTCTTGATTTGATTGATGCTTTCAAATGGCCAAAAGTAAATAAGGTTGACTATTCCTCACCCAAGCTTTATGAAAAGATGATTTCTTTTTTTTTTTTTTTTTTTAGGTCCATCTGTAATTCATTTTTGTTATTACCATTAAATTTAATGATGGATTAAGTAAAAAAAAAATGAAAACGCACTTTAATGGTTGATTTGGAAGTTTTAACTTTTATCTAAGGCCAAACGACTATATCCCACCCAAGGTTTAGCGTTTTCTCAAATGTTCCCCTTTTAACTATGGAAACATCAAACACCCACCCATAACCGGTTAGATTTAACAGAACCCTAACGCCTAAAAATTTAATCTCATTTTCCCCCCTAAAAATTTAAAAACTAACATTTTTTCCCTAAGCTAAGTTTGAAAAGATTGCATTTTCCCCCCTAGGGTTTATTTCCAAACCCTTCCAATTTCCAAACCCTTCTCCGTCGCTTTTCCGGCTCCATCACCGGTCGTCTTCCCCTCCCAACGGTTTCTCTTCCACCGACGACCCCTCTCAACTCGACCTCAACGCATCCGATGCAGAGAGAAGCCGTCTGGGAAGAGAAATCATCTTCCCAGACGACGAAGGTCTTCATCGTCTGGGAAGACGATTGTCTTCCCAGATGAAGACGACTCGTCTTCCCAGAGGACGACGAGTCGTCTCGTCGTCTTGTCTTCGTCTGGGAAGACGTCGTCTTCCCAGACGACGACGACGACGACTTCCCTGACGAAGTTCTTCGTCTTCCACAGCTTCTCCGACTCCGATTGGAAGTCCAAATGGGAGGAAAGAGATCTCCGGAAGGTGAGGATGCTTCGGGAGCGAGAGACTGTCGGCAATGGAGCCGGAGACCGTCGGCAATGCTTCGGGAGGGTGAAACTGCGATTTTTTAAAACTTAGGCTGGGGGAAATTTTAGTTTTTAAAGTTTAGGGGGGCAAAATATATTCTATTTTAGTTTATTTTTAATATTCTAGAGAAAATGACGATTTTACCCTTATTACCGTTAGGGTTTTGTTAAATCTAACCGGTCATGAGTGGGTGTTTGGTGTTTCCATAGTTAAAGGGGGGACATTTGAGAAAACGCTAAACCTTGGGTGGGAAATAGTCGTTTGGCCTTTATCTAATTACTTATGTAACTTTTGTACAAAAAAAGGAAAAATCTAGTGCCTTCACCTTTCTCCCACACCCTCACCTCCGCAACGTTCTCACAACCATTTACTGTAAAATTGGAAAAACTATTTCATAAACAAAGAAACCAAGTTAAAAGCATCATATAATTTTTAAATTAATACCAGACTCAAGAAAAATTCTCTTAACTAAAATTTATCTTAAGAATGGTCGAAAGTTTGAATTGCCTGTAAAACCTAGTTTAAGTATACTAAATGAGTTTTAAGATTGGAGTGAGTTCTTAACCAAAAAAAATCTTTTTGTTCTTTTTTTCATCTAGAGTTGTATATGAATAAAAAGGATTGATCCTAATAGTCTGAGTTCTTTACCTTAACTTTGTTATTCTTTATTATAAATAAAATAGTATTATGGTAAAAAAATAAGATTGAGAAAACTCTCGAATGACACTTGAGATCTTTCTTAAATGAAGAAATTTATCACACATGTATTGACTACTATATAATTGTTGAGCTTCTTCCTTTAAATTCGTCAACATAGGATATGTCACTAGTTGCAAGAGTTTTTTTTTTTTTTTTCCTATTTAACTTAAAATGATCCATTTTTTAAACCCTATAAGAATTGAATTTGGGGGTGCCTTAACCTTTGGGCTATGTGTAACAAGCACCATTTATTGGGATGTTGAAAAGGGTAGGTTGGGTGAAGATATGTACAATAAAGAGCTGAGAGACTGTAGGTGCAAGAGAAATGGTGGCTTGTTAGGGTAAGGGGAGGCAATGCTATGGTGGTAATAGTTGTGATTGGGCTTGTTAAATAAAGTGGTTCATATTCGAAGAATTGTTTAACTTAAAGTTCTTAAAACGATGGAATAAGTATTTCACCATAAAATAACAAATATTTCATATAATGTATATAGTTTAAAACCGAAGTCTTTCAAACAGGGTTTCAAACATTATAAAAGATTAGAATGAGTCGTTCCACAAATTTTTGTTACTTGTATTAGGATCCTCTTAATCATTCCAATGAAGAATGACTTGTTCCAATGACTGCCCCAAGTGTAGCATTTGAGTTGTGTGAAATGGAATAAGAAAAGGAACAAGGCAATTACATGCAAAATGATCAAGATCAAAAAGCTAAACAGACGATTCTTCGATGGAATGCTCATTTCATTGTGCAAATTGGAGACTTCTATTTGAGGAATTATTGTACTTTTGGATTCCTCAAGATATCACTATATAAGAAAAATCTCCACATGCATAATGTATCAATCTAAACAAATTTCTTAGAAGTTTAACAAGAATGACAACTCTATGAATGTGGGCATATTATCGAACCATGTAAATTTGTGTATCTTGTGTTATCATTATTTTTGCCTTGATTTTTCTCTTTGGTAATGTGTTACAATTCAATATTATCTTGTAAAGATCAATTTAAAATAACAATTGGTGCACACGCGAAGTTCGAGTAAGAGGAATTTTAATTTATGATAGCTAAGAGTTTCATTCCTATTAACACATTACAAAAGAATGATAGGACGTGAAAGTTGTTGTCTTTTATACAATTTGAATATGTTTAGTAAATTAGTAACTATTTGAAGATTAGTTGTCTAGTGCTTTTCAATGTCATTTTTTAAGCCATTGTTAGAATTATGAGTGTGAGATGTGTTTGTGCTCTCTTTCTAGTGTCAAACAATTGATGCGATTTCTTGTCATCAATTGATATTCGTAATTCAAAACCTTACTAAGATACATAGGTAACGGTAGCAATATTTAATATCTAAGAAGATTCAAATAAATCTGCTACAAGTATATGAGAGGATGTCATAAGGAATATGAAAGAAACAAATGAGACAAATAATTTTTTATATAGTTTAGCCCGATGATGAAAATACCTACATACATGATGTTCTTACTAGTATAAGTAAAATACAAGAATGATATAAGATATTATTTTTAATATTGTCTTTTGTTTATAGTCTACTCTCTTTTCTCCCTCTTTATAAGGTTCTCTTCCTTTTATATAGGCCAAACGACTATTTCCCACCCAAGGTTTGATGTTTTCTCAAGTTTCCACATTTTAACTATGGAAACACCAAACACCCACCCATGACCGGTTATATTTAACAAAACTCTAACGGTGGTAAAGGTAAAATCGTCATTTTTACTATAATATTAAAAATAAACTAAAATATAATCTAATTTTGCCCCCCTAAACTTTAAAAACTAAATTTTTTCCCCAGCCTAAGTTTTAAAAAAAGGCAGTTTCACCCTAGGGTTTGATTTTGAAATCTCCAGTGACCGTTCCAACTCCATTGCCGACGACCTCTCCCTCCCGAAGCAGCCTCTCCTTCCGACGAATGCTTTCCTCCCATTTGGAGGCTCGATCGGCATCGGAGACGCCTTGGGAGACGAAGAACTTCGTCGGGGAAGACGAAGTTCTTCGTCTCCCAAGGCGTCTCCGATGTTGATCGAGCCTCCAAATGGGAGGAAAGCATTCGTCGGAAGGAGAGGCTGCTTCGGGAGGGAGAGGTCGTCGGCAATGGAGCTGGAACGGTCGTCGAAGATTTCAAAGCCAAACCCTAGGGTGAAACTACCATTTTTTAAAACTTAGGCTTAGGGAAAATTTTAGTGTTTAAAGTTTAAGGGGGCAAAAAGAGATAAAATTTTCAGGCGTTAGGGTTTTGTTAAATCTAACTGGTCATGGGTGGGTATTTGGTGTTTCCATAGTTAAATGAGGGACATTTGAGAAAACATCAAACCTTGGGTGGGAAATAGTCGTTTGGCCTTTTATATATATAAAAGTTTTTTGAATGACATATTCATTCAAAACTCCTTTAATTTATGACCTTAATCCATTATTAAAATTTAAATTGGAGGAAGTTATGTCAATAGCATTGTCATTTTGTTTATGAGGAAATTAACTTTTTACAAGACATACTATTATGAAAGTGTTATATCGTGAAATTTTGACGAAACATTCTTTTAATAACTATCTAAAATCTTTCTTTTTAATAATTCATAAAATTGAAATTGTCTTGACGTTAACCGTTTATCAAGATATCTAGACTTTGAATCCATTGTTTGTTTATTGCAACATTTAGTTATACCTCAAGAGTTGGACTTAGAAATGATCAATTTAACCGCATTACATATAGGTATCTATTAGTCTTCAACCATCTACATTGCAAATAATGTGAGCATTAGATCAAAGTGAATCCTCTATAATTCAATTATTATTAGAAGGGCAATGTTTTCTATGAAATTCAAATTCTCTCTCCTAAGAACTTTCAGTAAATTTAACAGGCTATATTATTAAGAAATTAAACTCCTGTACACAAACCCAAGCAAGCTTTTCAATTCACAAGTTGATAACATAATAAGCTGTCATAAAGAAGCTTCTTGGATATATTATGCATGCATCTTCATTATAACCTTAATTGATCTAACTAAGTTTATCACTTTAGTGTGATGTAATGGTTATAGTTAAAGAGTTATAATTTGATCCACTTGACAATGATGATATATATATATTGAATATCCACCATAATTATGTTGATGAAAGATTTGGAAAAACTGGGTTGTGTTAGGTTTCGACATTAGAGTTGATTTAAATTAGCTTTTAATTAATTAAGGTGGGAGCCATGCTTCAAGTAAACTAAACGCTGTCTCTCTTGTTTTTCCATATGAGTGGTTGAAGTTGAGGCAAGTATTCGTGTATGAGTCAAAAATGTCAATTCAATCTCAATTGCCTTTATTATTATAAGTTGGGCGATAGATCAGTAGGAACAATTCATAATTCTTTTTCTTTGGCTATGTCAAAAGCCATTTGAGGTATAATTGATGAGCTTGACTGATATAAATGATTCCTATTATATTTAGTGGATGTTATGCACAGCAAAAATATCTCTATCAATTCTGAAATGCTTGATTCCTGAAAATAGTAAAAGTGATAAAACTGTGAGATTTCTTAGAAGAAATATCTGGATTCGAATTACATTAATCTTATGACTATGACTAGTGAAATTCTGAATTGCATTGACCCATAATCTAAAAGAGGGATTTATTCACAAAGCATGCATGCAAAGAAATTAAAGTGGGAAACTTTGGTTTACGTAGAGTTAAACATTGATTAATATTAATGGATATTAATTTATTAGACTTATGGCTCCCAATCATTGAGCCAACCCAAGCCTTAATAATCTTGGAATTAATTGTACGAAGATGCATGGTTGGATGAGTAGCAAAAACCTAACTCATTCATGTTGAGATTTAATGATTTATTAGCTCGCCCATAAACAAAGGAATGATGGAATCATCAATAGACAGTAGGGCTCTTGTGGACGATATAATTAAGTAGTCAATTTTTTTTTTTCTTTTTTATACATAAAATCTTGTAAATGTCACGGGTTTAAGAAAATTTAGTACCATTTTTCCATGAATAAGACAAAACTCTCTCTTGCTCCTTGTCTGTCATGATGGAGAACAACTCTAAAATAGCTGCAAAATCAAACATATTTATTTTTTAAATATACAAATTAATTAAAATATTTTTTTTTTTATAAAAAATCTCATTCAAGTCATACTATTTTTTCATGATCAAGTTTACCCCATTGAGATAAATGCACAATCATTTTATTAAGTAAATAAAAAATTTAATCTTAAAACATTAAGAAAAAAACAAATATTTGAATTTACATTTTTTTATATATATAATTTACTTTTTAAATATTAAAATCATCCCTTTGAAATTGAAAACACAGATGTTGCTTTGCTTGTTATCGTGAATCCTTATGTATTGCAGTCTGCAAGAAATAGGTTGCTTCAATGGATTTGCTCGAGTTGAGTGGACGAGAAGCAAACAGGACCCAAGGCATATTTTTTGATAGTATTATTTTAAAGGGTAAATTAAAAAAAAAAAGAATTTTAAAGGGGTCATTGAGTATAACAAAAATTAATGGGAGTTAAAAATAATTGGAAGAACAGCGTACGACTACGGCTTATTAATCCGCAGACAAAACAGCATCATTTATTTGACTTTTTCGATCCGTGTAAACTAATTTAAACAAAGTCTAAGGAGTCAAGCTTTTTTCTCACTCGCTGCACTCACTCGTGTAATACACGCTCCCCGGAAATATCCACAACGGGGCGTTTAAATAAGGTTGGATGAGCCTATACTGAAGAGTCGCGGCTCAAGCTTGAGCCACAATTTTAAATTTTGATTGAGTTCGAGCCACAAAAGTTGAGCTCAAGCCGCGCTCCACAATTTTTCTAAAATAAGAAATATTTTTAAAAATTATGTTTTTTAATAAAAAAATATTTATCTAAAAATAAATAAATATATATATATATAACATTACTCCCATAAAAAAAAAAAAGTTATTTGGATTATGTTGTTGTGAGCGGTGGAGTAAGTGACAACTAATAATACATACATACTTACAAACAAGTTTATAATTACGTAATTACATGGATTAAGATGGATATTAATTAAAATTAAAAATTAATTTTATTAATAAAAATATATATAATTTTATCATGTAAAAATTCAAAAATAATACACCAGAAAAGTAATTAAATGTGATGGATAAAAGGTCGTATTGGTAAATAAGTGAGTCTAGGGAATGTGTAAGAGGTAGTTTTGGTGGGGTCAGACTTGATGTGTGTGCCAATTCATTTTTCAGCCCGCCAACGGAACACCGAAAGCAGTAAGATTTTTCAAAACCCCAAAATCTGAATTTTTATTTATTTATTAAAATAATTATATAAACTAATTAAAGTGCAAGCGTGAAACTCACTCTGATCAAAACTCAATCGTTTCTCGTCTCTTATTTCAAAGCCCCTTTCTTTCTCTCTTTATTTACCTATTCCCTCTGCTCTGCACATTTCACACAAACTTAGAAAAAGAAGAGAAAAGAGAGCGAGAGTGAGATGGGTGGCGGATTGAGCTCTTCTTCTTTTGTATAATGAACTTTCAACCTAAACAAACACCACTTCTTCTCGGAAGAAGATGGCAATTCTTCATCCCCAACAACAACATGTTTATGATAATGACAACGACTATAACCCTTCTTCGTTTTTGCTAGATGAACTCTACTGTGAAGAGGAAGAGATAGATGATGTTGTGCAAGAAGAGTGTGATGAGAGTGAGAGTAATGCTATAGTTACTCATTGTAATGGTGAAAATCCTTCTTTGTTTCCACTTCTCTTGTTTGAGCATGACTTTTTTTGGGAGGATGATGAGCTTCTCTCTCTCTTCTCGAAAGAACAACAACAACAGACACTTTTCAATGTGAGTCTTGTGGAGACGGATTCTCGTCTTTCTGTAGCTCGTAATGAGGCTGTGGAGTGGCTGCTCAAGGTCAATGCCCATTATGGATTTGCCACTCTCACTGCAATTCTGGCCATTAACTATCTTGATAGGTTCCTATGTGGATTTGATTTCCAAAGAGATAAAGCATGGATGATCCAGCTTTTGGCTGTTACTTGTCTCTCTTTGGCTGCCAAAGTTGAAGAAACTCAAGTGCCTCTTCTCCTAGACCTCCAAGTATGTAAAGTCGACAACTTTAACATATATAACCATAGATGTTATTGTTATGCATTTATATTAAATCGATCTGGGTTTGTTTTCGTTTGTAGGTTGAGGCAGCTAGGTATGTTTTCGAGGCCAAAGCCATTCAGAGAATGGAGCTCCTGGTGCTCTCTGCACTCAAATGGAAGATGCATCTTGTCACCCCACTTTCATTTCTTGATCATATCATCAGGAGGCTTAAACTGAAGAATAATATCCACTGGGAGTTTCACAAGAGATGTGAGGGTCTCCTCCTCATTGTGGTCTCCGGTAAGAATTCAAGTTCCTATTTTGACCACAATAACTTAGATCTTTCGATGAGAACAAAAACTACAGCAAGAAAATTACGGTTTTGTTTCGATTCATGAAGCAAAAGTAACGTTTTTTGTTTGTTTGTTTTTGTTAGAATCAAGATTTGTCAGTTATCTCCCGTCTGTATTGGCAACTGCGACAATGATGCACGTTATTGACCAAGTCCAGCCTTTGAATGCCATTGACTACAAAAACCAGCTTCTGGGTGTTCTCAAAATAAGCAAGGTAATAGATCTAAACAGCCATCATTACAATCTGTTGTTTGTTGGGTACATTATTTATCGTATTATCATTGGTCTAATACAATTATTAACACATAATGTGGGCGTTAATGATATTTAAAACTCAACTACATTGTAACAGGACATAGTAAATGAGTGCTACAGGCTTATTCTGGAGCTGTCCAACACCAAAAGCAACGCCTATCAGAATCAACGCAAGCGCAAGTGTGAGGCATTCCCTTGCAGCCCCAGCGGTGTGATTGAATCTGAGTTCAGTTGTGGGGAAAGCTCAAACGAGTCTTGGACAGTGAACAAGCCACAGGTCTTTTCATCGCCAGATCAAAATAGGGTGTTTAAGAAGAGCAGGGCCCAAGAGCAACAGATGCCTTCGCCAGTGCCATCTCTGAATAGGGTGTTTGTGGACATTGTTGGCAGTCGTCCCAATTAAAAAATCTTTCTCTGTCTCTCTTCGTTTATAAATATTATATGAAAAAAACCAAAACATTTTTGTTTTATGTATAATAAATTAAGATCAAGATCAAACATGTCTTCTGTTGGCTTCTCACTAGTCTAAACTCTGAGAGGAAGAATGTGATAAATTGAAATAATTAAGTTAAGTGTAATCGTAATCAAAATTAATTAATGTGGAAAATAGTTAGATGGGGCTTGTCTGTTTGTTTGCATGTGAAGAGAAGAAAATGTTGTCGGCCAGTGAAGTGCAGTGGGGATTATGGGGTTTGGTTATAAGAGACTTTTTGGGTTTGACCTGGTAGCGAGGGCCATCCCAGCCACGCCAAGTTCCCTTTGTTGAGGTGACTAATGCTTGCTCTCAATAACCTAATCTCAACTAAAAAACATCATCCATTGCTCTTAGATTTCCTACACTTTTTGGAATGACTCTTGTGGGGACTTTCCCACCTCTCAAAATTTTCACTCGCACTCCCTCTCTCTTATAGAGCGCGGACAATATAAGCTCAATGCTCATATCAAACATATGAAATTCCAAATCTAATTGCCGGTAAATTAAGTCAATAGTTCAATTTTAAAATATTCTTAGAAGACTAACCCAAGCTTTCAAGTTTGACATTAGACTCCTTTATCACTCAATCTACAGTAGCAGACAATCCCACTTACCTAATTTGCTTGGATTTCAAGTTAAGTTTATTTCACAAGTTTGCTATTTAAATGAGTGAGGCCAATGAACTAGTAAACACTACACTCAAGACTGTTTACTAAAGAAGATTTGAAAGCTTGTGCATTGAATTTGAAGAGTTCTCTCGTCAAGAAGTTTGAAAACAAGGGGATTTTAGTTGAAGTTGGGTTTATTTTTGTATGTAATACTGATGTTTAAATCATGCTGACAAGTCAACTGAAAATTGAATGCGTTATGTTGGAGGAAGCTTCTGGTAGTCTTGTTGGACTATTAAATGTGTTGCTGTCAATAACCTAACTATTTTGTATTCAATGATGATACAAATCGACCAATTACCAATAATAGAATACTTACTCTTATAAAATATTTATCTGAATTTTTTTTATTTAGTTTATAAGATAATTTTTTATTATTAATTATGATATGACAGATGATATAAAAAATAATTTTATTATTAATTTTAATTTAGGTATTAAAAGATCATTATCTTTATTTATTAAATTTTTAAGATAAAAATACATTTATTTATATTTTGGGCATAAATTAAAGAAGAAGAAAATAAAATCTAATTAATTATAATAAAAATTACAGTGTGGTGATACTTGGGCAGTAAAATTTATTATTAGTAGTAGTAGTAGTAATAAAGGTTCCCTCTCACTTTTTTCACGTGTTGGATATTTATATTAAAATTTTCTTTTCTTTTCTTTTCTTTCAATCTTGACAGTGCATGCCTGTGCTGTGCCACCTTTATTGGAGCAAAAATATTTCATTATCAATCTCATAGAGTTTTAGGGATTTTGACACTCATTTTCTCATAAATCTAATTTAAAAACTGACAAATTTACATCTAAATTTATTTATTGTAGATTTTTTTTTCCACAAGGTACAAAAAATCACCTTAATTAGTCACAATAATTGATTGGGGTTGATTAACAAAATTAAATTAATAGAGAGATTAGGTAGTGGACTCAACAGAAATTGTTGACATTCTCTAGCAACCTACAATGCATATCCACTAAATGAAGCCTTTTACAAGAAATGACAAAGTAGGAAAGTAAGAATGAAGGAAATAAAATATTTTTATAACAATAATGTTAGAGAGAGAGAGAGGGGGGGCTTTAAGTGTAGGGTACAGCCTCAAGCACATCAACTCAATCTATAAAAGGTAAACAGGTAAAAGCTGAAATTGAAATTGGGAGACAAAATCTTTAGTTTGTGTCTGAATCAGTAATTAACTTCACCATCATTATATCAGATAAATAAAAAGTTTTTTTTTAATATACGAAACTTTTCTATTACTATTTGAACTACCTTAAAGCAGTGTTGTTAAAATTGTTTCTAAGGTTAGTGGATTATTTTGTGGGGTTTATACTGTGCAATGAGAAAAATCATAAGCATGCTAGGTAGCTATAAAGAAAGAAAGAAAGAATGAGAGACTGAAGCGGAAAGGAACTGTTTTTTCAAAGGGAAACAGGTTGTTTAGTGATTGAGGCCCACTTCAATAATTGTAGAATAATATTTGATCTTTGCTTGGTGATCTAAAAAACAATTCTTTTGACCTGGTCTTCCTCTTGCCATGTTTTCAATTCATTACTAAATCACAGGAGTTTGGACCGAAAACCCTTTTTGTAATTTCTTCTTCTACTCTTTTATTTTTGTCTTGCTCAACAGCTGTAAAGTCTTAAAAAGACAGCAAAAAATAGGACCCAAATGGGGCCTCTCTGTCTCTCATTCTACCTAAGTCTGGGTTTGTTTTATTTTAAGAAAAATGGTGACACCATTTTTATAGGACTCACTCACTAATTAACAATTTCAATTTTTTTTTTTTTTTTATTTATGCCCTCTGCCCTCTGCCCTCTGCCCTCTTCTACCTTTAGCTATTTGACATGCAATCAATTACTCTTTTGACTCAAACCCAACCAAAATCTTCATCATCTCAACTTTCTATAATGTTTCCACCACATAACATGGCAACCATGTTACTTCACCCTTTGTAATTCTTTTCTTTCTCCATGTGTCTTCTTTCCTTTACATTTTGATATAAGCATGACATCCATTTCTTATCATATATATACATAATTCAAGAGATAATTAATTAAAGCATTATTAGAGGTGAAATAAGGAGAATGGTGTGAAATTCACACAAAAGATTAACTTTGTCAGGTGGAAAGAACTAAAAGAAGCAAAATTTACTGAGATTTTTCATGTCCATTCATTTGAAGGGCTACCCAACAAGATCAGTTCAATCAGAAAATCATCTTTACATGCATCTACTTTTTCATTTGTCAGTGCCCATACATTGTCCTGGTTACCTTAATCACTCATCACTGTCACTCAACATTGTTAAAATAGGATCTCCAATTAAATTCAACTGGGTTCCCCTATAGAAAAATAAACAAAATTCATCTGGGTTCTTTCCCATAATATTAGAGGTCTTGTTATGGGAGAGATTGGGGTCATTACCAAAAGATGCAACTTCTTATGTAATTACAGTTATCTTTGGTTCAACAAGAAGACATATATAGGATAGAAGCTCTGAAATTTATAGAGTAATTGTGACAGAGTGCAAGGCAACAAGAGAAACATGTTATGAAATGTGTTTGGAAGTTTGAATTAACATGTACATAAATATAAATTAAATAAAAATGGCAGATGGCCCCAGGGGGCATAGAGAGCTGAGGGCAGCTGAGGAAATGCGCGCAGGTAGTGCAGAGAGCAGTGGCCCCTAAAAAAATCAGAAATGCAGGACCCCAAGCTTCTGCAAATAAAATTGCATGTCTAATACGTGAATCATATAACTAGTGTGGGAAGTGAAGTCCTTTCATCTCATTCATACCTTCTGTAAGAGTTAATGTGTTGATTCTACCCAATAAGCATCCAATGCCTTCCACCATTACATATCATCTCATCTCATGTAATGCCAACATATTAAACCAACTGTTCCCTCATCCACCCAAAACTTTTCGTAAATGGAGTACTGCAAAAATATGTGGGTGGATGCTATGTTTGCATTTATTCATCTAGGACCCCACTACATCTTTGAAAATTAATCAAAAAGAACTCCTATGGCTGATGATATTTCATTTTAGGCCAGAAGACTTATTCCCACCCAAGGTATAGTGAAATCTCAAACTTCTAAACAGTCACCCATGATTTAGAAAACTAATAATTTTCTCTAAAATTAAGTTAGGGTTAAGGGCAAAATCATCATTTAATAATAATATTTAAAGTTTATATCATTTTACCCCTTTAATTTGAAAAACTAATAATTTTCCCCCAAAATTAAGTTTTAAGAAGTAACATTTTCTTCCCTACTTACGGTTTCCAATTTCGCCAGTGAATTTTTGGCTAACGATAGCCGATCTCTCTCCTTTTCAGTGTCATCTCTCCCTTTGGTGCTCGATATCGGACCAAAGACATCTGGATATGACAAAATCCAAACGAAGAGTTAAACTTTTCGTTTAGATCTTCATCATCCAAACGAAGTTGGTTTTGTCTAGATGACGATGATAACGATCTAGACAAGGAGATCAGCCTTGTCAGACTGTCATCATTATCCAGACGAAGAGTTTTAACTCTTCGTCTAGATTTTATTTGGATTTTATCGAATCTAGACATCGTCAATCTGATATTAAACATCATTGGGAGAGATGACACCGAGAAGGAGAGAGATTAGCCATCATTAGTCGAAAATTTACCAGTGAAATTGGAAACCCTAGGTAGGGGACAAAATGTCACTTTTCAAAACTTAATTTTGGGAGAAAATTATTAGTTTTTCAAATTAAATGGGTAAAATGGTATAAACTTTAAATATTATTGTTAAATGATGATTTTACCCTTAATTCTAACTTAATTTTAGAAAAAAATTATTAGTTTTATAAATTATGAATGGGTGTTTGAGTTTTTGAAAGCTACAGTGTGAAAGTTTGAGGTTTCATTATACTTTGGGTGAGAATAAGTCTTTTGGCCTTTCATTTTATATATGTGAATGATGAATCATACCTAACAATGGCCCCCAATAGATAACTATAGGGTCAAAAGAAGTAAGATTTTAAACAAGAAAATAAAAATTCAAATCCCATCAAAAGAAATAACCCAAGTGCCTTCTTCGGTTTGTTCATTAATAACAATGTAACACACATAGAGAGTAATTTTAGTTTCCAAACACCCTCATTGTTAAGTATATACTTCATGAGCAATACTATGTGTACCTATTTTGAGTACACAAATGTATACACACTCATATGTGTCATCATATGATTGGTTATTATTTTATTTTTAATTCAAAATCATCCAATCATATGATGACACATATAAATGTATACACATTTATGTATCCAAAGTGGATACACATAGTTTTATTGATACTTCATTGTCATTTCATACAAATACCCCTAAACTTAGCATCTATATATATAAAAAAAATTCTTGAAAGCTCAAAGCTAGTTTCTACAACATGCCTAATTGTAATATGTAAATTTAATACGTTATGGTGAGAAATTATACATGGTGTATATATTTAGCCAAGTACAATGAAGCCGTTGGGAAGGAGGAGGGCAGATTTTGTAAGACTTGTGGTCCAGATTGGCAGTCATGTATATATACTTGTATATCATGTACATGTATTGCCTTAGTCATCAGGATATGAAAGAAGGGATCCAATAAATTGTTGGGGTACAGTAGGTAGGTTGATGGAAATGAAGTATGTTGGCACATATTTAGACATTCAAATTTATGACTCTAATCAAATTAAAGCCTAGATGGTTGAGTGTTATACATAATTTCTCAATTCAAACTAGTGCTATTTTTAACCTCCTTTTCTTGATTAAAATATGAAATATATAAAGGTCAATGACTATTTCCCATCCAAACTTCGACAAATAACGTTTTTCATCATTTGAGTTTGAAAAGATGACTTTCTCACCCATCATTCATTTTGTTCATGAAAATTATTCGGTTTTACTGTAAATGCTAGTTTATCATTTTTAGTAAAATTATAAAACCACAATGACCGTTATTACTTTCCTAAAGGCTAAACCTGGAAATTTTTTCTTTCAACTTCTCTTTTCCTCCTTTCCTCTTTTTTTCTTTTATGTCTTCTCTTCTTCTTCTATTGTTCTTATTCTATTTCTATTTTATTTCCTCTCTTTTCTCCAGTCTTCCGCAACGATTGGATTTAGAGTCATTAATGGATTCTTCACTCTTAAATGGTGTGAGAAATCCATCAACGATGTCTTCAGACGAAACAAACAAAACCATCATTAAATTGAAGACATGGCTAAATATCATAAATTAATAAAAATAATACTTATAGACTTTGATAGATGTGTAGAAAAATAGATTTTTCAAATGTAAAGGGCGTAAAATGTTGTTTCATCGAAATTTGGTTGGGAAACATGATTCGGCCAATATTTAAACCATGTTGCATGATCTATTTTCACAAAGAGAGAGAGAAGAATTATATTCACTCCCTCGTCTGCTGATGCCAAGAGCCAGTAGAAAAATTCGGTACCACTTTCATCACTCAAAACAGAGGACCAGCTCAGCTGTTAGTGAGGCTGAGCTAATAAAAGATCCCTCCTCTCTGCCTGGCTTCTTAATAACATAATAAATGAACTCAGCTTCAAGTTGTTGATGCCACTTAACGGTGTTTTCAGTTTATTCATTGAGGCTTCCACGTCCTGGAGATAAATGGAACTCCATGGGAGATTTTAAACACTTCGCACTGCAAAGTCTCCAGATGGAACTAAATGGATTTCGCATAACTCTTCTATATAGAAAAATAATGGTAAGAAAGACCCAAAAAATACTTGAATAAGAGGACTGATATATTATTATAATATTATTATTGAAGTGCAAGGTTTATAATATGATGGTATGATATTGGTGGAGAGTTTTACCAATATAGGCCAAAAGATTTATTCCCACTCAAAGTTTAGTGTTTTTCCAAATTTTTATTTATTAACTTAAAAAAATTTTTAATATTTATACGTAAACAGTCAAAATTAATTAAACTAGTTAAATTTTAAAAGTACAACCATCATTTATTCAATAATATATTGAAAATACTAAAATATTATTTATTTTCTCTTAAATTTAAAAAATTAATAAATTTTCTTTATAATTAAACTTTAAAAAGTTTTATTTCCCCTTATGGTTTTAATATTGTCCTTCCTTCTCTAATGACAAGACTCCAGCGAAGACCGTCTTTATCCCTTCTTCTCCCTCTGCCATCGACAATAAAGGCTGACAATGAAGAAACGCCAGCGCACAATGTGAAGCCAACGTGTGTCTTCGTCTTTATAGACAAACAACGGCAATTTGTCTTTTTCCATCCTAAATCGGCATTAGAAGACGTTGACAAAAGGTTTGTTGGTGTCTTCTAACACCGATCTAGGGCATACGAAGACGAATTGTCTTCATCTGTCTATAGAGACGAAAAGTCTCTTTGTCAAACGATCTTCGTTCGAAGAAAACGCATGACCTTGTCTAAAGACCACAACAGAGAGACCATGAGGGAAAACGTTGATGAATGGGAAGTCATTGTTCACCGAAGAAAGGGAGATCAAAACCATAAGAGAAGAATTTATCATTTTTCAAACTTTGGATAAGAATAAAAATAAATTTTTAAACCTGAAAGAAAAATATGATAAATTTCTAGTTTTTTTTAATATTTTTGTTAAATAAAAATTTTATCTTTAATAATAACCGTAAAAATTAACAAATTGATAAGTGTTTGAGATTTTTAAAATTAATAAATAAAAATTTGGAAAAAACACTACTCTTTTGGTGGGAATAAGTCCTTTGGCCTAACATAAATATCATTTTGATAATGTTAGGGGTGTGATAGGAATGGTGACCCATAACGCACGGCATTGAATGTGTTAAGAGAAAGGGTAGATGGGGATGTTTGATTGCACTGCTTCTTCTAATAAATGTAGTAAAAATATTAACGGCAAGGCATGAATAGCGTTGGCATATAAGCCTCAAGAGTGTGTTTATTTACAGGGTAAGAATAAGGAGAGGACAAAAGGAGCATTTCATACGCTGAGGGTCAGGTTCAGCCATGTCCCAAAACTCTGTGACTTTGGCTGCCTGGCCTGCCACGCTGCAAGTATGTCTGCTTCTCGGATCAGACAAAGATTTGGGTATCTTATGGCAGGCCCAAGTGACTCATCCATCCTCACTCCGTAATTTGGTCTAACATCGAATAACATTTTTCTATCCATTAAATATATATTATACACTTTTCCAAAATCTAACTAAGTTGACGATAAAAAGTTTTAATAAAGCAATAGAATATTAAATTACTATTCTACCTAGCTCTAATTATTTCACTTTTGACAAAGTACCTTGTAGCTTTAATATTGAGGTCTCTTTCAAACACCTCAGGTGATTGTGTACCCTTGTTACATTAGAAAATAGGGCCAAAAACTTGTACGCATCTAAAATATGATGAAAACCCAATGATTTATTTTTTAATATTTAAAAATTTAAACATTTAAAAAAAAATTTGTTAAAATTTTAAGTTAAGGTTAAAAGTCAAATTGTTATTTTAATAATAATATTAAAATTATATATAATTTATTTTATTGTTTCTCCTAGATTTTAAAAACTAATCATTTTATTTGTATGTAAAGTTTTTTAATTTAAAAAAAATCATATTTTCTCTTTCATATTTTTCTAATTTCAATCGCTCGTTATAACTTTTAAAAACTACAGTTTCACCCCCTCTTGAATTTCAATTTTTGGGATCCTCTTTGTCCATTTCTAGCATCCTCTTTCACTTGAGTCGAGTCGAACCGATATCAACCTTATCTTGTTTGAATTATCCACTAACGATAGGAAAATACCATGTGATGAAAAGAAGTTTTTTCATCGCACTATACAATGAAGAGATGTCTCTTTGTCTCATCCAAGATATTTGTGCGACGAAGATAGCTTCATCTCTTCATCACAGAGACATTTCTCCTCGTCAATGGATAGAGCGACAAGGTAAGGTCAATGTCGACTCAACTTAGAAGAAAGAGGATGTTGGAGATGCATGTAGAGGATGCTAAAAAGATGTCGAAAACTAAAGTTCAAAAAAAGAGTGAAACTACAGTTTTTGAAAGTTATGAGACAGCTAAAATTGAAAAAATATGAAAACTTTAGGTTTTGAGTGGGGAAAATGTGATTTTTTAAAGTTATGAAACTTTGGATAAAAGTAAAATGGTTAGTTTTGAAAACTTTGGAGGGAAAATACAATGAATTTTATATCTTTTTAATAATATTATTAAAATGCAATTTTACTCTTGATCCTAACTAGAAATTTTAACAAAAATTTGATTGTAGATGAATGTTTAGGTTTTTTAAAGTTGGAAAGTGAGAGTTGGGGACCTCACTATACCTTGGGTGGAAACAAGTCTTTTGGCCTACAAAATAATTACACTTCAATTTTAGTGGGCAATAATTGTTATTCAATATTAAGCAGAGTACCAAAATCGTGATAATTACCAATTTTTACCCTTCCTATTACTTATAGATAAGAAGATCTTTCGTCCACGTTTTGAGTTGATTAATATACTAGTGATACATCTAACTGTCAATTGCATAATTTATCGTTATCTGATGACTAATCATCTCTTAAGAGATGAATTTGTAAATTTAATCAAAAAAAAAGTTTTGAATACATAATTATCAAAGAAGATATCGCTTAGGTTGTGATATGGTCAATCATGACCAATTTTGATTTTTTTAAAACAAAAATGTATTAATAGAAAAAAAATTCTCGTACTTATAAAAGTATTCAATTACAATTTAAATTTGTCAAACAAAAAAGCAAACAAAAGCAAAACAAGTAAATATCATAATTTAAGATCACACTTTGTGAAAACTATCGAAAAAACATTATAAATAAGACTTAAGAGGGAGTAAAAGGGAAGACAAGATCTATAGAGCACATGAAACAACCAAGCTTGCACATGACCTTTTTGGTTTAGGTTTAACAAAGACCCATACTTCAAACAATGTTCAAACTTATCGTCCCCGTCTTTGAAGAATTCCTTTCATCTCTCAAACAGTCTATCCGGACCGTTTGCTTTGATCCCAATGAACTCTCAAGGCACGCCATTCCCAACAATTCCACACTCGGTTGTACACCACTTAGCAAAAATTACCTGACTCAAGCTAGTCCCTTAGACGCAATGCACCAACATTGACAGCTAGGAATAGCACCTAGGTTCTATGACTTTTGGATTGAAAGGACAATGATTGGGATGTGAAGATTGACAGTTCTCAAATCTTTTTTTTTTTTAATTTTGAAAAATAATCATAATGATGTTATTCTTTTACAATAGATTTTTTTAATAGTTATACATTCGATAAGTGAAATAGTGTTTGTAGGCCAATCCTTGGGTGGGATGTTACTCTTTGTCAAAGCCCTTATGAATTGTTAACTTGGTCTTGCACAATCACCTTCTCATGTGACAACCAAAGCCAATATTTTCCTAAACACTTCGAATGCTTAGAGCCACTTGTTTTCTCTGGGTAAACTATGGGCTTTTGGTGACAGCAGCCTTCATCAAATATACAAAAGTAAAGTCATTATCTAAATTATAAAATGAGTTTTACCCGCTGTCTATCCTGTGAAGCTGATGAGCAATGAGTGATGATACAGAAGTCAAGAATCCCTCCAAAATTAGTCAACTTCAGAATAAGTCAAGTTTCATTGGGATGAGTTTAATGCTTATATGAGTGCATTATTGAGCAGATGATACTGACAGAGTTGATGAACAAGGTTGGGCCACATCTCTTAATTTTTACTGCAAAACTTGAAACCTGTGACTACAATTTCAAGTACACAAATGAAACATACAAAATATGAAATCCTTGTGTCTCAACCACAGCACAAAATATGAAATCCTTGTGTCTCAACCACAGCACAAGATGAAGATACCAATGGAAACTAGTGCTGAAATGTTTATGACGATTTAAATTATGGCTTATAAATTCTTTGATGCTCCTCGTAAAATCAATAACAACTGAAGCTAAAAACAAATATCAGAAATTCAAGTGATGAGTAAATGCTTTTGATGATGTATTTTTATGAAGCAAGACTTACAATAGTATTGGCTGCACTGTCTTCAAGTAATTACTGCTCTACTGTTTTTTACCAAATAGCAGATAGTTGGGGACTTGAACTTTGTTTGGTTGCTGAAGAAATTCACCTATAAGCCAAGCCCATCATCATTTTTATTTTATTCGCCAGTTTTGGGACAGCTCAACCAGAGCTGACTGTAGTCTAATCATAGGATTCACTTAGATAAGAGCTGAGGTGGTTGGTACAAAATTTTGTCCAACGTGGAAACCCGTGAAACAGAATACACCAAAAGCATATGCCAAAATAACTATGCACCTTTGCCTGCTGGCAAGAAATAATATGCATGGCCGCATGGAATCAACTAGATTAAGAATGAGCCTAGACTAGCCATAGATTATTTCCGAGGTAAATATACACTAAAACATGTAAAAATTTTCAACATGGTTAAATGGTAGCACCAGTATAAGATACTATTTTGATGTTTGGTTTGCATGGTTTGTGAAACCAGTAATTTTGGATTTGTCAACTCAATTTTAACAAGAAACAGCCAAGTTAATACAATCATCCTCCTCGCATATGTGCTCCAAGTTCACCAAACTGATCATCGGCTTCCACTGTATCCTCAGACAGGCGAACTGCATCCAGCTTTTGTTTCAGAACTTCTATGGCATTCAGTACCATCTGAGAAGCTTTGATTGCACCTGTAGATTCCACAGTGAATATAAAGCTGTCTTCTTTGCCATAGATCTCTACAAGTCCTGGCTTCCCCATGGCTTCTGCCTTTTTAATCACTTCATCATCATAAGTGTATGCCTCAGGATCAACCACTACAACCTACAAATTTTAGAATCACTTAAAGAGATTAGATAATAACTTTACAGAGGCATTGTATTGAAGGAAATGATTACATCATAACCAAGTTATAATAATCATACATAGGAATTTTGGCAGATAATCAGTTAAATAAAGGTGAATCAGGGCCCAAATATACTAAATATTAACCTTCCAAGCCAAAATTACTTTGACTTAGTAATAACATCATGCATCATGCTTATAACTGCCGCATTATTGTTTCTTGACATTCCCCAATACCAAACACGTGTGTTCCCAACATTATTAATCTTGAGTATGTTTCACAACATACTGCATGCAAGTTCAGTGGACAAACCCACCATAACAGCATCCAAAAGCTAAAAATCCTACCATTTCCAATAACACCTTCAAAGACCCTCAAAATAAAAATCCTAAATGTGTGTGTTCCCATCAAGATGAGTATGTTTCACAGCATACTGCATACAAGTTCAGTGGACAAATCCACCATAACAGAATCCAAAAGCTAAAAATCCTATCATTCCCAACAATACCTTCAAAGACCCTCAAAATAAAAATCCTAAACACGTGTGTTCCCATCAGTACTGATCTTGTGTATGTTTCACAACATACTGCATACAAGTTCAGTGGACAAACCCACCATAACAGCATCCAAAAGCTAAAAATCCTACAATTCCCAATAATACCTTCAAAGACCCTCAAAATAAAATGCTTCAGATGCTGGCCATCATAGACAAAAATAAACATTTTCTCTTCTCCAACCACTATATCCAATTGAAAATATGCATATTCTTTATACCACAGCTCTCCAACCCACTCACCAACATGCCCCCCCACAAGTATTACTCTTTACCACTACAATAAATTCCTTACATTAACATTTTGTCCGCCTGTTACTGTCGTTTGTATTATATGTATCATATAATGATCTAAATAAGAAAAGGAACAAAATATGATATTGAAGAAAATAGTACAATTAACACATTCAAATATCCCAAACTCTAAAAAAGATATTAAAACAGTCTACAAACAGGTTGCAGCTCTCACAGGGTGACAGCTTATTTAATTTTCTTAATTTAGCATCCTAAAAACTCAAGGAAAAAAATCAAACCTTCTAGATTGATGTTCTGATATACAGAGAAGAGCACACAAAAAATTCTGCGATGCGCTCCTTTGATGACAATAATACACCGTAAAGGTCTCTAACAACATCTATACCATTCATATCCACCAGTGTAAACCGTTTAAAAATCAAATAAAAGGAACAAACATTCTGCATCTAGTTCTACCTTTTCCTCTATCTTGGGGAGATCTCTAACTGTTATTCTTATCAGACATTTCAGCTAAAAATAAAGTTAGTTTTTTAAGTCTTCTAAAGCAAAATGACAATTCCATGGTGGAATCACATCTAGCAACAACAGGCATCTTTTTAACTGTAACATACAAGGTGAAGGTTCCGCTAAAATGGATACAACTATTCAGAGAAATTTTTATAAAAGTATTTCAACCTGCCCAGTAGCTTCATCAATGTCAAATACTTTGGTCGGACTGCTTTCAACCCAGGCTTGTTTCTCCGCAAGTGTCAGAGTTTCCATTAAATCTTCATTGATGTGGATCTCTGGTTCGTACAGGAAAGTGACAGTTGCAGCAGGCGACCATTTTGCATGATCTTTGCCTATTCCTTTTCTGGCTATTGCTCTAAGCCTCAGTTCTTGTCCACGACGCAACTTCACAATGATAATGCCCCTAGATGCAAAAGAAATGAACTCCAGTTCAACATGTTAAATATGTAGCTAACTACATGGATCACAACACACCACATCATTGTATTGCAGTTTCAGGAGTTAGAGAAAATCAAGAGAAAACAGAGAGAAGGGAATTTAGATATATTCTATGCAATTTTTTGATAGAAAAAACAAAATGAATATGAAAATTCGGAAAATTCCCTGAATTTAAACACAGGTGATAGACATGTAAAACCTTGAGGCTGCCCCAATAATCAAATTCAGGCCAGGTAAAACTGAGTTCTCACAAAGAAAATAAGCAAGAACCTATTTAGATTGGCCAATATATTCTGAGCAATTTATTGCTAAGGAATAGTTGATAATTAAACAAGACTTGATTGCACTAGTGTTGTTTCCATATAGAGACCAAACGCAATAGACACAAATTAACGGAACACGTTAAAATAAAATTTACACATTACAAGCAGATGGACAAAGAGGGAAATGAAAGCTGCAAAAACCCAAAATGGCTACAATACAAGACCCAACTTTATTACTAGGAATAGTTGATAATTAAACAAGACTTGATTGCATTAGTGGTGTTGCCATCTGGAGAACAAATGCAAGAAACCCAAATTTAAAGGAGAGTAATACTACATGTACAAATAAATTGTACAGACTTATTAATACAACATGATGTGATAGTAATTGATTGAGTGATTTTAAAGTGAGAGAAAAAACAAACAATTACATCACCCAATCACAAGTTGTCACCTCAATTTGTACAATTTGTTTATATACATAGTTTTATTCTTTAAAAGAATATGTTAGAATAAAATACACATTACAAGGAGAATGACCAAGAGGGAAGTGAAAGCTGCAAAAACCCAAAATGGCTGCATTACAAGAAACAACAGAAAACAATTCTATTGCATTACATTATCTCAATAATCCAGGACAGAGAAAAGCCTAGACAATACTAGATATGCTTTGCATTCAGTAAAAAGAAAATGGTATACTTCTATAATCCCCAACTCAACAACATATCAATAACTTTTTCACCACTAAAACCATTTTTCAATCACCAGTCAAGCGTAGTAGAACATAGAAAGGAATTTACATGATATGAAGCTCTGATCCACCTTTGCATTTTAGATGAATAAACCTCAGGCCAATTTAAGACCTTTTATTATTTTGTGTGTGGGTAAGAAACAGTGTACATTTAAATTAAATCCAAAGGAGATAATCTAAATTTCTTTATGCAAAAAAAAGGCCCCGAGGAAGCCTCGAAATCCATACAAACCATGTGCTTTCAAAGCCTGTGAAATTCATGAAATAATCAACAAATGGTTCCTAGCAGTGACGAATGACTGAAATAGAACTCAAGACATCTTGCTTTTAAAATTTACTCCAGATTATAATGGCACATCAGAGATATACAGAATCTACGACCTATTAGTAACGACGTTATTCCATAAACCATCAAAAATCCAAAAATTAAAATTACGATAGTTAAATTACACTAAAAATCCAAATTTTACTTGTAACATGGATGTAAAAAAACTCACCTTTGCTGATCACTTGAATCGTAAGCAGAAGAATCAGCGAAGTCTACGGGAACAACATTATGGTCGGAACTGATCAGGTCCTTACTGGTGACATCCAAAGTTTGGTCGCCCATGCACTTGGCTCTCAGATGGAATTCCACGGAGCAGTACTCGCACTGGCCGTCTCCGTCACACGCGTCGCAGTCACGTGAAAAGCGCATGCTCATGGCTTTCTCGCTGGTGAGAGGGATAAGGCCAAGACGGTGGGCGATGAACTCGTCGTTGAGGACGGTAGAGTTTACTTCGATTTCGACGAGGTCGATAGCAATGGTGGGTACCTCGGCGATCATCACACGCCGAAGAGCGTTGGCCATCGACGCATCAGTGTCGCGGAGCTCGAACTTCACGTAGTCGTCTTTGAGCTCACGAATTTTGACTCTGGGAAATCGCTGGTATGATACACCCTCCATAGTGCTATTCCTCGCCCTGGACTAGGGTTCTGTAAGCTGTGCTTAAACCCAAAATCAAAATAAGGGGCTTGTCTACAGCTAAAGGATGTGAGATAAAACGGCAGTGTGTCACACTGAGCAACGTCGTTTTGTTTTGTGTGTACTTTTTAATTGAGAGTCCGACCGGACTCTGAGAGACCCACACTAGTTTGATGGCATATTTTAATATGTATTGTTATGTACGCAATTTTTGCGAGTAGTCTTAAACTAAGACCCCGCAATCATGATCGGTCATGTCAAGGTTGGCCCATTGGATTACATCCAAATTGCGTTAATGTTGTACTTAAAACTAAGTTGGTTGGATTTAAATTAACAAAAATTTCGTTTAAATTAAATTTAAATTGAGAGAATTAACGTATTTTTTAAACCAAATTTAAGTTAAAAAGAGTTTAATTTGGTCTAACTCACAATTAAATGAATAACTAAATTTGTTTTGAGTTTAGTATATAATTTAATTTAAATCATATCAAATAATTATCAAAATAATTTTGTTTATTACAATTTATTTTTTTTTGAATTTGGTATTAAATTTGTGAGTGGTCTTAAAGCCAAGGCTATAGCCAAGATTGGATCATTGGGTTGGACTCAAATTAAGTTGACTTAATCTTAAAAGTCAAGTTAATTCTATTTGAATTGATGTAAATTTTGTTTAAATTGAATTTAAATCAAACACAGATTAGAATGATCAACTTATTTTTTAAATCAAACTAAACTTAAAATAAAAAAAGTTTGATTTGATCTCACTCACAAGCCAAACAAATAACTCATGTTAATTTGAATTTGATTTATAATTCGATTCGAATTATATTAAATAATTATCAAAATAATTTCATTTTATTCATACATAAAATAATATTATTTTTTCAATAACTTATAAATTTAAACTATGAATCTAATTGAAAAACCAAAAAATAAACTTGACCTAAAGTACAAACTAATAGATTAAATCACACTCAAAGTATTCTCAATTTCATCACAATAAACTCATACTAAATTATTTTTCGTACGAATCCTACTGAAACCAAAAGATATTTTGGTTGATTCAGTAAAGAATCACAACTTTTTCTTCGCAGGCAAAAATTAGCAGTAGACAACAAATTCAAAAAGTTCCTACGCCCACCGTGGGGCTCGAACCCACGACCACAAGGTTAAGAGCCTTGCGCTCTACCGACTGAGCTAGACGGGCTTCTTGCTGACAATAAGCTTCATATAAATACTTTTACAAATACCATACATCTCCCTGAAAGCATTTTATCCACTTCAAATTATTGTTTCCCCTTCAAAATGATCATTTCCTCCAGGAAAATAATTAAAATCCCCTCTTTTACCCTCTTTAAACTGTCTAAAATTAGGTTTCCAAAGCCCCTCTAATAAAAGATATACAATACTTGAAAACAGATCGGATATTTTTCAGTCTCATAGGCTAGTATATAATAATACCACAGCCAGACATTGACTGGTGCAGTGAAAGGTGAGTTTCCCTTCTATTTTTATGCTAAGATTTTTCATACTTTCCATATAGACGTTTTAACATGTAAAACTTTAAGTTCCTTTTACTCTCCTCGGACCATTCATATTTAATTGTTAAATATTTAACATTCCTTTCACTCTTCTCCATTAAAAGACCTCAACCTAACTTAAATATTGAAATGGCTCCAAAAAACTTGTTCTGCACCGCCTTAACTCTTCATATTCTTAGGCTCTTGTTTGTGTTGTTTTATGTATGGCTTATGCCCCTTGTTTCACAAAATATAAGAAAAAGAATAAATTCCTAAGGCAATTAGAAGTTGACCTTACTGTAATAAAAATCAAGTTTTAACAAAACATTTTCCCAGATATTAGGATAAAGGTAAAACAGTCAATAAATTATTAATGTACCAATGACCACAGTAAAGCCACCTACAACAATCTTAAGAGTCATGTCCAATAAGTTTGACAAGTTGTTTATAGTAAACCTTTCTGCATATATTTATAGGAAAGGATAATCTACACTCAATCCTGAAACCATTTTTCACACGACTTATTCCATCCAACTCCTCCACACCCTGTCATTCTTCCTGCCACAATTGAATTAAAAACTCATTTTTAATTATTCCCATTCCAAACACAATGAACATCGTATAAAGGTGAAGCAAACAGTTAAAAACAAGATTTTACAGTCGTAAAATGTAAAAGTAATTCCAGATAACAGTCGTAATAAAGTTTTTGATGAAACTCAATGCTTGAAATCTCACCTGGAAAAGATTATTATTTAATGAGAATGCATCTGATTGGTGATCCCTCTGCACCAAGCAATCTTAGGTGTAAGCAGTGGACTGAATATATTCCTGCTGGCACACCATCAAGTTTAAGGCCTTCCACGAGAATGATTTCCTGAAGAAGAAGACTAGCAATATTGGTGATTGATGAATGTTAAGACTAGTTTTTCCGAGTCCAGCAAGTGGCTGTCAAACATTAACTTCAAATCATAGAATAATCATAATATGGAAATAGTGAAAAGTGGAAACCATATATGGAAGTGGTATCAGCAACAGTGTTCTCTCATGATTGTGAATGCACTTTGCCCACTTCTGGGATGGCAAAAGAATTCATTTTCAATCATATATTTAAAAAATTTTCTAGGGTCTTTAGAAATCTAAGTTGAAAGTTGTCCTACCAAATACACATTCTTACCAAGTTTAACCATAACAAAGTTTATCCAAGATTGTCAGCATGAAATTAGTCAAATTAACCAAAATGAAAGCAACATATGTAATTCATGGCTAAATAAATCCAACCATAGTACACCACAAGTTAGGCATGCTATAGTTTAGTGCAAAAAAATTAACATTTTATGATAGTACAACGACAATGGCAAATTCAAGGGCCACAATAACTACTATATCTTATAAACAATGATTGAAAAACCAAATCGGATGGGCTGGTCCAACTGAGACCAAAACCGAAACAACAATTGGACAGGGGTGAACTGCAGTCGAACCACTGAAACCATCCCGATTCACAGTTTGACCGCTGGGTTACCCCAGTCAGACCTATACATTGGCATTGTCATGAGAATGTCAGTTAAAAAATTAGAATATTTTGGAGGACTAAAACCTGAGTTTGAGCCCATGAAAGAGTGAGTGACTTACCACTAGACCGATTTTTTATTTAACCTACTTTCATTAAAAGATTTTTTTTTTGCAAAAAATTTCCATTGTTGGGAGATGAAGACGAGCACTTGACCATCAGGCCAAATTCATTATTGGTTAAATTTAATCTTGATTTAATATCGAATAATTAAATAGGTAAAATTGTTTTAAATATTATTTTTAATATGGTCAACCCAAACTAACCCCTTCTTTGCGTCAATCTCTGGTCCGAGTCTAAAAATACTGCTTATAAATATAAATAATTTGAATGAGATACAAAAACAGTATAAAATATGAACAGCAAAATGTCTAAAAAAATGTAATAGAAGGAAGTCTATAGCATCAAAAGTGATTCTCTTACCCTACCCTCTAGGAAGACATAGTGAGCTGGAAGTAGATTGTCATAGGCAGCAACAGATAGGTAGTCAATACCTACAATTCACCATAACAAATTTCTAGAGTCTTGTAATTCCAATAATGCATGCTATAGACAGATATAGTTGCACTTTAGAATAAATTTAAAGGGTTAGCAAAAAATCATAAAGGAAAATCAGCGTGAAACACATCTACGTAATGTCTTATTTATCATAATTCCATTAGTGTAATAGTAATCTGAATTAGTACTAAATTGAAAAGTAGAAGCCGAAAGTGCTAAACATGAGAAGTAACAAAATTGCATATGAATAACAAGTCACAACTAAGTCGTCAAGGATTCAACTTCACATCTCTAGAAGATGAAGAGGTTTGTGAGTAAAAAGAAAAATAAGATAGTAGCCATGGCCATGATTTTCCAAAATTATAAACCTTTTCCGCTAGATATTTAATTACAAAATAATCCACTCACTCACATGCCTTCCTAGTAGAACAAGTCAAAGCTTGTTAAATACAAAAAATTAGGATAGACAACCAAAATAGAACATCTTTAAAAATCTTGAGATTTTTTGTTAACTCACAACAAAAACCATAAGTTATGTAATTTCTAACATAATGGTACAAACAGATGCTACGGAAGGGACTGGAGTCATGCCAAACTAAATCAGACCATGATACAATTGACATCTCGATATCAAAGAGAAGGCAGGTGTTAGTAAATCGAATAATGCTGTCATTATTAATTAAAATGAATAAGAATTTAAACAGTAATTTGGCAATGCATGGTTAGTACAACCAACTCCGTACACTTATGACACCATAGAGTTGATCACCTGACTGACTTAACAGAAAAAACGAATAGAATTGCTGTAATGACTCCTAATGGATTTTGATGCCTAAGGTTGAGTAGTTGTTCCTAACTCTTTTTATCAGTTTGACACACCTATTGGATGTTGCCCCAGAGAAGAGAGGAGAATGAGAGATTTATTGATCATGAAGTTAAGCCTTCAGAGCCCTACAACGGTTTCACATATTCTTTTTTTTTTTAAAAAAGAAAATAATCACATGTATGTAAGAATATAGTTGAAAACAACTTTGGTTAAGAAATCAACACATAATACATAATCATATATAAAAGACAAGAGTGGTTTTTAATGCAGTTTCCAATTCACTGGAACAGCATAAAAATGCATATGAAGGTGTTCCTAAAAATATAGTTGCAAACTATTGAAGATAATCTATATCTCACCAACAAGCTTGATGTCAGTGTTTTCCACCAACCATTTTGCTCCATCCTTCATAAATCCAACATAGCTTGTGTCAAACTCCTTTTTAAACATGAGCTTCCTGAGATTGAACTAAACATTACTTCACAATTCACATATAATTTCTTTGCATTGGAACTATTCTTCTGATTTAGCAATATTTTACACTCCTTGAAAAAATTTAAATGAACAGTATCAGGTTCAGGCAAAACCTTTGTAAGATCATATGATATTGGCAGACCTCTTATTGGTTAACAAAAGAATTATAATCATTTCAAGACAACACAGTTGACAGAGAATAAAGAAAAATAAATAAACAGAGTCAAGCAAGTTTCTTTATTAGAAGCAGCAAATTTGTGTCATGCGTGTAAGAAAATCCTTTCAAGCAAGTATTAGGGACCTAATTAACATATGTAAGTGTATCAAGTAAAATACCAACTCAAAACTAAAAACTAAAACATTAACATGGTCCACAATAAATGGAAATTTTATTGATATAAATTTTACCTGTCCGTATTTAACGTCCTAAAAAGCACACGGCGTACTCCCTTCGGAATATGTAAGGACTCCATTACTTCAGCTGTAAAAAATAGATTTGTTTATAGATTGAACATGAAATAAGCTTATCATTTATCAGAGAGCAACTTTACACATACAGAGTCACTATGCAAACTTATAGAGCATTGATGCATAGTTACCACATCATCTAGTTAATTTACTTCATTTGTTTTAAAATTACACTGCTCTAATCACATCATTTCTCATTGGTTGCAAAGTTAGTTTGGACAGGGAATGTATATATTTAAATTTTAACAGCTTAAAAATATGTTATGCAACAGGGTAAATATAAATTATTTAGGCATATAAGCACAAAAAATAAGGCCGTATTAAAAGAAAACTTATTTGAACTTTGTCACTGAAACTAAGTTAACTAACCAATTAACGTTTTCAATGGCTGAAAAAAGCCTTCAACAAGAAAAGCATAACAAACTTTGTTTCTAAAATTGCAGAAAGAAGCAACAAACATCATACCTGTTATGTTCTTATCTCTTGGAACGTCAACTAACAGCGCAGGCCCTACACACAATACTCCAATCAAACACATAGTAATAAAAAATTAAAATCACAAAACACAGTGTTAAACCAGCAACTAATTAATCACCGTTCAACACGTGCAAGTCAAGAGTATCAACGTCGAAGCCGGCATCAAAATAATGATCGAACACGTGACCAGGGGCATCCACGTGAGTTCCAGTGTGCGTCGGGAGCTTCATCTCTGAGTTGTTAGCGAGCGAGCCGTTCTTAATGCTAGCAGGAAGCCATAAGAACTGTCCGAGCCCCTCCATCTTGTCCCAAGACGGCATGTCTTCCGTATAACGATGGCTGATATCATAGATTTGGCCTTCACCGTAAATCTCTCTTCGGACCGGCTTTAGTTCGCCGGATAGAGCGCAATCGTCGTTGTCAACGCCGGGGATTGACGGATAGGCGGTGTTTGCTGCGACAGTGAGTGTAATTGAAGTGAGAAAAAGCAGCAGAAACGAAGTGGTTTTAGCCATGATTCAGAGTTTACGGTTGTGCAAGCGTTGACAAAGGAGACACAGAAAGGATTCATATAAAATAAAAATTAGAGGCAAGTATCGAATCAAATGGTTTAAAAATTATAGTTTAATTTGTTCTGATTTTTAAAATAGTTTGAATTAGGTTAGAATTTTTTAAAACTATTTTTTCAGTTTGAATTACGGGTTGGATGATTTTTAAACTGAATTAAACCGTAACCATATTTTTTTAAAATGCATATATATAATTATGTTTGATAAAATTTTTTAATAAGTAATTAGGTATACAATTTGTCATTTCATATTTATTTTGTTATTTTTTTTATATGTATATATATATATATTATATTTATTTTACACATATATATTATGTTATATTTATAAATGAATAATTTTAAAAGATTCAAACTATGGTAGTTAAATCATATGTCATATTATGTATCAAAAATCTTATTTACAATATCATGCATCATATTGTATGATACACCTTTTAAAAATTAAAATAATAAAATATTAAATTGACACATTATTATTTAAGAAAATATCACCAACACCCTTAATATTTTAAAATTTTTCATATATACTCCTAATACACTATCTTTTTCTCTAAAAAAGTGTATTAAATCTTATTAGTAATATATATAGTATCGTATAAGACGTTTACTGTATCATATTAATTTAATACACTTTATAATATATATCGTTTTTTATCTATATCGTATTATAAATAATATGTATCATATATTTTAGGATATTGATAACTATAGTTCAAATCGTAATTCAAACTAGACCAAACTATATTTTTTTAATTTGCTTTGGTTTAAAAATTTTTCAAACTATTTTTTTCAATTTAATTTGAAAATTTTGTCAAACTGTATTAAATCAGACTATGCAAACCCCTAATAAAAATGATTCTTGTTTTGATAGGATATTAATATATTTTAACATTTGTTCAAGTTGATAAGTTTGTGTTGGTCTAGGAGTCATTTTATGAGCTATATTAAATATTGCATCTTAAATTATTATTTAAGGCTAAATTATTTTCGTATTAAAATCTCAATCTAAGGCAAAATCCACCTAATAATATAAATGTGATTAATAATGTAGACAAATTTTGGAACTCCTTACGGATTCTTGATTGGTCTCGAGCTAAGTGTGATATAAGGTTTTATCTCTTTCATTAATAAAATTCAAAAAATTTATCGATATGAGAGGTGTTAAATCAAAATACATATATAGAAATTATTGTATGTCACAATGACATCAACAAAGTCGTTGTAACAATAGATGGAGGACCGAGAGGAGAGAGAATTTGAAGAGACATTGTGGGTCATTTTTTAATTTTTTAAATGAAATGATAATTTTTCTTTTTATTGTAGATTTTCTACTAAGTTTTAAGTGAAAAAAGTATGTGAAACTTTGTTTTTGGGTGAAACGTTTGGTGGGAAAATAAAATTCACCCTACTCTTAGGTTTAAGGGAATTTTGTAACCTCCCATGGTGGTTGGCTTTTCAAATGTTACCAAATAACAATTATTCCTAAATGAATAACTTATAAGAATCACCCATATTGACACATCCTGAAAATTTAGTCACATAAATATAATTAACTTAAAGCCATTGTTTTCTTTATTGTTGTAGTTGATCACCACTTATAATCTGAGCAGCCATGGTGGTTGTCTATGTTTATAATGGTAAAGAACAATATTAATAACAATTTGTGAAAATTAAATAAGATTAGGTATTGATTGAAATTGTAAAAAAATCACATATATCGCTAGTTGTTAGTGATACAAGTAATAGATCAAAGCAAAGTTCCCAATAATCTCACAATTTGTAAAGATATCGAATGATAAACAGTCACGAAATAAAAGATTAAGTCGAAATGAAGTTAAAGAGAAGAAATAATAAAATATTCAATGACTTTGTCTCCTACTATCATGTAAAAAGCAAAATAATAATTTTATCAGTTAATTTTATTAATGGTGTTAAATTTGGATTAAAAAAATATTATTTATATCATCAAAAGGTGAAAAAGTATCTTTGGACCAAACATTTGGGGGGGAAAATGTTATTCACTCTAAAGCAATAGGCTTCTAGGAGGTCAGCTTGCAAGTACTAAAATTGTACGCGTGTCATAACGGTGGAATGGGCTATGTGGCATTAACGTGTACTAATTTGTTTCTTGTAGGCCTGATAACTTATTGGAGATGGGCCAAAAATTTTAGCTCCGTTTCTTAGTCTACATAACATCATGCGAGAAGGAAGTGTGCTAGTGGAAATAGGCAATATTATACCTATCTATATATTTTATATAATTTAAATATATAAATAATATATTATAATAAATTAAATATTATTTTTATATTTAATTTAAAATTATTTAATTATAAAATAATTTATTATTTATATACTTAAATTATATATTAAAATATTATCATATAGTAATATTGTTTTTGATATAATTAAGATATGTGACATAGTTGTATAAATAAAAAGTAAAAAATAAAAATAAATGATGAAAATTCCTTTTTTTTTTTCATCAATCCTTGAAGCAGAGATAGTTACATGCCCTTAAATAAATAAATAAATTTTATATATAAATAATAATATATTATTATATAATTAAATATTATCTTATTTTTAATATTTAATTATTTAATTAAATAATTAAATATTATTATTTTATTTTATTTTTAATTTTTAACTATTTAATTATATAATTAAATAATTAAATATTATAAATAATAACTATTTAATATATTATTATTTATATACAAAAATTTGACAAATAACACTATTATTACATAAATAAATAAATAAAATCCCCAAGCCCAAAACTCTCCCCACTCCACTTCACTCCTAACAAAACCAATGAAACCCCAAGCAAACTTTCAAAACCTCAAAAAATCAAATCAAAATGCAAACATCTTCCATCTTTAACTCTCTCTCCTTTCTGCTTCTTCTTCTTCGGTTCTTTTCAGCTTTGGCCATCACTTCCCCACAAGACATCTCAGCTTTGAAAGCCTTCAAGACCGCCATCAAGCCAACTTCAATCCCTCCATGGTCCTGCTTAGCCTCCTGGGACTTCTCCACGGATCCATGTGCTCTCCCCCGCCGCACCCACTTCATTTGCGGCATCACCTGCTCTCCCGATTCCACTCGTGTCACCCAACTCACTCTCGATCCCGCCAGCTACTCTGGCCAACTCACCCCGCTTATTTCTCAGCTCACTCAACTCCTTATTCTTGACCTCGCTGACAACAATCTCTACGGTCCAATTCCATCTTCAATCTCCTCTCTTTCCAATCTTCAGACCTTAACTCTCCGATCCAACTCCTTCTCCGGTTCCGTTCCTGATTCCATAACCAAGCTCAAAACGCTTGACGCTTTAGATCTTTCACATAATTCTCTATCCGGGTTTCTCCCGAAAGGAACATATTTGATGTCGAGTTTGAGAAGACTCGATCTGAGTTACAACAAACTCACTGGTTCATTGCCAAAACTACCTTTCAATCTTCTGGAACTTGCTCTGAAGAACAATTCTTTATCCGGGGTTATCTCAAAATCATCCTTTGACGGTTTGTCTTTACTCGAAGTAGTTGAACTTAGTGAAAATTCATTCACCGGGACACTTCAATCTTGGTTCTTCCTTCTACCATCTATTCAACAGGTGAACTTGGCGAATAACAACTTGACAGGCTTGGAGATCTCGAAGCCTTTGAAAGGTAGCAGCGACTTAGTGGCGATTGATCTCGGGTTCAACAAAATCGAAGGGTACTTGCCTGTAAATTTGGCCGATTATCCGCTTTTGTCGTCTCTGTCAATGCGATACAACCGCTTACGCGGCAGCATCCCAATGCAATACAGTCAAAAGAAGTCCCTGAGGAGACTGTTCCTGGATGGGAATTTCTTGATCGGAAAACCGCCAACAGGGTTCTTCTCCGGTGAGATGGAAATATCCGGTAGCTTGGGGGATAATTGTCTCCAGGGATGTCCAGGTTCTTCTCAGCTGTGTAATCCTTCTCAGAAATCTTACTCTCTGTGTAAACAAGCTTATGGTGGAAAACTGAGGCCTTAGAGTCAGAATCTCAGTTAACATTAATTCTTGTGTTCCTAAAAAAAAAAGGAAAAATAATTTGTAAAGAAAGTTTTATCATAAGAAAATGAGACACAGGAAGTTGTAAAATTATGTATAATTCGATTAAGAGTGATTAAATTAGTCGTTTGATGATGCGATTCCTTCAACTTGAAGCTTTGTCGTTTTTGGAAGCTGAATGGAAAATAGTATTCTCAAAAAACGACAGAGGAGAGCGCAAAGGGGTGTCGTTTTCTTTGTGTTAGATTAATGATTTGCCTTGGATTCTTCTAGGAGTAGGAACTGATTATGTCAGGGAAAGCTATTATCAGATTGATTTATTTCATTTGTATGAGCTATGATGAGAGCATGATGCTTAAAATGTTGCAGTAACCAGCCATATACATGCTGGGTTTAGTTCAGAAGTTGTTAATTTCAACAATTAACGAGATTTATATGAACAAGTTAAGATTTTAATTTTAAAAAGACATGGTAGTTTCAAAGAAAAAGACAGCACAGGATCCTGTGCTGTCGGATTTGTCGGTACAAGTTTATGATTTTTCCTCTTCACTCACCATTTTAAGAGTACGTGCCACAAATTCCAAGTACTACTCCCTTGAAACGACAAACCAGGAAGCATAAATTCAAACCCCTGCTAATAGGGTTCGATTTCTGTTGGGTTTAAAAACTAGTTCTGTTATAATAAGAATAAAATTAGTTTTGTTTTGGTATATATTAAAATAATATTATTTTAATTATTTATTATTTAATTATAATATTAAATTAAATTTAAATTTAAATAATTTAGACGAGTTTCACTCAATTAAAATTGAGCCCTTTAATAAGAAGATCACGGAATGGTGATAACATCAAAGTTCGAGCCCACTAAAAAATATCTCTTTTCAAAGTAGCTTATACTTTTTTTTTTTAAATCCTTGTTTCCAATTTTTTAATTTTCGGTAAGTAAAGTTCATTAAAAATCACGTCTCCAGAGAGGAAAACAACTTAAGCTCGCCAATTAAGAAAAACGGGGACAGCCAACCAAGGAGGTAAAAAATGTTAAAAAAAAAAGCAAAAGTATGACAAGAACCACCGCTTATAGAATGGGAAGCATCGGATCGAAAAGGAGGACTGTAGTGAGGAACCGAGTTTTCTCCTCTTGAATGGCAATCCTTGTTTACATTGCTTTGGGCATTTTCTCAATATGAACAGTTTTGGAGCTGAAGATGGCGGCAGCGGCACATGATAGGGTAGCAGGAATATAAATAAATGCAGGCGGAGCTGTCCTCCACAGCGAGCGGAAAATATTGATTTCAGAAGTCTAAGATACCCCACTAAAGAGCCCTCTGTATATCAGCTGTCGGCAAGTCGGTATTGACTGTGCTCTGAAAACAAGGTAAGTCTCCAAATTGACACCTAAAATTGCACGTGATCTTGCCTAACCTAACCGACTCGTGTGCCCTAAACAGGAAAACGGAGTAGGCTCATTCACCATTAAATTATGGCGTAAATGGAAAAAAAAAAATGGCTTATATGGAAAAAAAAGTAAAATAAATTAAAAAAAAAAGTGGTTAGAGTAGCCCACTGGCTGATCTAAGCACGAAATGACTCTTAGTTAGATATGAAATGTTATATCAAAATTAGTCTAATATGACTTTGGATGACTCGTTACCATATCTAGATTTATACGAATCTTATTTGCATAAAGTTAGATAATTTAATATCCAATATAATTTTACTTTTTTCTACTACAATATGTGTTGTTGATGATATTTCTCCTCGTCAACTGATATATATAAATTAAAGTTTTGTGAAAAATAGGTTATAAATGTAGTAATGAAGTTTCAATAATAGATTCACTACAATAATGTGAAATAAATATAAACAAAAAAATTAGTTGCAAAATGATTTTTTAATATTGTTTGACTCATTGTTTGAAAACTTATATCTATACTGATAATATTAGTAAATCTAAAATAATACTTTAACAAAATAAATACAAAGATTAGAGAGAAAGTTTCTATAGAAGAACTTGGCTTCAAAAGAAAACCTTAAGAGTCGTTTGGTTCCAATTTTTTAAGATTATCTTAATAATCTATCTTTTATTCTCTTGTTTGATTTGTCAGTAATAAAAGATTACAGTAATCTTCTATTACCAATGCTGACGTGACAAGTAATATAGGTGGTAATCTGATTACCACTTTCACCTTAGGTATTTAAAGATTACCAAGGTAATCTTGATTTTATTATAATTATATTATTATTTATTAATTTTTTGAGATAAAAATAAATTTATTTTTAATTAATATGACAAATAATATAAAAAATATTTTAAAATAATTATATTTAAGGACATTTAAGTAAAATAATTTATTAGTAATTTTTTATTATCTTTAACCAAACACAATAATTATTTATATCTATCAAATTTTATCAAATATAGTAATCATTTATACCCAGTAATATTCTAAGTAATCTATCTTCAAAGTAATTTTTCTGTTTTGGTAATAAAATATTACCCAAACTAAACATCCCCTAAAAGGGATTGTTAGAGTTGAGTGTCTCGCTTATTCAATTAGGAAGAAGAGAATTAATTTTAACCTTGGATAAAATATTTAATATTTTAAGTATGAATAAGGTCTCTAATATCGATTTGAGTTTTTCTTATGTCCCCCATTTTTCCTTTAAATTTACAAGATTTAAAAAATTGTTTATAATATTATCAATTACAATTCAAAATTGAAACTATTAAAATAGTAAGTTATCACTTTTCACTATGAACATATGATATGAAAAGAGTGTCAACTAGTGAAATGTGTTCTATAATTAAAAAACATCTATACATGAGATACTATTTCTATAAACTGTCACTTCTCAAAGAGGGACCTTAAAGATTAAAAAATACTGTACAATAATTATTTTTTTATTTTTAAAATGTCAAAAAGACTTCGAAAACCTCTTTTATTGTTTGCTTGATTCGATTTAGAAACAAGAAGATCTTTGTAATAAGGACTCTTTAGTTAGTAAAATCATTGCGTTATTTCACTTTTTCATAAAACTTGATTGGTCAAACATTTTCACTTTGAAATGATGTGGCTGTGAAAAAGGGAAAATGACTTACATTTGTTTCTTACCTTTTTTTATACTGACTTGTATTATAATATTGGTTTTTTGAAGAGACAACTGTTGAGCATTCATATTATTTAACAACAAATAAGATATACTTTAGGAGCATATAAATAAATTTATTATAAGCTAGAAGATAAGGCTGTTAGAAGACCAAAGCATCCTGAAAAGGATTGCTTTGAATTCCTACCTAAGCATGTAATTGGCCCAACTCAAATCTCAATGTGCCAAATTCCAGCTGCCAAGATGCTTCCTCTTTAACATTAAAGAATAAACACTATATTCAATGAACATCATCTACATTGTTTATATATTTTTGATAATGGCTCTCACCTCTGATTGGCTCGAGATAAAGCTTAAACAAGCAAAATCCAGACATGATTTTTCTACCTTATAGCAACTTGCTTTAAGAAAACCCAACCCAACTACACAGGAAAGCAAAATCATTAGCAATGTTTGAAAAGGTCCTTAAAATCACGACCAATCTCACATCATCCCAGTTCAAAATTAATCTCCCATGTCTCTTTTTCTTTAAAACCGCTTGTTGCCAAATTAAACTTGAAAGTGAAGACCTCAATGCAGGCTGCAGACCGTAACTTGTTTATCTTTCTCTAATAGAAGGTAATTGCAGATGCATATGGTAACTGACCAAAAGGAAATGAAAGAATTTGCAAGTGGCTTGCAGCATGAAGATCTGAGGAATCAAAAAAATGCTCAACGAAATATGAAATGTAAATAATTGATATCATATCATGGAAACTTTCAAAGGGAAGACAATATTTCGAACAAAAATTGGAAAGCTTCTGCACAGAGTGTATGAATATTTTCACTACACAATGGTGAACCTATAATCTGCATTCAGTCATAAATGTACGAATATATACATGGACAGGTGATTCCTTAGAATTACATATTTTAGGAGATCAAACTGTATTCACCGTGTCTGCAAGGCAGCGGAGTATGCATCCCAAACCAGCTCTTTCTGTCAGCTTAGCATGTATTCGTAGGCATTGGTCACAAGTGGGCCGATCTCCTGTAGACAAACCCCTATAGAGGTACCTGTAAATTGTGCCAAGCTTCTGAAATTATTACAATCCTAAATCAATTTACAACATTGAACAACACAATAGTTAAGAGGTGTGCATGGTCCGGTTTGAAATAATTTGCAAACCAAATCAATAATAAAGTTTTTAATATCTCAAACCAAACCAATCTGGAAAATTCCAGTTTGGCCCTAGTTTGGGCTTCTTAATGGACTTTTTGCAATTTTGTTAAATATGGTCCTAAATATAAAAAAATTGGTATTTTCAAACATTAATTTCAATATTCTAATAACAATGAAGTTTAAATCTACTTCAAATACATTGATTATAATTAAAAAAATATGTTAGAACTGGATTAGAGTAAGGGGTAACAATCGGAAGGTGTAAGTGCTCATTGCAAATAATTTCCCTTAAAGATAAATAAAAATCTTCACTCGTTGCTCTACTTTGCCTAAACCCACAACACTCAAGGTAAACAATTAACTTCCTCATTTCCTTTCTGATGAATCTCCGCTATGACCACTCATGCATTTTTCTCTTCTCCATCCAACAATCTCTCTATTTCCTTCTATATCTAAATTCACACAAACACTCTACATTCACCAACCACTAAAACTCCGTTGCTCAATTGTCGAGGAGTTCACCATTTCTCCATCAAAGCCCAGCCCCAATCTAAATGCCGATAGTTCAGCCACCATGGATGTTATTGTTAGAGGTGGAATCAATGGTCTTTGCATTGCTCAGGCTAGAGATTGTGTTGGTGGCAACATCACCACCCTTGTGAGTGACAAATATCTATGTGAAGAAAGGAGAGGCTAAGTTTTGAATTCAATTTATGGTTTGTGGGATGGCACATGAATAGATAAAATGAGAGAGGTTTTACAGTTTGCTGGTTTGGCCAAAATTCATGCTAAAATGGTCCAAACCGCAAACCATAAACTGGGGTTTGCAAGTAGACCAAACAGAATAGGATCGTTGGGTTTCCTAGGCCAGACCAAACCACAAGTTCCGAACTGTGGAGTCCGGTTTTTTGGTTTGGAACAAATTATGAACACCCCTAAATACAATCCAATAAAACCCGAAAAATTCTAGAAAGGTCCTCTATTGGGTATGTTATAGCAAGGGTCATTGTATACTTTTAATGTCTCTCTAAAATTGAAATACAAGATGAAGTGGACAGCCATATCCACCAGAATCCTAGCTCTATGAAGGATCATATATTTGTTTCTATAATGAAAGAATCAAAATCACACATGCTCCTAGTGATTCTTCCACTACCTGATTTTCTAGACTGCACCCAACTATATTGAAATCCTAACTCTTCACACCACCACAAACTGAGAGCCAAAACAACCTAGCCAACTCTTCCCAAAAGCACACTACATTGCACAATTAGGTCCAAATACAACAAAGAAATACAAGACAGAATCATACTTACCCCTGTGTTTGATTAACAAAGAATAGATTTTTGCATTGGCTTCTGGCAAAGAAATAATGCTAATATTCCTTGTCTGATTACAATATTTCACCAGCTCATACAAGAAGTAAAATTTCATATGAGGCACCCTTTTTTGGCAAACTCAAGACGATAATAGTAAATACTATGCAATGGAATAAATCTACAAAAGCACAAACGTGGCTACCACAACAATAGTGGCAATGTTATTTCATATACCCGTGACTTGATCATAGAACATACATAAAAGAATAAGATTCCCAGTAGCCAAGCCAAGCAAAGAAGAGTACAAAATAGAAGATACTACAGCCTGAATTAGCAACAAAAGTATTAGAGCAGCTATAGAAACTACATAGACAAAACAGAGAGACTAAACTTACAGCAAAAGCATAATTAAAAGAGTAAAAGAGATTAAACAAAATTAAGAAAGGAAAGGACCTACTTCATGAGAATATCATAGTACTCAGGATCCAAAGAAGAGAACATGCCATCCACATCTTTTATAGCCATAATAGCTCTATGAACCACTATCCAATTAGCTGACTGCAAAATCAAACACCCAATTCAACCCAAGAATGAAAATCATAATTAAAAAAAAAAAAAATTGCACCAAAGGGAAAGAAAGGAAATGTAGAGAACCTTGCACCGCTCGTCTTGAGTCTTGGGAGGTGAGCCTTCGAGGGCAGTTTTAAGTGCCTCTACCGGTTTAAATCTAATTTTGAAAATCCAATATCAGTGTTGGGTGGTGGGGGGTGGGGGGAGGGGGAACGTATTATATCTTAAAAAGCCGATAGAGTAAAAAGGTTAAAAAGATGTACTGCTTCAATAAGCTTTCGATCTTGCGAGATTTATGTTCAATTCTCGTGATAATAGCCTCTGCATTGTCCGCTTCAACAAATGCCTCTGCTCCCGCCATGCTTTTTTTCTGCTTTCAAATCACACCATCTTAAATGGCGAATGATAAATACCACTACTAATAACAATTTGGCAGCTAGACAAATCCCTCGACCACAAATTCCCCAATTAAATCATCAAAACGTATCACAATACTTCTTAAAATCGAACACTTTATATACAACACAAATTTAACGAAGAAAAAAAATAGTTTAAGCACCGGAAGATACTCATACCTAAGATTGGACGATTTTGGGCTGCTTCTTGATCTCTTTGAAAGAAAATGCGTAAGATTCAAAATTGGAATTTAATTTAGAGAGCTTAGCCAATTTGAAAATGTTTCAAGAATTGCCAGCGAAAGTAGGGCTTTTTGGAGATACGAAGTCAGAGTCTGTCTTTGTAAAATTAGCCACTTGCACGGTGACGATACAGGGGAAAAATACAGACCACCAAAACTTGAAATTCGACGACTAACCAAATTATAAACGAAAGTACAGTATGATACTGGAATATCCAATAACTTACAATTCCATACAGAGCAGCCTTCAATTTTATACTACTGAAGGGTATTTTAGTCTTTATAGGTAAGTTTGGGTTATTTCTCATATTTGTGGATAAGCTTGTACCTCCGAACAACGACCAGCGAAAAACCCCGCCGTTTGGTTTTGGAATAAACCCTAATCTTTTCTAACTCCTCAGACTAATTTCTTCGATCTCACTCCAACCTTGCGAAAATGGGAAAATCTAGTTCTAGGTAATTTTTCACAAAGTTTTGTGGATTTTTAGAAAGCTTGTGGTTTCATTTGCCGCCAGATAAAACTTGCTTAGCATGCTTTTAATTTTTTATTTTTCATATGAATGTTTGATGCAGAGCCGAATCATCAAGTAAAGCCGACCGTAAATTCGAGAAGAAAGTCGAGTTTTATGCCAGTAAATTTGAATTCTTCATCTTGTTTATTTGTAATGTAAAGTGTGCTTTATTCTCGCATGATTGCGGCATATTTCCTTCTCTTGTTAGAAATTTACTGAAACTCATTTGATTTTAAATGAAACACTACGCATTGAGTGCTTTAATATTATATGTTAGTATACTGAAGTAAAAGCAGTCTTCTAATATTATGGCTTTCATTGAGTAAAGTTATCTTTTTGGTGTAGAGGTTAGAGATACTGTTGCTTCCTTGACTGCCAAAAAGGTTATTACGAAGGTGATTATCTTTCAAATTCTGTTTCTTTGTTTATCCTTCTTATTGTAATTACTTTGATCTTGTAATCTTGTGTTTGTTAAGGATTCACCACTCTTCTGATTGGGGAGTTCCAGTCGTTGCATCTGTATGGAAACTGAACGTTAAAGCTTTATGCCAACACAATAGCATGAAAATGCTTAACTTATGATGATGTAGAGAAGATACCATGTTGTGTTGTAAATCTAATAAAGTCCCCGATAATCTTAGTATTCTTTCTTTCTTTCTTTTTTTACTTTTTTTTTTTTTCAATTGCTGAATTTGTTACTTACTGAGGGAAATTCAGGGGGATGAATATAATATGTTTGCACTCTTTGAAGTCTGGAATTTGAAGCTTCTTGCAGCACCCCTTCATAACCAGTTTAATGGTGGTTAGCTTTGGCATTATGTTGATTTGTAGAATTATTCTGTCATGTAAACATCATGGTTGTTTATGTGTATTTTTATCTTTGAACGATGTAGCATGCTTTTCTATATGACTAATTTCGTATATTTTGCTCTATCGAAAGACTTCTGCTTCACATCATTACCTTCATGACTACCAGTAGTTTGCTAAAAAAATATGTTGTGTTTAAACAGAAGAAGAAGCTTAGAAGCCGACAGAAGAAATTGAAAGCTTATGACCTCTCCACTCTCTCAGAGTTCCTTCCTGAACTGAAATCTTCTCAGCAACCAGCTGCCACAGCTGATCTCAAGCTGAATTGCAAGTCTAGGCAAAAGATGATGTGTGCGCTTCAATTCATGCTTTATAATGTTGTTATTTGGTTTTACTTTACTACTGCACATGCATCTTTTTATCGTGACTTTGATTAATGTACATTGGATCAGATTGAAGGAACAGAAACAGTTGAGTACGGTTCTAAACCATCCCGCTTTCCAGGTGGATCCACTGGCTGCCATTCATCAACACTTGGAGAGCACACAACCCGTTTCAGAAGAAAAACCAAAGAAAAAGACAAATAAAACTGCGAGGAAGAAGAAAAAGGGGGATAGGTCAAAGACTTCGTCTGGACCTAAATCTATGGATTTCTGACTTTGAGGTGTGGACTTTCATGAGCCAAACTCCTTCGTATTTGGTTGTGAAAAGGTTGCACTGATCAATTTTTGTATATTATTGACCTTATATGTCAGACTTATCAAAACTAGTATCATGATTTGCTCAATTCTAGAGAAGCTTTCAGTTGTCAATCGGTATCTCTATCCTGCTGGACTGACAGTGGAGAAGAATATATGAATGCAATTTCTTTTTGCAGCCCCACGATATTTTCAACACATTGCATTTTATGTAAGCTGGTTCCCTAATCTTTTGCATCAAATTTGACCGAGTCAAATGCTCCGAAACTAGAAACTTCAAGATCTTAGTTTGAACTCCACAATTCTAAATACAGTAAGTCTGGAGAAATTGTAATTCCAGGAACATGGTCATTGTTTTTTAAGCTGGGATTGTCCACGATTAAAATGATATCACTTGCTTCTGTTTTCAGAAAACTTGTAAAATTTAGGCTCTTTTTCTATTTTCTCAACCAACTTAGGTAGTTCACTCACTGTGTGCAAAGATTGAAATGACATAACTATTGTTAAATATGGGTCCTGGCAGTGGCAACAATGGGAGAGAACAATAGAAAAGACCATGTACACATGTACAGATAACATGCCAGCCTTCCAGTCCTATGTCAGATCTCATATAAGGTCCTCCTCTGCATCAATTTCGTCATTGACTAGCATTATTCTTAATCAGATACAATTACATCTTTAAAATCTTAGATGAGTGCATTTTTGTATGCTGGTTGTTAAAAATCTTAATATAGATTATTCTGTAATCCCTGCTTAATCAACTAAACTAGTTTGCACAAAGGGCTGCTTCTGTTTTACAAGCTTGGTTGATCAACACAGGGATCAGCAATTGCCTTAGAACTTCATTTGTGCCAGATTTCCAGAGTTTATAAACCGTGAAATTTATTAAGAATTCATTATACATTAAGGCCTTATTTAAGTGGTTGAATTCTCGGCTATCCTTATGCCCTTCTGCTTTGTTGGAGAAACCAGGATCGAGTTTATTTTTTTGCCTTCACTGAGATATTGTTAGAAGGCCTATGAAGTGGTACATTAAGGCGTTATTTAAGTGCTAGAATTTGAAGCCATCCTTACGAATCCCCTTCTTTGTTGTAGAAACTAGAAATAAGCTATCAATTTGCCTTCACTGAGACACTAGTGGATGGCCATGTAAGTCGTAGATTTTGAATATCCTCATCAATCCCTTCATTTTCGTAGAGAAACTTGGATTGAGCTGTTATGCATCCCTTACTGTGATATTGTTGCATAGCCAATCGAGTCCCTCATAAAGTCCTTGGCCGGAGGTTGCGGAAGTACTCTGGATATACCTTTACAAGATAACAAAAAAACAGCCATCACCCAATCTATTTTTGGTATTGTCTGACAATTGGAAGTTTGTAGAAGGAAAAGTTTACCAGCGACGTTGACCAAGAGAATAAAGCCCAAGTTTATCAGCAACCTCAGAAGCAGGCATAGCATCTGGAAAATCTTGCTTGTTGGCAAAGACAAGAACTGATGCATTGCTTAGCTCATTCTGCAAAATGGGAACAAATGGCATGTCTTTCTGTTTAAATAAAATTACAAAAAATACATAACAGCCTGTTCATGTATTGACAAATGAAAAGTTGATTTTTACAATACTGAGTACTGACATCATCCAGAATCCGATGGAGCTCATTGCGGGCTTCTGAGATTCTTTCTCTATCATGACTATCCACTACAAAGATAAGTCCTTGAATGTTCTGAAAGTAATGTCTCCATAGCGACCGAATCTGTTGAATAAATTGGAAGAAGATGTACCTCCATTAGCTATGATATTACTTACCTCATTCACTAGATATCAAACTACAAGGTATTTTCTTTCCCACAAAGGAAATGCAACCACAATTACATTGCAATCAGTATAATAATATAAACCAAAGTGTTCAGCCTGTTTTAAGAGGAAATCAAACAATTTTGACAAAACTAACCTTTTGATGATCTTAAACATTAAATATCGGCATTTTTCTTTTTTATTTCTTAACTTTTTTGTGGCTTGTACATTTCTTTCAAACTTCAGATTACCTATAGTCCAAATACTATTGAAATCTGGTTAACTACTGGATCAAAAGTTTATATCTATATAATGAAGCAAAAGATGAAATTAGCATAGTACCTGACTTTGGCCTCCTACATCCCAGACAGAGAAGCATATGTTTTTGTATTCTACCGTTTCTACATTAAAACCTGGCACAGAAGCATTGAACCAGATTAGATGGGACGGTTCAAAACTAACGAATTTTTAAGGAAATCTTTCTCGGGAGAACATCTTAAAATCACAATTACTTGAATATGCGGAGCCTATATTCACAATGAGTTAATAGCACACGAAATTGTTCTCTCTTCGACCATTATTTGTTGTTTATTTATGATATTCAGTTGTTTTCTATCCCTGCAATAAAGTTGAGTCTTAATCTTCAACTATTAATGTCATGGAATACTAAAGATGGTAATTTCGATTTGAATATAGAACCTCCGACCCTCTTAGACTCTAACAGAAAGAGGAAGGAGACGAAGATGAAAAAAATCTTAACAATCAGGGACGGAGATACATGTGTCTCGTCTCTGCCTTGCCCCGTCTCCATCCCCATCCCTGTTCTTGTCCCCATCTCCATCTTCATCCCTTTATATTAATATTTTCACTTAAAATACTAACATATGTTTATAGTTTTAAATTATTTATATCTTTCAAATTTATTTATATTTTTGTTAGGGATATTGAGGTGATTAATATATGATATTTTTGACTTTGAAATAATAGGTTGGTTTTAATTTTATTTAATTTTTTATTTAATATATTTATTTTGTGTTTAGATGGTAACGGAATGAGATTTTTCCCTGTAGGTATGGGGAAGAGATTTTTTCCCACAAGAATGGGGAGAGAATTTTTCTTCGTGAGAAGGGGATGAGAAATTCTTGTCATCCCCGTAACAGGGAATGGACAAGGGATAGAGCTTGATATTTCTTGCGGAGACGGAGATATCAATCCCCTTGCCGCCCCTCCTCGTTGTTATCCCTATGGAATACCCTTAGTTTTCCTATGGGGATGAGCTGGAAATAAGGATTGATATCCTCTATGAGGATAGGAACAAGGATATCAATCCCCTCCCCGCCTCTCCCCATTGTCATCCCTATGGAATACCCTTAAAGTTTTCCAACATGAGCATCTTAGATACCGAACAAAGAGAGAAATGAAAAACTAACAAAAGAGAAGCCAAAAAAATTATTAAAATCAAGAGTCTATAGGCATATACCGACTGTTGGTACAGTTGCAACAATTTCTCCAAGCTTCAACTTGTATAGAATGGTTGTCTTCCCAGAAGCATCAAGACCCACCATCAGAATTCTTATGTTACTCTGGTGAAAGAACCTTTTTGTAAGTCGAGATATATGTTTACCCATACCACAATTACTCCAGTCAATAAACAAGAAGAAAGATATCAAGTGATGAACAACTTTATTCACGAAGAAACATCAAATTTTATGTTTCCTGTAGAACATTCTATCCAGGGTTATAAAGATATAATGAAAGAAATATCTTAAGTTCCAAGTAAATACCACCAAGGTAATGCGTTAATAGAAAAGAATAAGTTCTGAAAGAAGTAAAGAATGATTTTCCTTTTGTTTTTTCTGACTACTAAAGTAGTTGTTTCCGCACCCAGGAAACTTTTCAACTCAATAGCAGAAACAGTGAGATTCTCTCTGCTGTACTGCTATGAAAAGAATAGATTGAACTTCTAGAAAAGCAGGGTTACAATTGTCCAGGCATCAGACAAAGACTGACTAAAAAGATCGCCCCAGAAAGCACCATGAACGATGCTCCCACTAGCTGATTGCTACCAGATCACCGTCAAAGCCAAAACCAATATAAACAAATTGTTACATCATGAAACAATATCACTTGCTTATTCTCACTCAGACCAGTTTTGCTTTTATATATGAAACATATGTCAGGTATATTTAAGGAGAGAAAAACTGCATATAAATCCTTCACATAAATTAAAATTAGTACATTTTCAAACATTGAGATTGAGAGAAAGTTACACTTAAATGAACAAAAAATGTAATTATATGTAGCTTCAATCATGCTTTACAAACATCAAGTGTGATCAATTTTTTGAGGCAGATTGGAAGATGAATACAGCAGTCAAAACACCAACTAATGCTGTAACTCCTAAGGCTGCTGTAGGCAAGGGTGTTGTGAGCCCGAAATTCTGCAGAACATAAAATCAACATGGATGTAGTGAGATAAATTGCTCAAAAGTATTTTTATGTTCTTTTTAGTTGAGTGTGAGTTGAGTTGGGAACTGTGTTATATCCAGGCAAGGATTTGAAATTAACATAGCTTTGGATTACATCAATCATTTTACTCAGGCGTAGACCCATCAATCCCTTGTTCTCCTCCCTACCGACACTCACTCAACTTGAGTTATCTGAGTTTTACATACACTAGTTGAGTGCAGAATATGCCAATCAATCAAAGACACATGCTAAGAGTTTCCAGGAACATTTGGAAGCGGCCCAGCCTAGGCCTTTCCAAGACTATACAGGAAACTGAAATTGCTTGTATGATTCCACTCAGGTATGTTGAAACCATTAGTGTTGAAGGCATTTTTTTTTTTAACAGGAAAATATTTCAAATTATTTGTGTAGCACATCATATTAACCTTCAGCTGTATCATGGCTCATTAACTCGGTGATCAATACTGATACTTAAAATCAGGTTTTCACCTAGAAAGTATCATCTATGCTCAGACTAGGATGACAGAGACATGCCATACCTCCAAAAGTCCCTTGCCTGTTGCTATTTCAACACTAATGGCCACTGCAAAGCCCACCATTGCAAGCCGACCTAGCCATACATCCAACCTGTTGTCCCCCTGGGTATTTTGCTCACATCTCACTGAAACTGGAGTAGCTTTGCATGAACGATTCCTTCGGTGAGAAATTCTCCATGCTATTGAAAATGAGAGCAAGCATCAAACATCACGGCTATAATTCTTGGCAAACAAATCAAACATGGAAAATGGAAGCAAGAATCAAAGAGTATTAGACATGCATGATATTGATTGTTTCATGGATAACCAGACCAACTAGAGTAATGCCAGATTCTTTTGTACACAGCTTTGGGGGATATTTGGAGAAACTGTCAACACAATCAAAACCCGTCTACTCTAGGTTTTATGTCATGGTTTAATCACAATGCATTGATATTGTAAAACAAGAAACCCCTGGGACTTAATGAGAAAAATGAGTGTGATTACGCAGCAAAATGGAATCTGACAACGCTAAGGGTAGTTGCTCAAGTTGTATATGTGGTTAGGCTCATTCAGTAATGTTCCTGCATAAGTATGCATCAAACCAAACAGATATAGTCTGCTCTTGACCTAGTGTAGAAGAAATTTACTAAGAGGAGTAGAGCTTATAAACTGAACCTAGACTATATTCGCCAGTGATTTGAGATTGACACATTCACATGCTCAATTTTCATCAACGACCTTACATTTTTCTTTTAACTTTTATGAAATTTCAGAGGACAATAATCGAAAACCCATTTATGTCTATTTCCAAATTTAATGGAGCCTCCAAACTTTAACTTAACCTTAAGAGAGGTAAATGTAAATGAACTTGAACTTAAGCTAAATAAAGATTTTCGTCCCCAAATTTCCTTACATGCCAATATAAATAGATATTAAACAGTTATGAAAATACTTCATATTATGAATATGGGGAGACAGAAGCAGGTGACATACAAAGCGGAGAACCAGTGGCAAAGGTAGTTCCGATTCTTGCAAGATTCGAAGTCGGTAATAGAGAGCTGCTATGAGTTCTTGGTGAGCTCAAAGCAAAAGCATCTGCAACATAAAAAACCCTTGACTTTGGGGTTAATGCAACCGTTAAAAAAAAAAGAGACAGAGACATACAAGCCTACCATGAATGGAGAGGGAAAGAGAAGCCACAGTAATTGTATGTTCCATTCAGTTAGAGAAAGAAAGAGAGAGAGAGAGAGAGAGAAGAGGTTGCCGAAATGGCTCCACGCCACACCGGCTTTCGATTTCTATCGACTCTGTTCGTCATTACCAGACATTCGAACGACTTTTAAAACTGACACGTGTCCTATTCCGTTGCTTTTCAATTTCGATTTATTGTCTGTTTAATTAATCAGAAAATACATGGAAGGCGTTAGTAGTGTTAACAAAAATATTTTCTTTTTGGCCGAATGAGCACTAATTTTAATTTTATTAATTTTTTAGTATATTCTTCTGTTCTCGGTATCTTCACTCAAGCCACCACATATCTCAATTTTCACATCCATTTTCCGGTCTGGATATAGCAATTATCATTTATCCTCCTCCTCCTCCATTTCTCAGTCACTTACTTGCAGTTTGTATAAATTCAACCGGAAAAGATAAGCTTCTTCTTCTTCTTCAACCGCTCGGTTTGATCAAAACTCAAGTTTCAATGGCTGTCTTATCAATAGGGACTCACTTGTCTCCATTAAACCTGTTCAAGGAACAATTTTTCTCTCTCACTTCTGTGTCCTCTCTTCACTCCTTTCCGAGCTTTGCTACGATTAGAAGTTCGAGATTGCATCTTCGTAATGGGGTTCTGGCTAGAGCTGAAGACAAGGCAAGAGACTCTTCTTCTTCTACAAAACAACAACCCGACAGTCAAAAACAGCTTCAGGTTCTTCTCTCTCTTTCTTTATTATGAAAACTTCAACTTCTTAAGGTTGCCATTTGGTTTTTATATGAATTTTGCCTAGTTTTACGGCTCATTTGATTTGTTTGTTAATTTTGGAAAAACTGCAAGCCTTTAAATATCACTCTATTTTTCGCTGAACCTTAAATTTGTGGGATTGCCCACTTATTTGTTTGCTAATTTAATGAGTCTGGATAGGTGGTTTTGTTTGAACACGTGGAACTGGAAAAGGCCTAATTTTTCGTTTAAGTTTCATTTTTTTTTAATGGATCTGAATGAGGGGTTTGGTTTAGACTGTATGAATTTGGATTCAGTTTATTGTTAAATGGTGTTACAATTTTTATTGAATACATTAGTGAGGTAGAATATGAAAGTTCTGGTTAGTTTTCTGAGGCTCTTCTACTCAGTTTAAAGTACATTAGTTAGTTTGTTGGTTTGGGTTACTTAATACATTTGTGCAGTAGTATTACCAGAGTGAATTTTTATCAAAGGCTTTAAATTTTGTTTAATCTTGTGAAGGTAAGATGCATTTTTGCTGCTTTAGGTTGGCCATTAGTTGTCTAAACTACTGCCTAGTTGTCTAATTGTCTGTGAATCTATCAATAGAGTGTATAGCATTTTTCAGTTAATCATAGTTTTGATGCGGATAGTGGTGGGATTGAGTGAGCCAAACTCGAAGGTTAGATTTTTTAAGTAGTTTTGAGTATGCTGGAGATTAGGAGTGAAATTAGATCGGAAAGAGCATAAGACAAGCAATAACTCCAAGACTTAAAGGCCAAGCCACCAGTTAAGGAGGAGCTCAAGCACCAATCTTAGCCATGGATTGGATAAAGGATATAAACACAAAAGATTTTTTGTCTTCTTTTTTGTCTTTCCATTACAATTCTGAGGGCCTGTTATAAGTCTTGGAACACACTCCAAGCTTAGTAATATTTTAATTAATAACTTTGACTCAAGACTAAAGTACAACTTACTAGACTTTTAGAAAACTGCAAACAAAGCAAATTTCCAAGAAATTAAATGAAAGACTACAATTCCTGTAGAGCTAGGAATTTGGATTTACTACAATTCCCATAGAGCTTGGAATTTGGATTTAGCTGTCTTGGAAATCTGATGCCAATTGATGGTTTCACATACTGGTGATGACTTCTTTGTATCACTTCTCAGGCAAGAGTTTCCTTGATCCATGTGATTATATTGTAGCCAACGGGATGCTTTGAGTTCCAATTTATTGTCTTGGAATTTTCATGGGCCATGTAATGGGCCTGGGCCAAATGAGGTGTGTTTGGTGTAGCCGCATTAAGTTTGATGATATTTGCGTGGATATCTACATATTATCATGGGGAATTAACGTTATTGTAGTGTCATGCACATTATATGCCAATTCATTGCTTTTTAGCTTGGAGCAGGATCTGACATCAACATCTCGATCATGTGATCCTTTGTGTTCACTTGATGAAACAAGCTCAAGTGAATTTGAAGCCACATACCAGCCAAAAACAGATTTGCTGAAAGCTCTTGCAGTTTTTGCAGCAGCTGCAGCAGGGGCAGTGGCTATTAATCAATCATGGGTTGCTGCCAATCAGGTAACCTCTAATTTCAGGTTCTCATTGATGGCTTAGATACCGTTGACCAGATAATGTTGGTTTCTGTAGATAACTTTTAGTTGTATTAATTATATTCTTGATACAGGATCTTGCCATGGCATTATTATTTGTAATAGGATATGCAGGCATCATTTTTGAAGAGTCTCTCGCTTTCAATAAAAGTGGAGTTGGATTATTGATGGCTGTGAGTTTATGGGTTGTGAGAAGCATCGGAGTAAGTTTCATAATTTGCTATGATTACTTGAGATTTATTGATGAGATAATGTATCATTTAGTTGCTTTCTTTCTATTAATATTCTGACTCAGGTAGCTTGATCTGTAATGAAGGCTTCATATGTCTGTGAAGGCTTAGCATGTATCTGTCACTTGTTTAACATTTTATGAATTCTGTCTTGGATGTAGTCCGATGAATTGAGTACTTATTTTCTCCATTAGTGATATCTGATTTTTAGATTTTAGTTCAAATTGGTTGGATGGCTTTTTAATCTACAAGTTTGTTTTATCATGGAATTTTTAATTCCATGTTGCTTATGACAGAATAATTTAACTGGAGACATGGACTGCACTGATGACCACTTATGGTCTGAAAAGAAAAAGGAAAACTTGTGAAGTGGAAACATTGAACTCTTCCTCTGAATCTATTTACTTTAGTATATGTTTGTGACACCGAGAATTTTTTAATTTTCCAAATTAGTTGCTGTTTCTTGAATATTATTGATAACAACTGTGTAAGCTGCTAATTAACTCCTCCTTTTGTGAAACTGTATCTCTACTGATTGAGTTAATTCACCTATTTCTGTTTGATTAATATCCTTTAAATTGCAGTTCTTTTTCCTCATAAATATGCATCTCTAGTTTCTCAGTGTATTTCATTTTGGGTTTTCATCTGCCTGATTTTCTTGTGTAGGCACCTTCAACTGAAATAGCTGTATCAGAGTTGTCTCATGCATCTGCAGAAGTCAGTGAAATAGTTTTTTTCTTGCTTGGTGCGATGACCATTGTAGAAATAGTTGATGCACATCAAGGATTTAAGCTGGTTACTGACAATATAACTACACGAAAGCCGCGGACTCTGCTTTGGGTGGTAGGTGCTCTATTTCTGTTGTCATAATCAGACTGACAAGTTCTTTCTGCTTGCTGTTTCTTATATTTAACTTATATTGAAAAATTATGCATGTGTGGTGAAGCATGAATGTTAGCTAGTTTGTATTGTACAATGGATATAGTTATCTATCAACTACAGATGGAACTTTGCAACTTTACCAGAGGGGGTCAGTGCAGCAACAGTAGTTTCTTAAAGAGTGCCTCATTTCTGAATATGGTTTATGGGACTTTTAATCGTGTTTTCCCATTACTCTTATCTGTTGAACTTGCCTGAGATGCTACTGAAGTATTTATAAATCTTAGGGACATCAGAACTAGTCATAAAGAGAAGTTTTTGGAGTCGGTTAGACAATTATCTAGAGAAGCATTCACTGCAAGCAGTAGTTATTAATGTTTTTTGATGATTTATTTGATTTCATGATCTATTCTCAGTAATTTTGCATCAGAAAATCTGGCAGCAGTTTTGTTTGCTGTGGAAATGACTTCGGTCTTTCTTTGAATCAGAATGACATTTCAGTGGCTAGTTAACATTCTTTTCACTTGATTCAATCTCATTATCCTTCTCTCTATGTGGAAGATTAGATGAAGTTGATATCATTTTGTTGCTTGAGATTGCAGTAACACCCATATATTTTTCACAATGTGTTTCCTTTTAATTAATGATGTTTGATGTTTTATACTGTAATTGCAGGTTGGTTTTGTGACTTTTTTCCTTAGTTCAATCCTTGACAACCTGACTTCTACTATTGTCATGGTTTCTTTATTGAGAAAACTAGTACCTTCCTCGGACTACCGCAAGTATGTGCTGGAAAATCTAGATTTTTTTCTAATACAATTAAAGATATTCAGGAACACTGATAAGTTTGCATATTCTTATTATAAATATTAATAAGCTTGTCTTCATTTGATGTTTTGGTGGTGAAAAAAAAAAAAAGAATATGAGGACTATTGTTTCTTTATCAAGGTTGAACATCATTTATTCAAGAAAAGAGGAAGTTGAAATGCTGAAAGCCAATTCCGATATAAGGAGCATCATTGACTGGCCATTTAAACTTGGAATAATTTTCTGTTTCATAGGAAGCCTTCATTTGTTCTACTCGTATAGATTAACTTGCAGGGCTTCAAAAGTTCAGCTTTTCATTTAAGTTGTTTATTTGGGTTTTTGTTGTCTTTCATCTACTGGAACCTGTCAAACCAGTTCCTTGGTCTCTCCCTTTAAACTTGTTTTCTGTAACTAAAATAAAAGAGAATCATTACTTGGCTCTGCAAAACTACAGTCAAACATTTGGATCTTTCTACAGGCTTCTTGGAGCTGTTGTTGTAATAGCAGCAAATGCTGGGGGTGCATGGACTCCAATTGGTGATGTTACCACTACCATGCTATGGATACATGGCCAGATATCCACATTGCCAACAATGAAGGTCTTTATCTTCATCTTGCTTTGCAAGCATCTGTTCCTTGGGATTGAATGCGTGATGTATGTTAATATTGCCCATTATAGCATAAGTCTTACAAAACAAGGTATTACTATATTGCACCGGCATTAGGATATGTTTCATGCTTTCTTTTTGAGTCTTTGTGTGCAACTCTGTAAGGTGAGAAGCGGGTCCTGCTAGGAATTCTCATGAAATGAACCATGTGCAGAAGTTTGGTTTACTAGAGTTTTACAATTTTAATGAACGCTACTTTTTATGAGAGAGGTGAAAATTATTTTTTTCAAGCTCGAAACCTTTTTAGCCACTTGCCAACCAGGAAAAATGATGATTCACAAATAATAGTAGTAGACGTACAGATGTACAGAATTATGCTTCAAAAGGTAGGTTTACTGTTCAACTGCTCCCAAAGTATACAAATCCTTGGTCTAACAGTTCTAATCCCATGCTTTTAATGTAGTAGACACCTCTGTGCATCCTTTTTAGATTTGACGCTTGGACATCAGAGAGTTGATGTCTTTGCTTCCTGGGATAGCGTTGCACTGACATTCTTCCTCATTTTGCATTTTCGGTGCTTGCAGAGCTTGTTTCTGCCTTCAGCTATTTCTCTGGCTGTTCCGTTGGCTCTTTTGTCACTGACTAGGTACTCTTTTTGCATTTTTAAAGCAAAGCTGCTGATGTTGAATTTTCAAAAGTTTGACTTCACCAATGAGAAGATTAAATGATATGAATTTCTCTTCTTCCATTCAGTGAAGTTAATGGGAAAGGACATGACACTCCTAATATTTTGGCATCAGAACAAATGGCTCCTAGAGGACAGCTTGTTTTCTCCGTGGGTATTGGGGCTCTGATCTTTGTTCCTGTGTTTAAGGCACTGACTGGCTTGCCTCCTTACATGGGCATGCTGCTTGGTCTTGGAGTTCTTTGGATTTTGACTGATGCTATTCATTATGGTGAATCGGAAGGGCAAAAGTTGAAAGTTCCACAGGCTTTATCACGGATTGACACTCAAGGAGCCCTTTTCTTCCTTGGAATACTTTTGTCCGTCAGCAGGTATATAGACAAACAATTCTCTGGTTCTCTGTTTCCTTTAGGCACTGCAAGGTGATTAAATTTTTTATTTTTTTTTATTTTCACTTAGCGTGCTTTCAGTGTTAGAATTATCTTGGGGATATTCAAAAAAATTTTGACTAGATATTACCCAGTGACAGGAATTATTTTTTCTCATTTGCCAATAGTTGGTTGTCATTGCAGCCTTTCTTCGTCAAAATTTGAAGGTCAGTGATTTCTGTTCAGGTTTTACGGGATTGCAAATGTGATCTAGTGATAAGTCTGAACTGGAAACAGTTAAACCATTTTTGTCTTAGTCCGATTCTTATTGTTCTTTTATTCACGTTTTAGAAACAGTGATGTTGAGCCACACATTGGGGATATCCTCCCCCTCTCATGTGCACCATTTCCCTCGGAGGTTGAATCCATTGACCATGATCTCCCCATTTCGAAGGAGGCATTTTAAAACATACTATGATATATCTTAAATCATGTGGGTAGATGTTGAGTTGCTGTGGTGGTGACTCAACATCTAGTTGACAATTTCTGGGTGGCTGAATCATTGTGTGGATGAGCAGTTGATTTAGCATAGCAAATTGACAAGACTTTGTGGATCAATAAATCTTTCATATCTGTAGCATGACTTAAGTTCGTTTGTTACCTATTGTCTTTTTTCTATTATAATAAGCTCTCTATTGCTGGCATTTGTGGATTCAGAGACCGCTGATTTGAAAATCTGTGTTGTTGTTGTCTAGCCTGGAGGCAGCTGGTGTTCTCCGGGAGTTGGCAAATTTCCTTGATGCTAACATTCCTAACGCAGACCTGATTGCGAGTGCAATCGGGGTTGTATCAGCAATAATAGACAATGTTCCCTTAGTTGCGGCAGCAATGGGAATGTACGATCTCACCTCTTTCCCGCAAGATTCTGATTTCTGGCAGCTGATAGCATTTTGTGCTGGTACTGGTGGGTCCATGCTTATTATCGGCTCTGCTTCTGGAGTCGCATTCATGGGGATGGAAAAGGTGGACTTCTTTTGGTATTTGCGGAAGGTATCTATCATGATTTCTGTAAAATCTTGATTGAAATACCATTATTCTGTTTTGTAAATTAAACCTTTTCTCTTTGTATAGGTGAGTGGTTTCGCCTTTGCAGGTTATGCTGCCGGTATTGCTGCCTATTTAGCGCTTAATAACCTACACATTTCCCTTCCCACAACTCTTGCTCAGGCTGCTTTCCATCCTGGTTCTTATTAATTAAACCACATTGGTTTGGAAAGCAAGGCAGTGAGTTTCTGATAATGTGCTTCACATTAGATGAACTTGGTGAAGAATGCAAGTGGAACATGAAGGAGTAATTTTATATATGTTCCTCTTGGGATATATAGGCACTTAACCGAACAAAAGAAATTCATAGGTCTAATAATTTGAGGTTGATTAGACGTGTAATGCCCTGGAAGATTCACCGATGAGAAGAAAGTGCCAAGAAATTTGTATTGGAAATCTGATATTTTATGATCATATTTTGGTACTTCTGGTCAATGGTATTTTTTGTCAAGATTTTTATGTTACAGCTGGTTCAACCGGTTGGCATTAAATCTTCAGCCAGTCAATCAAGAAAGAGCAAACTTTTTTTCTGATTTTGGAATGCATGCTGCTGCACGAAGAAAAATTTCGGCGGCCTGTTCATTTACAAAAACTATGGCCAGACCAAGCACAATCACCCAGTGACTTGAGTTTGGTTAAAATGAAAAATAGTTTGATTCGAATTTAATTCGAATCTGTCAAATCAAAATTAAAAATGATTCAAATTCAGTTTAAATAAAAACTTATTCTATTCGATTTGAGTTGAGTATATAGCTAAAATTGATGGTTTGAATCAAACTGAATCACCAATTTAAATTAAATTTGAATTGAATTAAATCAAACACCTTCTAGTTCAAACTTAATTCAGATTTAAAAACTAACCAAATCTTTTGGTACGAATTCAGTTTAAATTTAAATAAAATAAATTTGAATTGAGTTAAACTAATTCGAACTAAATTTTGAGACCGAACCTGTTTAATTTGGATCTAGCCCTACAAAAAATCAGAGTCCTTCCATGTCAAACTCCTACAAAAAATTAATTCAAAAGTATACAATTCTTTGCGCATAGTTGAATTATTCCCTTCCCCTCTATAAGACTAACCATATAACAGTTATATGGAAATAATCAAAACCGGGAACGCACTACAGTAAAGACACCCATCTCCCCAAGGACCAAAACTATTAAGATTGATGGTAGCAGGACTGCACTACAACTCAAGGAATACAAATTCTTCAATGGCCTTTGGTACGCATCAGCATCTTACTGAGTAGACGTGTCACTCTCTCCTTGGTACCACAGCATACACTTAATTTCTCCGCCACTCTTTACACTTTCTTTACTACTGCTCACCATGTGCTCATATAATTTCTCGCCACGCGCCCACTCTCTGATCGCCGTTCCTCCCACCGCACGAGCCCCCACTACGGTCTCTCCACCCACGCGCTCCCTCACTAGATTGGCGAAAGACATCCCCGGCCCCACCCCCACAGACCTTTGCAGTGTCGATGTCGGCGTGGAGTGGCTCACGCGCTTGTTCCCAGTTGCGCTTGGCGCTGAGACGGAGGATGGAGGGGTGAGATTGGCGGTCTGATGGGACCACTCCGTCCCAATGGCGGTGTTTGGTTACACCACCCCGGCCTGCCATGTTACTCTGCCCCGACAGGATGAAGATCTGAGTTGGGTTGGTCTGGAATGGTAGAATCCATTGTTTCGAAACGGCTGACCTTGACGAAGTTTAAAGAATTTCTTCGATGGAGAATCGAATTTAGTTGCAGCAAACAAAGGAAAATAATGGTGAAGAGATGGGAAGCAGATCTGTAGTGGAGGCCATGGATTGGTGGACAAAATTAATTTTATGATTCAATTTGAGGCCACCTATAAAACCATCCCATAAAGGGTCCAAATTGAAGTAAAGGCATGTTTGGTTTGTGAAATTCTAAGGAGATGATTTGGGGTGTGTCAAAATGGGTCAAACCCAAATCTGGCAGTGGGCCGGACTGGGTCAGATTAACTTTGGTGTGGCATACCCTGTCTATGAGCCGGGCAAGGTCGAGACTCACTCCATAGTAGGCTTTGTAGACCGAGTCAACTCACAAAATCACAAAAAACCCACCCACAACATAACCCGTACTTAAGTGATTGTATCATGCCGAGTTCTTGATGGAACTGCCTGTTTATTTAAATAAAAAAATAATTTTTTTTCAATACCTTCTTTTAAATTATATTTTTTAATAAAAGAAAACAGGTTAAAAAACGGATTTTTGATTTAAAAAAATTTATTTATAATTAATGAATTAAATTCTTATATTCAATATTATCTACGTAAAATAACCAAAACTTAAATTTAGATTATAATCAATCCCACCTACCAGCAAAATTCTACCTTTGTTCTTCACTTTGTCGAGAAAGTTTCCATATGTATAACAAGTAGATGGATTTTCCGTGTCCGTGACTACATGTTATTTTTCAACCAACCGATGTCCATTTATTTTGCCTGGCTTGGTGATGAGATGACACAAATACTATTAGAAGAAATTTGGTACGGAGTGCGTTAACCGTTGAAGACAAAAAGGAGTATTGGACCATGTTTATCAAATTTTGTAACTTTGCATTGGTGAGGGGCTGAGGCACTGTATTTGCTCTTTAAAAGCCAGGCTCTAATCCAAAACAATATTCATAAAAATATATGTAAATATTTTTAATATATAAATAGATATATATAATTATGTAATTAAATAATTTTAAATTAATAATAAAACAATATCTAATCATATGATTATACATATAAATATATATTCATAATATATATAAATAATATTAGTTATTTAATACATTAGAACGCATGCTTAACTATTCATGACATATAAAAGATGGGTAAAGTAAAAAATCTCGCTTTGTTAATCTTCAAACAATAACTTTATGGTGTTTGGTTTGAATAATATTTTATTAGTAAAATTAAAAAATTATCTTAAAGATTACTGGGGATTTCACGTTTTCTTTTTTTCTCTCCACATGTTGCCTTTATTATGTTTTGTAAATTTTGAATTTTGAAACAATTCTGATAGCTCCTAAATTTTGTTTCAACAATTTAAGGTTAATTTTTTAACAACATCAACCATTACAAAATCAATAAAACTATGTGTACTCACTTTAGATACACAAATGTATACATATTTATATGTGTCATCATGTGATTAGATGATTTTGAATTAAGAATAAAACAATAACCAATCATATGATGACACATATGAGTGTGTATATGTTTGTGTACCTAAAGTGAATACACACAGTATTGCTCTTACAAAATTGATCAAAATTTTATTAAACTGAACATTCGGGCGGGGTCGAAGTTGATTACTGGGCTAATTAGGCCCATTATGGGTGGTCCCAGCAGCAAGTGTTCCTTTGAATATAGTTGCTTGGCTTACCAACTACCTTCAATCGTTAAACACGATTGTAAATTATGCAAACGCTTTTGTTGCCGCCCACCGGTCGCTCCAGCATCCTACCGCCGGTGGTGGGGTTGTTTCCCTCCCACCGCCGTACGCTGTTCTTTAATATCGCCTGCAGTGTTGGTGCGTGTCCACCAAATTGTTTCTCCTCTGCCAAAACCCTTCAGTCTTCTTCTAATTGTAGAGGATCAAGATACTCTATCACTAAACTCGCTTCTTCTCCGGTCACACCTGCTTTCACATCTCCCGTAGAAGATTCGGACAAGGCCAAACTTGCTCAGGTTTGTCTGCCCCTTCTCGCGTTTTTTATCTTTATTTCTGTGATTTGTTGCTTAGATAATGTGGGAAATAAAAAGAAAAATGCTTATTTTCTTTGTTGAAGCCTTGGTTAAGCATTGGCTTTGTTGGACGTTACACAATTTCAGCCTTGGGTAGCAGTTTGTATACTAGTCTTTGTTATTTTGTGAGAAATGCTTTCTTATTATCTGAGAAAAAATTGTTTGTGTTTGTTATCATTATTATTGGTCAGGCTTTCGCTGTAATAATTGACATTATTTCATTAATTTTAAAAAATCTCCCCATGGATATGTAGAAGAGCAATTCATATCTTACTAGATGTCTACACTGAAAGGATCACTTATTGAGCCATCAGAAATGCTTGTGACTTAGGTTTGATGCATATGAAATTAACACAATATTCTTTCTTTTAGTATTTAGCTGAAGTTTATGAATTTCTGAGGTTTCAGGCTCCTCCTCGTGTTGATGTGGTGAAAAGCTAGAAAAATGGCATGGTATTAAATCTTCTGGGAATGGGTGCTGCTATTCTTGGAATGCAAGCCACTGTGGGACTGTTGGTTGCAAAGGCTCTTACTTCCTCAGCTAATCCATATTAGCAGGGAGTCCATCCTGGCTACTGTCCTGTTCTGGCATTGGATGTATTCCTTGTGCAGGTACACATATTGACTTCAGACTTCTGATACTACTTTTTGTTAATTTTGGAGATTTTGATTTGTCTTATTGTATATATCAGTAGGGGACCAATTAATTTCTTCCTGTTTTTAGAATTTATTCAAACAGAAGAGATAAATTTAAAAAAAAAAAGGAAGGATCTAAAATTTATAATCTATATCACAAAAAAAAAGTCCTGCCATTGTCCTGAATTTGGATCTATTGAAAATTCTCCACAGAAACAGAATTTGAGTAAATCATAAAGGGGTTTAAGAGAAAAATAAAGAGTTTATGGTGGATCTTTTTGGTGTTATACTGTGTTGCTAAAAGCTCTGGATGAGTCTTTCAGGCTCAAAGAAAAAAAATCGCAGCTTCTTTATCTTCTTCTATCTTGGAAAAGAAATAATGATTATAAAAATTTACTCTGGACAAATTACGCCAAAAAAAAAAAATTTACTCTGGACTGACTCTTTTTAGTCCTATACAAGTTACATAGGTTATTCAAATTGTACTTTTTTTATTGAATTTGGTGTGTACTGTTTGAGCATGTAGAGGGATATTAATATTTGTCTCATGAACCCCAGTGATTCACTGGGTCAGCTAAATGATTAAATTAGGACGAGGATATCTTAGTCCTTCATCAACTGAATTGCAGATTCAAACTCAGCCAGGTTACCTCAGCCGGTTTAGAAACTGCAGAATTTGTGCCAATTTATGGATATTCACTTAGCCCTGCTCACACATGCAAACATGAAAACATCATTTTAGTGTTGTTTTTATTGTTAGTAATTTTGTGTTTCCTCTCATCTATCTATTGCTTGTGTTGTGCAGGCATAGGCAAACACAATCCTTTCTCATTTTCTGGGGCTTGTTTTCTCATTGGAGCTGCTGCGGTCAGTGACACTACCAGCTTCACCAGCTCCCAGGGTTGCATTGTGCTTTACATTAGATGAACTCAGTGAATAATGCAAGTGGAACATGCAGGAGTAATATTATATATGTTCCTCTTGGGATATACAGACACTTAAACGAACAAAAGAAATTCATAGATTTAATAATTTGAGGTTGATTAGATGTGTAATGGCCTGGAAGATTCACAACTGAGAAGAAAGATAATATCAGAAGCGGATCCACTGTTCAAATTACCCAGTGGCAAGAAATTTGATCTGGAAATTTGATATTTTATGATCATATTTTGATACTTCTGGTAAATGGTACTTTATATAAAGATTTTTATGTTATAGCTTGTTCAGCCAGTTGGCATTAAATCTTCAGCCAGTCAATCAAGAAAGCGCGAATTGTTTTCTGATTTTGGAATGCATGTTGCCGCACGTAGAAAAATTTTGGCGGCCATTCATCTACAAAAACGCAGGCGCAACCAACCCACTGACTTGAGTTTTGTTTGAATGAAATAGTCTAATTCAAGTTTGTCAAACCAAAATAAAAAATGATTCAAATTGAACTTAAATAAAAATTGATTTTATTCGATTTAACTCAAATTTGTAGCTCAATTGATTATTCAAATTAAATCAAATCATGAATTTGAATTAAACTCAAACTAAATTAAACTAAACACTTTTTAGTACAAGTTTAACTCAATTTAAAAAACTAATCGAATCTTTTAGATCAAATTTGATTTAAATTCAAATTGAGTAATACTGACTTTCGAGACTAAACCTGCTTGCATCAAATCCAGCCTTAAAAAAAGCACAGACCTTCCTGTCAAACTTGTAAATGAAAAATTAAATCAAAAGTACACAATTCTTTGCGCATAGCTGAATTATTCTCTTCCCCTCTATAAGACTAACCATATAACAGTAATATGGAAATAATCAAAACCGGGGACTACACTACAGTAAAGACACCCATCCCCCCCAGGACCAAAACTATTAAGATTGATGGTAGCAGCACTGCACTACAACTCAAGGAAAACAAATTCTTCAATGGCTGGAACTTCTCCGATCTTCTTCAAAGCTTCCTTGCTGGGATGGTCGTCGACACCAATAGCCATCACCGCATGCTTGCGCGGAGCAATCCTTCCAACACTCATGAAGCTGACATTAACGTTTTCTTCTCCCAAGATACTGCCCACTGTGCCAATCATACCTGGCTGATCAACCTGTCTGCAAAGTATGATATTACCTTCCAAGCTCACATCCACTCCAAAAGTTCCTACCCTTGTTAAATGTGGAATTCCATCCTTCACCTGTCCCTCAACCCTAATCTCCCCAGAATCAGACATGGCACTGGCAAATTTCGATTCAACATTGGCAATCTGAACCTGGATGAACTCAAGTGGATTCTCAGGTGAGCCATCTAAAAGTATTCGCTCTTCAGTTATGCGAAGACCTCTCTGTTTGGCTGTGTAATCAGCATTGACCAAGTTCACAAACACACTAGATATGGGCTCAATCAGACCCTTGGTGATCATGGCGCGAAGGAGTCTAGTGTCAAGGTCATCCGGGGCTCTAGCAGAAGCATATGTAACTTTCACACTTTTCACACCACTTCCTCCTGCTACTAGTTGGACAGCCAGTCTCCCAAGTTTTTCAGCAAGTTCCACAAATGGTTTCAACTCTGTTAGAACCTGCAATTGAATATAATGATAAAAGTGAATCTTTATGCTCCTTAAATCTCTTCTTCTCTCATTTTATTAAGTAAATTATCTGCAAAACTTATGTAAGCTAATTAATGCCAATAGCTTGAAATTCATCAGCTAAGGCAACCTGCTTAAATTTATATATAAAAAATGAATAGGCAAGCCCAAGTGCTTGCAATCAGTACTAAAAAAACAATTTGACAGTGCTACACATGCACCAATTAGAAGAAGAAAAAAATGGTTTAAAAGGACACAACAGCAATATAATAATAGCCTTAAGCATTACTGTATGAAGCGGCCAAGCCTCACAACCAAAAACCAATCAGTTGACCTTGGCATAGCCTGCCACCAATCCTACCAACATTGATAAAATGAAGTTTCATGCTCTCCATTATAATAACAACTATCTACTAAATTAGGCTGGTCCAATTAGAAAATTATAACAATAAGATAGAATTCATTATATACCTCAGCAGGAACCATTGGTGCATTAACTGCAGTAGCTGCAAGCTCTCCTCTCAAGGCTCCCACTACGGCTTCAGCAATTTCAATGGCAACTCCTTCCTGAAATCGAACCCAACATTACTTGATAACATTATTTTGTGAGGATTATAGAAAACATAACCAATTGCATTAGCTGATCTAATAAACCTGAGCCTCCATTGTACTAGCACCAAGATGTGGAGTCACAGTAACCCTCTCATGTTGTACCAGCTTGCTGTCTGTTGGTGGTGGCTCCACTGTGAAAACATCAAGTGCTGCCTGTGACAGAGAAGATCATTTTATTAACTCTTCTTTACGATAAAAACATCGTGCTTCAGACTATGAGAATGCTCACCTGTGCAACAATTCCAGCATCCAGCGCCCTCACCAAAGCTTCCTCATCAATCACACCTCCACGAGCAACATTGACAATTCTAACTCCTTTCTTCATTTTCGCAAAAGTCTCATCATTAAGCATCTTTGATGTGGCAGGGGTAAGAGGCATATGCAGAGAGATGAAATCAGCATTAGCTATAGCTTCATCAAAGCTCACAAGTTCCACACCGATAGCACGAGCACGGTCTGCCGGTGCATACGGATCATGTGCAATAACATTCATACCAAGACCCTTAGCTCGACGAGCAACCTCTGATCCAACCTTTCCAAACCCCAGCACAGCAAGTGTTTTACCCACAAGAGAAACACCAACATACTTGTTCCGTTGCCACTTCCCTATATTTCACAACACCCATGCAAACCAACATATTAATAAATCTCAGCACAACGGATCTCCAAAATCATTATATCGAGAAATATAAGTTCATTTAGAAGATCTGTTCTTAGTTTTTAACACAAAAGCTTAATAAACTCCAAAAATTAGTAAAATAAATCGGCCCAATGAAAACTAATACACAATTCTATTAAGTACTTCCAGTTCATTTGGATTGCAATTCGAAAATAATAATCAACAAGAAAATTTATATCACTATTTCAAAATCCAAGAATTATTATTATATAATTTTCAAAGCATTTCAACTCATTCAAACTAAATGAGTCCTAATCAAGTTTCTTGAATCCTTTATTTTCAAATGAAAAACTGCATGTAAATTATATATGAAACAGGGAGTAATTAAACGAACTAACCGGCTTTGACAGAGGCATCAGCCTGCGCCACATTTCTGGCCATGGCAGCCAAAAGCGCGATCCCGTGCTCCGCAGCCGCAACAGTATTAGCAGTAGGCGCGTTCACAACCAAACATCCGAACTCGGTAGCAGAAGCCAGATCCACATTATCGATACCCACACCGGCTCTGCCGACCACCTTCAACCTCCCACCCGAAGACTCAAACACTTCACGGCTCACCTTTGTCCCGCTCCGCACAATCAGCGCGTCGCACAACGAGATCTTGGTGCAGAGCTCCTCTGGAGTCAAGTTATAAGAGCAGTCGACGTTGGCAAACTCCTTAAGGAGATCCAAACCCGCCGCTCCCAGCTTCTCGGCCACGAGTACGGTCGGTTTGGAGGAAAGTCCACCGCTGGAAGCCACTATGACGAACCGAGGCAGGTCCCGCTTACGACCGCTGAGATTAACGGAGAAAACGGGGAAAACAGATTGTTTGGAAGAGAGAGGGAGCTTGAGAGAAGGGTGACGGAGAGTTGAGGCGGTGAATAACGTGGCCATTTTGTTTGACGGCAGAGTTCGTGAATGAAAGTAAAGTGAGAACTGGAGAACGAATTTATAGTAACGGAGTGTTTGGGTGGTCAGTGAGAGTGCGAAGGGTTTAAACGAAAGCGAGGTTTATGCAGGCGCGTGTCGTGGAGTGTGCAAAGGTTGCTGCTCCAATAAGTTTTAGGTTTGGTTTGGTTTGGTTTGGTAAGTTGTTAGGTGTTCTTTGGTTTATATATGGTTATTACATTATAATTTAGAAATAAGTAAAAAATGAAAAAGAAAATTACGAAAAATTATACAATTAATAAACTATTTAAGGAAATTGCACCCAACGTTTCATGTGTTCCCTTATTATTAAAGAAATAAAAATTTATAATTTTATCTTGAAAATAAGTAATTTGAAAATTTTATTTTATGAAATAATAAATTTGTTCATGGGAAGTTATACCATGAAGTCTAGGAATTCAAAATTTTCACTTTTTTTTAAACTTTTTCTCACTTGTTTATTATTCTCTTTAATAAATATGAGCAATGTTATGTGGACCCATTTTTTATATATAATTCATATACACAGTAATGTGTCATCATACAATTATGTGATTTTAAAATATGTGTCATCATATAATAAAAAAATATCCAATTATATGATGATACATCATCTATGTACATAAATTATATATAAAAAATAGATATACATAGTTTTATTGAATAAATATATCTTTAATTTTTACTATCTCCGTATTTATTTATACACAAGAGTATAACAAAAAAACAATTAAAAGAGTAGTAAAATAATAAAAAGAGTCATCGACAACAAATAACTATAAAAAAGAGAGTTTTATAAATTAAAAATCATAATAAAAAAATAAGAAAAATAATTATATGAAAGAGAAGTTGGACTGAAGAGTTAGGATTATAAGATAGATTATCGAACAAAATGAGATGGTGAGGTTAATCATGAATCCGATTAAAAATAAATAAAATAAAATATATAAAAAATGTTTTTATATAACATAAATTTTTTATAATTTATGTTATTATAATGTTATTTTATAATTTTAAAAAATAAAATAATATTATTATATCTTGATAATTTTTTTGAATTAAGTTTAATTTTAAATAAAAATTGTTATTTAAATATTATAAAGATTAAGAAGTACTTTGACGCAAAGAAAGATTGGGAAGGAAACTAACTTTTTTAATAAAAAATTAGAATAAAAAGTATCCATCCCTAGAATAGCATTAAATTAGGTGTAAGTATTTCTTGGACATTGGTCCAAACAACGGCAACAGTAGCCGCAGGTGGTAATGATTAAAAATAATAAAAATAAATAATACGACTTTTACAAAAAATAGTAATTTGTCTTCACGAACAGGGTAAAAAGGTTGGTGAAGAAATTGATGACGTAAACAATACGACATAAGATGACGCGCTTGAGAGTCGCGTATAATTGAATTAATAGTGCATGCGAATCCAGCGTAGGATCTGAGCATCAAAACATATACCGGGTTGGCAGCACTTAGAAAAGTTTTATTTTGCTTTGCCGATTAATAAACAAATTTTCTTAAGTAGATTCACGTGGTAGACTTTGCTGAGAGACACCGGGTAAGGCACTAATAAATTGAAACCCTTCGGAAAAAATAATAATAACTTTTTTTTTAAATTTAATATTAAAAAAATTATTAATTTTAAAAATATAGTTAAATCTATTTTTACTGATAAGATCTTTCAGTATTCACTTACTGTTTGGTATTCCAATTAATACTTATGCTGTGGTTACAGGAATATATGTTCAATGAAATGTCAACTGACTCTGAAACTAAGCTGTCGGGTGCTTGATAAATTTTTCAAGATCCATAAAACATTTTTCCAGCCCAGCCATCGTTTTGATAGGGGAAATTGCTTATTGTAAGACCAAACCAAGATTATTGGCACCATGGCTGCGAGAGACTAAAATATTAGTATGCCACTCCAAAGGAAAAACTAGATAAGAGACTATTTATGGCAGGTCTAGAGGTAAAAGATGGTGCACACCCCTAAGGTCAAAGACCAAACCAACCAGTCCTTCAAATGCAAATTTCACTGTAGAACAACCAAGATTATTGGCCGGTAGGCACAAGAAGACTACAATCTTGACAGAATTGCAGATCCAAAGACATGACACCAACGAAACAAAAATCCATTCAGTTGGGACGATATGAAATGTCAAGACCAGATTAAGCCATTTTTACAATCAATGAAGACCAGAATGCTCTTTTCTTTCTCCATTGAAGTCATTGCATCATCTTAACAGGCATAGTTTGAAGATATATCACACTCACTTGAATAAAATCGATAAAAATTCGTGTCCAGTGATATTTTTTCAGACCCACTAACTTAATCCTACAATTACTACAACAAATATCCCTAAAAATCTTAAGCCAATAGCAGAAAAGAGGCTTCTTGTTCACCTCTGAAGTTTGGATTGCCACACTCACGTCGAGCTCTTAGTTAATGAGTGAAGCTTAGCTTCTTCTTTGGATGCAGACCTTCTTCCTAACACACAAATGGGGGTTTATAAAAATTCTCTACAACATAAGAATCAAATTCACATAGAACCCAGTCGTTAAAGACAAGCCATTTAATTTGATCTAAAAAGTTTCGGCAGATAGCATAAACACATACAACATTTGGATGATTGAGCTGAGCCTGCAAAATGCTTCAAGTATGCTTCGCCCAGAATGTGACCCAACTTTACCTGGGCTGCTGTAGTAAGGTGAAGGTGATCTTCTTTGAGCTCCAACCCCTTGGCATCAACACACACAACATTTGGAAGATTTATCCCCATTTGTGCCTCCCTAATTTTCTCCATGTATCTTTTATCCCCCGATGCTATTGCAACCTGCACAAAATTTTACCCATTTGATCGATACACTAAATGACCAGGTGAATTATTAATGGGAAATTTTTAGTCCAATCCAACCTGAATTATTGGGAGTGAAGGCAAACCCAGATCTTCCCTCACATTATGAATCAGGGTTTCCATGTTTCTCTGGTACGCATCAGCATCTTGCTGAGTAGACGTGTCACTCTCTCCTTGGTACCACAGCATACATTTAATTTCTCCACCACTCTTTACACTTTCTTTACTCCTACTCACCATGTGCTCATATAATTTCTCGCCACGCGCCCACTCTCTGATCGCCGTTCCTCCCACCGCACACGGCACCAGCCCCACTATGGTCTCTCCCCCCACGCGCTCCCTCACTAGATTGGCGAAAGACATCCCCGGCCCCACCCCACAGACCTTTGCAGTGTCGATGTCGGCGTGGAGTGGCTCACGCGCTTGTTCCCAGTTGAGCTTGGCGCTGAGACGGAGGATGGAGGGGTGAGATTGGCATTCTGATGGGACTACTCCGTCCCAATGGCGGTGTTTGTTTACACCACCCCGGCCTGCCATGTTACTCTGCCCGGACAGGATGAAGATCTGAGTTGGGTCTGGAATGGTAGAATCCATTGTTTCGAAACGGCTGACCTTGACGAGGTTTAAAGAATTTCTTCAATGGAGAGTCGAATATCGTTCCAGCAGAACAAAGGAAAATGACGGTGAAGATGGGAAGCAGATCTGTTGCGGATGCCATGGATTGATGGACAAAATTAATTATATGACCCAATTTGATGCCATCTGTAAAACCAGCCCACTAAGGGTCCAAATTGAAGTAAAGGCATGTTTGATTTGTGAAATTCTAAGGAATGGAGATGATCTGAGTGTATCAAAATGGGTCAAACCCAAATCTGGCAGTGGGCCACGTTAGACCAGGCCAGGCTGGGTTACATCGACTTCGGTGCAGTATATTATGTCTGTGGGCCAGATGAAGCCGAGACCCACACAATTATGGGCCTTACAGACCAAGTCAACGCACAAAATTACTAAAACCCACAATATGATCTATAATTCATGCGGTCATATCATACTGAATCCTTAACAGAGTTGTCTATTAATTTTAATAAAAAATGACAATTTTTAAATAATTTCTTTTAGATTATGTTTTTTAATAAAAAAATATGTTTAGAAAATTAATTTATGATTAAAAAGAAAATAAACTGTATTTATATTTGGTAAATTAAATTCTTATAATTGACCTCCACTATATAAAATAATAACCAAAACTTATGTTTATTTTGTAATCAATCTCACCTACCAACAAAATTCTACCCTTGTTCTCCACTTTCTCGAGACAGTTCCCTTCTATATTACAAGTAGATGGATTATGGGTGTCCATGATTACATGTTATTTTTCAACCAACCAATGTGGGTTTATTTTGCCCGACTTGGTGGTGAGATTATACAAATACTATCAGAAGAAATTTGGTACAGAGTACGTTAACAGTTGAAGAGAATAAAGAGTATTGGTCATGTTTATCAAACTGTGTAGCTTTGCATTGGTGATAGGCTGAGCCACTACATTTGCTCTATAAAAGTCAAGCTGTAGTCTAAAATAATATCAATAAAATTATGTATATTTATTTTAAATACATAAATAAATAAATAAATTAGTATATGAATAAATAATTTTAAATTAAAAATAAAATAATATTCTATTATATAATAAGATATATATATAAATATATACTTATTTATTTATTCAAAATGAGTATATATAATATTATTTAAATAATATTAGTAATTTAATGTCCCGAAGAAACTATTCACGGCATATGAAAGATGGGTAAAGTAAAGAATCTCATTCTGTTCACCTACACAACTTTAAATAATAACTTTATAGTGTTTAGTTTAAGTATTATAATTAAAATATTACCAAAAAGATTATCGGATATCTTGTGTTCTCTTTATTTCTCTTCACATGTTGCCTTTATTATGTTTTGTAAATTTTGGATTGGCCAAAGGACTATTTTCCACCAAAGGATTGTTATTTTTTTAAGTATCCTCCCTTTAACTTTAAAAATTTCAAATACTTACTTATAAGTAGTTAAAATTAATAGTAGTTAAATTTAATAATAGTAAGAGTAAAATCGTTATTTTATCTATAATATTAAAAATAAACTAAAATATAATCTCTTTTTCCTCCCCTAAACTTTGAAAACTAAAAGTTTTTCTCCAACCAAAGTTTTAAAAAATGACAGTTTCCCCTTAGGGTTTGGTTTCCAAATCTCTGACGCTAAATTCGACAATATTGTCGACTGTCTATCCCTCCCGAAACTTTCTCTTTCTCTGACGGTCTCTCTCCATCAATTTGGACGTCCATCCGTTGTTAATATTCTTCTAAAAGATGAAGAGTTTCATTGGGGAAGACAAAGAGTTTTGTCTTCCCCAACGAAGTTTTTCGTTTCTCGTCGTCTTTTAAGTTTCATTCGACACTGATCGGGCGTCCAAATGGGTGGAGAGACACTGTCGGAAGGAGAGGAACCTTCGAGAGGGATAACAACAACACTGGATTTAGCTTTGAAGATCTGAAAACCAAACCCTAAAGGGAAATTGTTATTTTTTAAAACTTAGGTTGGGAAAAAACTTTTAGTTTTTAAAGTTAGGGGGAAAAAAAAGATAAAATTTTAAGGGTTTAGAGTTTCGTTAAATTTAACTACTTATGAGTGGGTATTTAAGATTTTCAAAATTAAATGGGGATACTTGGAAAAAACAGCAATCCTTGGGTGGGAAATAGTCCTTTGGCCTTTTGGATTTTGAAACAATTCAGATAGCTCCTAAATTTTGTTTCGACAATTTAAGGTTAATTTTTTAACAACATCAACAACTATAAAATTGACCAAAATTTTATCAGACAGAACTTCGGGCCGGGCCGAAGTTGATTACTGGGCTAATTAGGCCCATTATAAGTGGTCCCAGCAGCAAGTGTTCTTTTGAGTATAGTTGCTTCGCTTTAACCAAGTATCTTCAATCGTTAGACATAATTGTAAATTATGCAAGTGCTTTTGTTGCCGCCCACCGGTCGCTCCTGCATCCTACCGCCGGTAGTGGGGCTGTTTCCCTCCCACCGCCGTATCTCCAGCAATGTTGGTGTGTGTCCGCCAAATTGTTTCTCCTCTGCCAAAACCCTTCAGTCTTCTTCTAATTGTGGAGGATCAAGATACTCTATCACTAAACTCGCTTCTTCTCCGGTCACACCGGCTTTTACATCTCGCATAGACGATTCGGAAAAGGCAAAACTTGCCCAGGTTTGTTTGCCCCTTCTCGCGTTTTATATCTTTATTTCTGTGATTTGTTGCTTAGATAACGTGGGAAATAAAAAGAAAGATGTTTATTTTCTTTCTTGAAGCCTTGGTTAAGCATAATTCAACTAGGGTTTTGGCTTTGTTAGATGTTTTATGATTAATTTACCGGGACAGTGGACGCGTATTTGATGGAGTAATGTCTCCTGATATTATAATGCATGTAGCATTCGTTTAAAAATTCCAATCATGTAGCTGTTAATATGGATGGACCAGATGGTTAGACTAATAAGGTTGGAAATTGTACTTTGTATGTTTTGCTTTACTCCAGATTTTAGTAAACGTTACCAATTTGGTGTTGTAACTTGTAACTGGCTTGTCAATCTACTATAGCCCTCACCTTTTCTTACAATAAAGACCCAGGAAGTTATAGAGCAACATGTAATTTGGGTAACCAAATGAGGTGTAAAATTTGGATGGAGAAAGTTAGAAAGTTACCAATGCATAAATTTTGACTTCCGGTCAAGATTTTCAGATGTTGGTTAGTTTATTTCAGTTTACTTTGTAAGCAGTTGTTAAGCATTGTTTATGTTGAGTACAAGTCAAGTGGCGTCACCATGTTGATTCTGTCAGTGCTTTTTAGGGTTTGGGAGATGTTTGTGAACTTAGTGAATTAACTTGCATGCATATTGTAAAACTCTCTGAGTTTTTTTTTAATAATTTTTTCTGGGTTTTTGATTTTCAATAAGTAATATTTTTGTGATGTTGATTTACGAGTAACTATTTGGATATATATGATAGAGATTTTCTTATTACATCTCTGTGATAAGTTTAATTTCTTGTTAGGCCTTTTGATTTTCAATGCCGCAGGTTGCAAAGAGATTAGAGAACACATCAAGGAGTTTCAAGCGGTTGGGTAGCTTAGGGTTCTGGGGGCAGCTAGTGTGCACTGTGGTGGCTGCAGTGATTCTTTCTTTTTCAATTGTTGTTACTGGGAAGATCACGTCTCCTGCCACCTTCTATGCCACTGCTGGTGGGATTGCAGCTGCATTTATTTCAGTGTTTTGGTCATTTGGGTATATTCAACTTTCTGAGAAGCTTCAGAAAACTGCTAGTGACCCTTCCAAGGTATGTTATATTGTTGTAGTCACATAGCAATCTTAACGTTCTTCTCAAATATTATAAAAAAAATCAAGTTCTGGTTTGTTACACTTAAGTTAGCACTACTGTCAAGATGTAGGGTTTTACATTTGATGATATCCAACATTCCCTATCACTTAACTGAAGTAAATATTAATTCTTTCTGGGCATAGCTCAGCTTTTAAGCTACTGAAGGATCTTAGCTTATGTGGAATAGAAAGTTGTTTTTTTTATGGTATGACAAATTAGGTTTAATTGAACTGAAAACAAAGAACCAACACTTAATTCAAGCAGTATCACTGTGGGAAGAATCAAATACTATCTTTCAGCTTTGCAATAGTACACTTATTTTTACTTGTGGCAGTTTGTATACTAGTCTTTGTTATTTTGTGCAATCTTATTATCTAAGAAAAAATTGTTTGTGTTTGTTATTATTATTATTGGTCAGTTTTTAGCGGTAATAATTGACATGATTTCAATAATTTTAAAAAATCTCCCCTTGGATATGTAGAAGAGCAATTCATATCTTATTAGATGTCTACACTGAAAGAATCACTTATTGAGCCATGACAAGTGCTTCCAACTTCGGTTTGATGCATAAGAAATTAACACAATATTCTTTTTTAAGTATTTAGCTGAAGTTTATGAATTTCTGAGGTTTCAGGCTCCTCCTCGTGCTGATGTGGTGAAAAGCTTGAAAAATGGCATAATATTAAATCTTCTGGGAATGGGTGCCGCTATTCTTGGAATGCAAGCCACTGTCGGACAGTTGGTTGCAAAGGCTCTTACTTCCTCAGCTAATCCATATTACCAGGGAGTACCTCCTGGCTACAGTCCTGTTCTGGCATTGGATGTATTCCTTGTGCAGGTACACTATTGACTTCAGCTGATACTACTTTTTGTTAATTTTGGATATTTTGATTTGTCTTATTGTATATATCAGTCGGGGACCAATTAATTTATTCTTGTTTTTAGAATTTATTCAAACAGAAGAGAGAAATAAAATTAAAAAAAAAAAAGAAGGATCTAAAATTTATAATCTATATCACAAAAAAAAAGTCCTGCCATTGTCCTGGACTTGGATCCATTGAAAATTCTCCACAGAAACAGAGTTTGAGTAAATCATAAGTGGGATCAAGAGAAAAATAAAGATTTTATGGTGGATTATTTTTGGTGTTATACTGTGTTACTAAAAGCTCTGGATGAGTCTTTCAGGCTCAAAGAAAAAAATTGCAGCTTCTTTATCTTCTTGTTCTATCTTGGAAAAGAAATAATGATTAAGAAAATTTACTCTGGACTGACTCTTTTTAGTCCTATACAAAGTTGCACAGGCTATTCAAATTGTACTTTTTTTAAAATTGAATTTGGTGTGTGCTGTTGAGCATGTAGAGGGATGTTTGTCTCATGAGCCCCAGTGATTCACTGGGTCAGCAAAATGATTAAATTAGGATAAGGATATCTTAGTTCATCATCAACTGAATTGCAGATTCAAAGGCAGCCAAGTTATCTCAGCTGGTTAAGAAACTGCAAAATTTGTGCCATTTTATGGATATTCAGTTGGCCCTGCTCACATATGCAAACATGAAAACATCATTTTAGTGTTGGTTTTATTGTTAGTAATTTTGTGTTTCCTCTCATCTATCTATTGCTTGTGTTGTGCAGGCATCGGCAAACACAATCCTTTCTCATTTTCTGGGGCTTGTTTTCTCATTGGAGCTGCTGCGGTCAGTGACACTACCAGCTTCACCAGTTCCCAGGGTTGCATAATCTCCAACCCTTGATTAAACATGATGTATGCGATTGCTACTAGGAGAAGCATGATTTTGAAGATTCAATAGTTGAAAGTGAAGTATTGCTTGAGCTCATTACATATTTCAATTTCACAATTCTATTATCTTGTTTCTTATACATTTGTTGTTGCAAATATATAAGTAACAAAGGCTTAATTATTCCAACTTTCTATGTGGAGAACTAACTTGGCGGTTTCAGACTTGCTGCACAAATTAAATAAATTTCTTGAATTCATTAATTTGAAAAAAAAAAAAGCCCACGTTAAATTAACACATGATATGGAAATTTTGAAACTTAAATATCATTTCCAAAAACCAAATGTCCCTCTCCCTCAAACAGAGGATTTCTTTCTAATGGAAATGATAATGTAATCACATCATTTCGAAAACTGCATACCAAGAATATTGATTCCTAAACAGGAAGGCAGTCGAAAAATTGCATGTTCTCCCAACCGTTAATAGCTAAAGAGGTTGGCCCAGCTCGTTAAAGGCAATCATGCTAACTGGGTTTTGATGTGAAGTCTGAAAGCATCCTACCAAAAAGTATCCAAAAAATTTCAAAGTTAAAAACCCAGCTCCACGCTTCAAATCCAATCCAAAGAACTTCAGTTTCACAAACAAATAGCCACCTGTATCAAGTACAATTTATGCTTTAGTACACATCCAGAAAAGATGAGATAGTTAAAACATGCTAAAAAGGATGGAGACTTGTGAATGGGAAAACCAAACGCTATAAATGGTGGAAAATTAACAAACTTGTGATTGTGACAGTAGATACACAAATGGCCACAATCAATTCATTCATGGCTCAAATATGTCCAGTCATAAACGAATATATTCTAAGCATACTACTGACATAAACAACTTGAAATTAACTATGGTTATCAAATGTTCAAGAGGACACCACACCAGAAATTAATTAGTAAAAGATAAAGACAGACAGCTCTATTCCCTCATCAGTGATAGTTACTCAAAAAAACACCTGATTAGAGGGTCATCCCAACAAAAACAAGTAACCTTCTTGCCATGGTCTAGCTGATTTCACTGCAAACAGTCCTTTGTAAAGACCCAATAAGACACTATATATTTCAAGCATGTTTAAGACCACACCATGTCTTAACACAATCACATAACTCTGACATGGTCCAAACATAAAACTGTTGTATTATTAGCAACAAGAAAACAAAATCTACAAATGGAATGTGGATTATATTCTCTAGATCCTCATTCATAACCACATCGATACAAGGAAGATAGGAAAGGAAGGAAATTTTCAAATCGTTTGAACATTACAAACTGCTAGAATAGAATACCATTTAGCAAAATCAAGATTTTAATATCTTCTAGCATCTTAGTAACCACGAGGTGTTTCATTCTTATAAACTCACTAGATAGTTACCACTATAACTGAAATACTGTGACACAGAGACATGCAACTATTATGGATGAGCAGTCTCTAAAAAATGGAGAGATGGCAAATGCAAAAAGAACACTCAGTTTTCATAAATTGCAGCATGCACCATTTACAAACAGAGAAACTGAGCAAGAGAAGCAGACTTGCCTACTGAGTTTTCTTTTCTCTCTTTTGGGGCAATGGAATCTTTTTTAGGAGGTTATCATCAATTTTCCTCTATTGTTTGGATAACTCTCTGTGTTTGGCACAACTTTTCATCAATGTGGTCTTGGTACTTGTCATACAGCACAGGCATAGACAAACTAAGAAGAACCCCTGCAAAAAGATCAAAAAAGAATTGTAAGCAATTCTAAAGAATCTTACAGAAAATACAACTAATTAGCAGAGGACTAACCAATACAGACAAATGTGAAAAAGTTGAAGAGACTACCAATGAAAGATATCACCAACAACACAAAAGCAACCTTATGACAAACCCACATCACAAAGAAAATATTTCATTTCAAGTTTTGTCCATTAATAAAATGCTAACAAATCCAATTTCTCATAAGAAAAAATTAGGAGAATCAGCAGCCAACCTGAAGGAATATTTTCAAATTCCTACCCACAGCAATATCATGAGCAATTGACAATGCATAATTGACCCAAACTCGCATCACATGGACAGCCTTTGCAACTGAATGATCTGAAATTTCTAGATCAGAGATGGGAGGCAGAGGCCTGAATCACAGCATCACTATTTTAATGACTTAAAACCACCCATGCTACTTTCCATTTTTAACATCAACTTCCCACCCAAGTCAATGAATTACATATAAACACCCGTGAAATTGAATACTCGCTAACAATGATCACTCTGGAGTCTGGAGGATATATACAAAGCATAAATACCAAAAGTGGTATTCAAATTAACTACCTGTTGAGAAGGGAAGCAGATTTGCACCAGAGGAAGAGGATTGAGACCAGAAGAAGCAACACATTAGAAACAAAAGACAAGAGATTATAACCAGCTCGTTCAAAGAGGAACCATAAAGTTGTTGCCGAAGCTAGCAATACAATCCCTGCACAATATTTTTTCTACAACAAAGTATCAGCAACTACTCAAACACAATAAATGATCATTAAGTTACAGATTATTTAATAAACAAGAAAATCAATGAAACATTTACGCAAACAAGTGTTCTTAGATATAAAACTCGTGGGATTTCTTTGTCACAGTTCACATTAAAAACATTAAAGGATAAAAAATTCAGCCCCACAAGTGTCATATCTTACTTGTACAATACCATAAAGTGTTCCGTCAACATCGATGGTTGGCAATACGAACGTACAAGTAGAGATTCAACAAACAATGGAATTACTCAATCGTAAAAGCAAATCAAATCTATTAAGTAAAAAAATTTCAAGATAAATTCGTTTTCCAACGGCAAAATGAAATAAACAACAAAATATATATAAACATACATATGTGTATACATATATGAATGTATCCTATAAATGACCTAAGCCACCGCAGAGAGTTTGATGGGCAGACAAGCGAAGAGAATCTTCCATGGCCGTAAAGGTTTCAGGGTTTCTGATTGAAACTGAAACGTAGGGGGAAGGGAGGGAGAAGGAGGAGAATGGAGAGTGTACTAACGAGGAAGAGTTGATGCTGACAAACAAAACAAACAGGAACTAAGAATTCAGTTGACTAAAATTCTACCGTTCCGACTTGGCCCAACAGAGGGCCCACAAATATTTATTGTTCTCTTTATTCAACAAGAGATAATAATTAACAGAGGTCTGCAGTGGGAACTGCACCGCGAGCCTTTACTATTCAGTGAATAGCCTGGCAGACCAAGTCGAGGCCGGTCTGGTCTGGCCTGCCCTGTTAACACCTCTAAGTCTAACCACACCTGTCTCTCTACACGAACTAAGTCAATTCATATGGATTTCTCACGCCCGCCATTGTTTTAAGTTCTTTCTTAATGAATCACATTTGAAGAATTATTTCTATACAAGTACGGTGATAATGTTTGCGGGTCCTATCACATGGTCACTATTTTCTTTTTTAGCTTTGGCTAGTTATAATGTAGTCAAAGAACTATTTCCCTCTTAAGATTTAGTGCTATGTATACATATACGCACATGATTGATAAAAAAATTTAAATATTTATTTAATTTTTAATTTATTAAAATACATTCATAAAGTTTGTATTATGTTTAAGAAGTTATATTATTTTTTATTAATAATATCAAAATAATTAAAATTATATTTTATTTTCTTTTTTAGTTTAGAAAACTAATAATTTTTTTTTTATAATTAAGTTTTAAAAAATTTACTTTTTTTTCTTAGGATACCAAACTTAAAATCCAGTTGCTTTCGCCAATGAGTGACAATCCTATAACAGACGAAAGAGTCGTTGCCTTTTAGAGAACAACAATGATTATCTAGATCTGAATGACGTTTTATTGTCTAACAAAATTTGAGGCCTCCAGATACCATTGGTGGCTAGAGGGAGGGATGAAAAAAAACACTTAAGAATTGCGAAGGAAAAAATCATTTTTTAAATTTGAGATCCGAAGGTGAAATATTAATTTTCAAAACCTAAAAAAGAAAATAAGATAAAAAAAGATATTTTTTAATATTATTATGAAATGATAATTTTATCTTTATATTTAACGATAATTTTAACAAAAATTTAAGGATAAAAAGATATTAAAATTTTTTATTTATCACAAATATGCCTTTGGGATTTTGAAATAAAACTTTAGAGAGAAATAATCCTTTTGTCTATAATATATTATGGTAAAGAGCATAACGTGAAGTATTATTAAAGGAATAAGAATAGTTGGTATAAATTTGTTGGTATTAAAATGAGCATGCACGCACGTGTGGAGAAAGCCAGGCTTTAGATTTGATTTGGTTGGACTTTGGCAGAAGGAAACGTCCAGGATTGTTCATCACCCACGTGTTACCCCCCTGCTTGCTTGACTTGTTAATTGAAAATTACTCAATAACTTATATTCAATGGGACTAATTTTTAAAGATTATTGACATTAATATGTACAGTTTTATAATATGTAAATTGTTGTATGATTGCTACTTTAAAACCAACATATGATTTACGGGTTTGCTTGTCGGTATTTGTCACGAAGTTCATTGCATTTAACCATTGAAAGTATAATTGCTTCAAGTTTAAATTATTAGGAGGCCAATAGACTAATTCCCACCTAAGGTTTGACTTATTCTTGAACTCTCACACATCAAATCTTAGAAATCTAAATACTTCCCTGTTATTTAATTTCGGTTAAAATTTGTTATTAACTATAAAGACAAAAATATCATTTAACCAATAATATTAAAATACTAAAATTTTATCTTTTTTTTTTTTTGTTTAAAAAATTAATAATTTTTCTCTCATCCAAAAGTTTGAAAAATTACTTTTTCCCTTCCCCAAGGTTCCATTACTTCCCCTTCCTTCTCTAGCAACTGTTCTTCGGTCAACTTCTCATCTGTCTGTGCTCTCTCATGCCTCTTAAATGAAGGTGCAACCATGAACGCAACAAATAGAAGTGGCTTTGTTGAAGATTCGTGTACGATGAATCAGTCTCTTCAATTGATCACCTTAGAGTCTTCCCTTAGAGTTTGATGTACATCTTTGAAATGACGAGAAGGGATGTCAAGAGAGGAGAAATCGTGTGTGATGTCGGAGGAGGATAGCTCAAGTGTTGGAGAGAGGGCAAGGTCGATGTCAATTCAGTCTTAAGCAAAGGAGGAGAAGGAGGAAGAGGATGTTAGAAGGGATGCTGGAAAATGAAGTTGAAGAGAGGGTAAAATTAAAGTTTTCAAAAGTTTGGGGTGGTTGAAATAGAAAAAAAATGAAAACCCTAAATGGTGGAGAAAAAAGTAAAATTTTAAAACTATATTAGAGGGAAATTATACATTTTTAAAACTAAGACGAGAAAAAATGATAAATTTCTTTTAAATAAAATAATTAAATAACATTTTTACTCTTTATATTAATAATAAAATTTAACATAATTTAGATAATGGGTGAGAATTTAAATTTTTTAAATTTTGTGGATGCAACTTTGAGAACATACTAAACTACAGGTGGGAATAAGGCTTTTGGCCTTATTAAAATTGTGTTTGGTGGAAACATAAATCAAAGAGATTCTTCAGGAATTACTTGGATAAGTACAATAGATTAATTGGCTCTCGGACGATTTTAAATTTAAAATAGGCCAAAAGACTTATTCCCACTAAAGGTACAATGAAATCCCGAGCTTCTATCCTCTCATTTTTTTTAACTCAAACACTCATTCATAAACTAAAATTTATTAAATTTTTTAGTTATGCTTAGAGTATAATCGTTATTTAATAATAATATTTTAAAAAATAAAAATTTATATCATTTTACTTTTTTAATTTAAAAAATTAACAATTTTTCTCTAAAATTAAGTTTTAAAAAGTGATATTTTCCCCCCACCTAGGGTTTTCGAATTTTGCCAGCGAATTTTCAACCAATGATGACCAATCTCTCTCCTTCCCGATGTCGTCTCCCTCCGGTGCTTAATATATAATCGATGACCTTTAGAGTTAATGAAATTCAAAAGAAGAGTTGAAACTTTTTGTTTGGATCTTCGTCATCCAAATGAAGAGATCGGTCTCATTTGGAGGAGGACAACTCCCCATTTAGACCGTCGTTGTTGTCTAGACGAAGCTGATTTTATTTGAATGACGAAGATCTAAACGAAGAGTTTTGACTTTTCGTTTAGATTTCATCAAATTCAGACATCGTTAGTCGGATATTAAACACTAGAGAGAGAGAGAGAGAGAGAGAGAGAGAGAGAGAGAGAGACGACACGAAGAGGAGAGAGAGATAGGTCGTCGTTGGCCAGAAATTCGTCGACGAAATTAGAAACCCTAGATAGGGGGAAAATGTTACTTTTCAAAATTTAATTTTAAGAGAAATTATTAATTTTTCAAATTAAAAGGCTAAAAAGATATAAACTTTAAATATTATTGTTAAATAACAATTTTACCTTTAATCATAACTGAAAATTTAATAGATTTTAATTCATAAATAAGTGTTTGAGTTTTCACAAATTAAAAAGTGAGAATATACAATTTTACTATACCTTGGGTGGAAATTAGTGTTTTGGCCATTAAAATACTTTGAATAATTTAATAACTCATAACTATTGTTATAACACATGGTATTAGATTCTTGATCCTTATCTTTACATAAAAGATAAGGATATCTAGGTACCACTAATGATAGAAACAAAAGATTAACTTGGACGCAACAATCAGCATAAAGGCTACAGTCAAACAAACAAAACAAAGACGTTTCCTTTCGTTGATCTAATCCTTTGGTTTCATTATTCTTCCTTTAGGCTGACCCAAAATGAACCTCAAATCTCTCATAATTAACCAGCAATAAAAAAAAAGTTTGTTGTTTTAATTAATATAATTAAAATTTTTTAAATTATCAAAGCAAACTAAAAAAATAATACAACCAATCCAACGAATTTTTTAATTAATAAATTAATATTACGTGAATTGAAATATAAATTTGTAATTTAAAATATTTTCTCAATTCATTTTGAAATATGAACCCCACTGTTACGTAATTCGCTTGCAGTCTCCGGCTGGTCAGCTCACTGAAATCGATCTTAATTAAAGACAGTTTTTGACCGGTTTTGCAATGATAGGAAATCGGTGACCGCCTCGTGTCGGTTACTTAAAGGCCGTTAGTATGTCAGGTTTCCAGGCTGGACTGACAACTTCTCAGTCATATCCGTTTTTCAATTTTGGAACCGTTGTTGTCGTTTTCTCCGCCTCACCCAGCTTCTTCCTTTCCCCAAATAACACAAAAAAAAAAAATCTCTTTCTTTTTAATTCAAGACTATTTTATAATAATTTCTAACTACATAAGTAAAGATCGCAAAGATAAATTCTGAAAGAAATTAAGGATTTAACGTTAATAATATCTGAAAATTATTATAAAATAATTAATTAATTTTATCAAGTTAAATAAATCTTCTTTGAAATTTTAATCAGTAAATTATAAAAAATCCGCACGAGTAAAAACCAGTCAAAAGGTCATAATCAAGGCTTTCTCTTAAAATATTAAAGAGCTGACGTGACCGGACTTGAACGTTATAACAGCTGTAAAATATTAAACCAGTCACCTAGTAGTACCGGTCATCCCTTCAAAATAACGCTTATTACACGTATCGGTTAACAGGCTCAATCAGTTACCCTAACCCCCTCCCTTTATAAACCAAGCCCATCAGCTCCTCGTCTGTGTCCTTAACAACAGTTTCTCTCTCTCACAATCTCAACCGTCTGTGTGAATTGTCAATGTTAAGATTCAGTTAGGGTTGTTTTTTTGGTTGAAAATTCGAAGTATGAATCGGGTTTTAGAGACCGATCGGATCAAGGGGCCGTGGAGTCCTGAAGAGGACCAGCTGTTGCACCAACTCGTGCAATGTAACGGCGCGAGGAACTGGTCCCTTATATCCAAATCGATTCCGGGCCGGTCCGGGAAATCTTGCCGGCTGCGGTGGTGCAATCAGCTATCCCCCGAGGTCCAGCACCGTCCCTTCACCTCCGACGAGGACGAGATCATCATGCAAGCGCATGCTACGTTCGGCAACAAGTGGGCGACCATAGCGAGACTCTTGAACGGCCGTACGGATAACTCCGTAAAAAACCACTGGAACTCAACGTTGAAACGGAAGTACGCGATGATAACCACGGAGGATGATAACGACGATATCAACGAAAGAGGAAGAGATAGTTTTTATCCAGAGAAGAAAAGATCTGCGCCTGGTTCGTTTTCTGGTAATTCATCGAGTCCGTCTGGATCCGACGTGAGCGATTCTGGTCTACCGGCGATGTCTAGTTCGGATATGTGTGGGTCTGTTGGGACGTTTGTTGAAACCGAGAATGGAAGCGATAAAAACATCAATAATAATGGTGATGTTGCGTTCAATGTATCGACTGAACTTACTTTGAACTTACCTGGTAATGAATCGAACGATTTGACTCAGTGCTGGGTACCAAGGGAGGTTTCACAGAAGGAAGAGAGTAGCACTGATTACAATAATAAAACGAGGGTAGTTTGGCCGGAGTTGATGGCTTTGATGCAAGAAATGATAAGGAAAGAAGTGAGGAATTATATGGAAGAGGCAGTGACTAATAATGGGATTAAGGGGTGACTTAATGGAAATTTGGGTAACTGAAAAAACAAATTAAAATTGCCGCCTTTAAAAAAAGTTCAAGAGATAGAGAGCTGAAGGTAATGCATTTGAATTGAAATTTCAGGAGAAAACGTATCGGTTTTCTGTTTTCTTTTATGGCAAATTCATATCCCCGCTGCCGATTTTCTAATTGTTTTAAACTGATGGAAATCATAAAGCCTTTTGTACTTTTTGCCTTTTATTTTATTTTTATGAGTTTAATATATGCTTTTACAAGTGTTATATTTTATACTGGAATTGTTATTTAGAGGTTTTTTTTCTTGTAATCTTGAAAAATTATGTATTATAGTTACTAAAATAGAAACTAATTTTGAATAAAATTTAACCAATATTATATTTTATATTAAAAATTAGTTAAATTAAATGAGCATCATATGCGAGAGAGCGGATGACAGGACACCGATTTATCCAATGTTTTTTGCAGGAAAAGTGATTATTCCCAAGGAGAAATGACTGTGTTGCACCACCCAAACTTGTTAGAAATGACACGATCGCACGAAGTCTACATCATAATGTTGTGATGTTCACATCCATGTGATTGGGAGTGAATGTCAGTTAAAACTGAAAAGAGAGGACATTTTTACACTTTTTTGGCCACTTGAGGTCTCATCTCAATCGTCATTTTCTCTCTACTATTCCACTCTGCATGAGAGCATTACTATTCCATTGTGTACGTATAAATTACTCTAAATTAAAAATTGAAAATATAGTTGGATCTATATTAATAATAAGACTATACATAAATAATGTATATAATTTTATAAATAAATAATAATATATTATTTTATTTTTAATTTAAAATTATTTAATTATGTAATATATATTATTATACTACTATTCCACTGTGCATGAGAGCATTACTTCCCCCCCGCCCAAAAAACAAAAAGGAGTCTGGTTTTAAGTCCGACTTCATAATTTGAGCCCAATCAAGTCCAATAACGCAAATTGGCGAAGAGTCGTCGTCGTCTTTCTACGTTTGTGCGAAAAAACCTGACAGAGATAAGAGATGCTGCCAACTTCTGTCTCTAAAGAGCGCTCGTCGTCCGCCATGTCTCGTTCAAACTCCATGCTCCCTCAGTACCTCCGTCGAATCATCAAGGTCCTTTATATAAATTTCTTGACAAGTGGATCTGATATCTTTCATTTCGCACCAAACTCGCCGATTAGATCAATTTAGGAGTAAACTCGTATAGTTGTGTTAAATTCTGCTTCAGTTTAATCCATGCAACTTTTTCTTTACTTAGTGTTCAATGGATTGTTTGATTATGGCATGTTAATTTCTTCATTTGATGAAAATTGTATTAGATAGGTATATTCTGAATGACGTTATTTCTATTAGAGGCTTTCTTGAGACAACATTTTCAGACGTTGTGGAGTTCCATAGTTCAAATTTTTATCTTTTATTTGCATGATTCTTTTAGCGGATCATTCTGTTGTAGTTTATAGACTTTGGTTTTTGGGTAGAGACGACAGTTATCTCAAATGATGTTGAAAAAGTTAGCATTATCATTTAATTGTGTTTCTTTTGTTTTTTGGATTCATTGTAGTGGCAGCAAATGGATATTGAATATACTTTCTGGCAAATGCTTCATCTATGCACTTCACCAAAAGTGGTGTGAGTATTAAACTTCTAACCACCGTAATCCTTATTGTTGTTATTGTGTTTTATTATTTAAATGTATTCTTTATTGTCATCACCTGATCTATGCCTGCAGTTGTCAATTTATTTTTTGGTCTGTCCTCAATTGTAGAACTAAATATGGCTTTCTTGAATGTAGAAGTAGTTCAGATGAATCATAAATATTGCTGCTGAAGGATTGAATTAAGAGATGCAACCTTGAATCGTCCTTGGTGTGCAGGCTAACGTTCATGAATGTTCATTCATGTACACAATCTGTGCCATCTTTGTAAACATATTATTTGAATTATCTTATGTTTTGTTGAAGATTTTGTCTTTTTTTTTTTCTTGTGCCCTGAAGTATTTCCCTTGATATGGAGATTACAACTGGAATGGGAGTTTAGTTGTGGACCTGATCATGTTTACTGAAACTGTTAGCAACTTTATAATGAATGGATTTATTTGCTTTTTTCATTGGCTTGTGCTGATTTATGCCTCGTTAAAATAGGAGGGAATGTTTCTTTTAATTGGAGTATTTCTGATTAATTTTGCAGTATTGGTGTCTTGATTTTGATGGTTAGCAATGCTCTAATTATTGTGATTCTTCATTTTGCATGTGGAATGGTATGGTCTTTACAGCTATCAGCATACCAAGTATCACAAACGTGAGTGCCCTCGCTGTTAAAGTATATTTCAGTTTTTTATGCAACAGTTTAAGTTTTCATAATGTATATCATAAAAGTTTGTAGTGTGGTTTTTCTGAATACGTCTGGAGTCAGTAATTGTATATGCACCTTTTAACAGATGAAAATGTTTAAAAGCGTGGTTAGCTGTTTAGTCACCGTTTTGCAGTACTGTTATTTTGCAATTTTCACCAACCTGAAACCACACAACTTTTACTAACAATATGAAAAATGGTAGATAAGAGGCATTATCATTTTTTCACCATCCTTACATTGAATTAAACTTGAATAAAGTCAATTATCTGATGTCATCACTAACAAGGATGCAACTGAAAATTGTCTGTTTTGCTTTTAATTTCAGAAACTAAGAATCAATGGGCTCGAGACGATCCTGCATTTGTTGTAATCTGCAGCCTCCTTTTGTCAGTTGCAACTGTAGCTTATTGTGCCGTGTAAGTTTGTAATGTGCATCCTTGATGGCAGTTTTAACATTTATATAGGGGGTGGAGTGGTGCGGGTATCCCTTAAATTATTTTTTACCAACCGATATTAGGAAAGGTGAAAGATTTTGTGAGTTTTAATAATTAATGTGAAATTGATAAGTTCCTATTTACTTTCCAAAGGAGATCTTCTATGAATTCCTTTCTTGTTGGTGTGCCTTTGGAACATTACCTTGTGATTTCTATGTTTTATTGCCATGGTGATCCATTCTTTAATACGTCAATATATCTTTTAGTTTAGTTCTGCTCATTCAACCATGTGCTGTTTTGTTGGGTTTTCCATTCTGATAACCTTATCAGGACGTCTTCCTATACTTTCAGGTACGACCATAGTGCCACACATGCAGTTTTTGTTGTAATTTCAGTTTTGCTTTTCCATTTTCTGATTACAGGAGCAGTTCTGGCCACATGCTGTTGGTAAGAGCTACTTATGTATAAAGATATTTCACATTTGTTTTACATTGCCCTTCATTTTTAAGCTGTGTTTATTTCTGGAAAGACTTTGGGGAGGTATTTCACCTTTGCACTGTCTTTATGAAGTTTGTTGGTTTATTGTGTTAATAAAATGTAGAATACTGCATATTACTGGTGTCAGTAGCAGTAGAATAATGTTTATATATATTCTTTGCTCTTGTTAAAATACCAAGGTGGTTTTGCATGGTTTTCAAACTCTAATCAAGTGAAAAAACTTTCCAATCCACTGAATTACATCCTGTCAGTGTCTATGGCGTGGTTAAAATGTTGTAAAATGGATTCTATGTTACATTTTTTGTACTAGAAGGGGTGAGAGCTGAGTGGGATACTGGAAATTTTCTTTATAATATTACTGATTGTGCTGAAGTTTGTTATGGAGGTATCCTTTGGTATTCTTTTTCACTTGGGTGAATCTCACAATGTTGGACTTTAATACCTTCTTGAAAATTTTTGAAGATTCTGGTTAATTCTGAAATTCATATTACACGTTATATATATATATTTTTCTAAATTCATATTTCTCTGCATCAGCTGTATTCTTACTTACTTTTTAATTTTTCAAGATGTTTCTTATTCTTTCTCCATTTTTTTTCCTGATAGTTGTGATTATGGTTACTACATTTTATGTAATTGTAAACCAGTGAAGCACTGAAATTCATTCCCTGTTTCTGTGCAGGTTCCTGACAAATGCTTACCTTCGGGAGGAGTCTCCAAACAGTCATGTGGTTGAGCAACGGGTTGAATGGCAAGTCAGGGAACTTTTACTTCCTATTTGCTGGCTGCAAATTTGTATTTGTGTATATGGGCTTCTTAATAATGTTATAAATGCAAATTCTTGTGTTGTTTGTCTTGATAGATTATTTTCTGTGTGTGTATAACTCATGTTTACTCTTATTTTGCTTATTTACAATCTGATTCATTGTTTGGGCACTGATTGTGATTTTGTTTGGATTGAAGGTTGTATGCATTTGATGTGCACTGCAATGCTTTCTTCCCATTGTTTGTTATGCTTCATGGTAATTTCTGTCTTCTTAAATTTTCCATATCTTTTAGCCTCACTTTATGCAATAATGTGACTGAATTTTTTTCCTTGGTGGCAGTTATACATTATTTTCTGTCACCCCTATTGGTAGCTCATGGTTTCATTCCTGTATTACTGTCAAATCTGCTTTTCATGGTGGCTGCTTGTTATTATCATTATCTCAACTTCTTAGGTTATGGCGGTAAGCTTATGTATTATTTAGTATATTGCTTTTCTTTGCAAATGGGTAAGGAGTGATGTTTGGGTGTGAGAGATTTCATGTGCATGTTGTGCATGGGATATGCTTGCCTTATAAAAAATAATGTGATGGGTGCCACCTAGGATTCAGGATATCTAGAAACACCTTGTTCACTGTTCAGGATGTGAAAATATCAGATTTTGAAATCTATTTGTGTGGTATGGCCAATAAATTCTTGTCACTCTTAAGCTGAGATCCTCAGATAATAATTGTTTTGGATTATTGAATGTCAGAATGCTGAGTACCTAATATCTTTTTTAAGTGGTGGTTAGTGAAATATGTATTTAGGATTGAGTTGTAGCCCCTAAGTGTGACTGAGTGGTTCATATATCAAATTTAATTAACTTTTAATATTGTTTGATATCTGTAACTGAACACAACTTTACCGAGCTTGTGGTTCCAACCAACTGTAGTCAGCTTCATGTGTCTTTTTGGTTTATTTGCTCTTTCAGTCTTGATAAACTTCACTGCCGGAAGTTTTGTTCACACTTTTAAAAAAAATAAATTTGTGGAGGGAAATATCACCGAATATATTTGTAATTGCAAAGTCATCTGTAATTGGGGTTGAATGTTTAAGGACAGCTAGTGGATTATAGTGTTAAATTGATATCCTAACAAGAAATATTATGCTGCGGTACTGCCATTTCTGGAGAGGACCACTTTTTTCCTCTATCCAATTGGAGTTGTTATTGTCCTTTGTCCTATTTGTAAGTTTCAAAGCTCGTACTGATTGTGTCTTTGGTTTGGGATCTTTGCATCTGAAACTTGAGTTGGCTTTGCAGTGATTTTAAGCGGCTTCAATCCTTCAAGATACTTTTTGAACATGTACTTTAGTCAAAGGTTATGATTCATACATAGGGCTTAAAATTTTGGATAGCACAGCATTGAGGTGATGAAAATTTTGAGGAGTGCATAAACACTAGATGGGTTGATGATTAATACACGTGTAGAAGGGAAGGCACGATTTATTCTTGGCTTTTATCTGTCCCGCTGACAGTGAATGGAAGAGGAGAAGCGAATGAGCTCAAGGTAAAGTGATTCTTCAGTGATCAATGTAATTTTGATGAAATGGATTAGTATAATATAATGAGTTAGACCCATGCCATTTTCGTCGAAATATATTTTTGTCTACCTGGAAAATCAGAGCAAATTCTTTTTTCGATTTTTTGTCCTCAAATATACACCCATGTAGGAAGTTACATATACTAGGGGGTTGCATGTGCGAAATGTATCAATTTATCGGTCTGTTGAACGTTTGATTCCTGGAAATTAGAATATGGCTGTAGACAAAGTGTGTTAAAATGTTAATGACAAGACAGAAATTTTTTCGACTGATTTTTCTTCTCCTTTTAAAAAATAAGGTGAAAAATGGATTTCAGAAGATTAGGCGTACCGAAACTTATTTGATAAATGGGAAAGTTGTCACGTATTGAAGTGTTTTTTTTTTTTTTTTTTCCCCCTTAAAACACAATAATGCCTAGTGAATAATATTTATTTTATGAATAGACAAATACTTGATCAACTTAAATTTTGATGAAGCTCATTGATGATATTGAGACCTCATTAGCTTAATCCTAAACTGCAATTCGATTTTTAAGTTGTGTTTTTAGATTTTCAATATTTGAAAATATGTTTGATGTAATTTAAAAAATTGTTTTCAGATTAAAAGTCATAGAGAAATGTGAAAAAAAATTAATCAATTTTAAATTTAATTAAAAAATCTATTTTCATATATAATTCGATTCATTAATGTCTATCAAACTTGTTTTTATAAGATTTTTCATATATATTTTTTTAAAAATTAAAAGTTATATTTACATTTTATACCCAAATGAACCCTCAGTCTCTAATTTTTCTTTAATCGCAAAGAAAAGGTAGAGTAAATTGATCGCCGCTCTAGTGCAGGTTGCCGGCTCTGAGACTTGTTTAATGTAAGTGATTGATTCTAGAGTTTTATTTAAATGGTGTGATTTATTTAATTTTGTTTAAAAAAAATTGAATTGCTTTGACTATGAAGACACTGCGTGCGCATCCAATTGTGACCACTAAAAATGTCATGGTTTCCAGAGACTTCCCAGAACTGTTGAGCAAAGAACTGCTATCCACAAGAATCAAAGTTGACAGAGACTCCTCTTCACATCGCAATTCTTAGACTTTTTATTACATATGTTTTGTGGCTCACAAGTTTCCAAGAATTATATTAACAAAACTGCAGTTTATCATCTCAGATCCATCCAGAAGAGTTAGATATCATGGACTTTCATATAACAGAAGTTTGATGAACAACCCACATTTGATAACATTTGTCTCTCCATTTCCCAGAAATGTTTGGTGATTTCAACGCTCACAGATCCCACTCCCAGATATATTTCAATCACAGAACTAAATTAAAGGAAATTCAATTTATTTTCTCCAACACAAAACGTAGCAAATGGAAACAAACAAATTCACACTCAAACATGTACTTATTGTTATGGTGTTCGTGTTTCTATTGACCAAGCTTGCTTCCTGCAACATCCACAACAAATCGATATCTAACATCGTTCTTTTCCAGTCTCTCTATTGCTGTGTTCACATAATCCATCTTCACTACTTCGATTGTTGAAGTCAGTCCTTTCTCTTGACAAAATTGAAGCATTTCTTTTGTTTCCTTCATGCTCCCAATGAAGCTCCCTGTGATTGTCTTTCTCCCTAAACAATCCCACCAAATCAATTAATAAATAAAACACAACCACCACTAACAAAAGCATTTCCAATATTATATGTAAAAGGAGTCCAAATGAATAACATGTAAAAGGTGAAGATAAGAACTCAATTATTCCAGCCATTTACCCATTTTCAAGGCTGCCCATTTGGTCAAAAAATAATAATTTTCACTGCAATCGCAAATTTCAACACTAATTAGATGAAAAATTTACTCACCAAGCATAACCATGGGACTGACAAACTGCAGGGGAGTATTGATAACACCCATCAAGATCAACTTCCCATCAAGCTTCAACAAAGAAAGGTAAGGTTCAAGAGGGTGAAACACAGGCACAGTATCAATTATATAATCAAGTGAGTCATTTGCTTCTTGCATTTGAGTTGCATCCGAGCTGACCAGGTACTGGTCGGCTCCAAGATGATCCAAAGCCTCTGATCTTTTCTTATCAGAAGAGCTGATCACAGTGACATGGTGTCCCATTGCCTTGGCTATCTTCACCCCCATGTGTCCTACTCCTCCAAGGCCCAAAATTCCTCCTCTTAGTCCACTTTGTTTTAATCCAAAGTGAGTCAGTGGGCTGTACACTGTCACACCTGCACATAAAAGCGGTGCAGCCTGTTCTGGTGCCATCCCTTCTGGGATTTTAACTATAAACCTACATCAAACAATGGAATTTTTCTAAGTCACAATAAAAAGTTGAGCTGTTTTTTAGGTTGAGGTCTAGTGGTTAATGGAAAAAGCTTTTGATAATTACTTCTGATCAACGACCATGGACTCCGCAAAGCCGCCTTGGGTGGGCTTGCCATCAGTGTAGACATCATTGTAAGACCAGATTTTCTTGTTGCAATATTGCTCGATGTCTGAGTTACAGGGGCGGCAGTTTCTGCAGCATCCGACGATAACTCCGACGCCAACTATATCGCCAACAGTGAAGCTGGTGACAGCTGAACCCACTTCAATCACCTCTCCCACAACTTCATGTCTGCAAACATATATATAGCAAAAACAAGAATCAAGAAGTGAAAGCAATAGAGAGTTTTATGAAAAAAGGTAATAACTTTACCCTGGAACCATTGGGTAATTAGACATGCCGAGATCATTTTTGACTTGATGAAGGTCAGAATGGCAAATTCCACAGCTAAGAACCTTGAGAAAAACATCTTCCGGGCCTGTGTTCCTGCAATAATTTGAGAAACAATAAATATGAGACGTTGAACAAGATCAACACTTGTGAAGAAACGAAGATAAATGATACCTGAGAGTGAAAGAGTAAGGAGATAAGAACCCAGATGGATCTCTGGCAGCCCATCCCACTACAGTTCTCTCATTTTCAAGGTGGCCCATTTGCTCAAAATCTCTGCTTTTGTGTGCAGTGAGGTTATGCCAAGCGTGAAGGAGAGAAATGGGCAGATGGAAATAAAGTATGAATAGCCACCATAGAGGATGACAAATTTAAAGCGAAGCAATGGTATGAACACCTGAGCAAGCTGGTGCGGTAGGTGAGATGGAATGGGTTGCTAAATCAGTGCTCGCTGGCCAAATATTATTGGCCATGTCAGGTTCGTCGATGGATTAGTGGGTCCATTGAAACAGGGGCGTTTGGATTAATTGTGTCGTCTGATGATCGATCGCAAAGCAGCGTTTGCTTCTTGATTTTCTTTGGTCCGTGATATGCGTCATGCATATGTCAGTCTCCACCATCAATCTCCAATTTGCGTTTGCGGTGAATTAAATAAAAACGGATCATTGAACGCCGGGTAATTAATTAAAATAAACAAAATTTTAAGCGTTTATATGTTTTTAGATATTTCAAAAAATTTTATCAAAATAAACAAATCGTATTTTTTTATCCTTTTTACCTTATGTTAAAAAATCAAGTAAAAATATTTTTTTTGAGAATGTGCGTCATTTATGGTGGTTACGATAGTGGGTAGAGATTTTACAGTGAAACTCTAAATATATCAAATTATGTATATAAATATTTTTGAATGTTTCGAACACTTAAAATGATGTAGTTTCGATGTTAATGGATGTCTAGAAGTATAGCTGTTGAGAGACAAAAGTACGCAAATTTATAGTGTCGCGCAAATTGCACAAACACTGTTCATCGCGTAAACACTGTTCACATCGAGCAAAAGTAGATATCATAGTCTATGAACAGGATTTTTGCGCGATTTTCAAGCGGTTTGCACAGTTAAACAGTGTTTGCGCGGTGTTAGCGCAGTTAGCGAGATTTACATAGTTTACGCGATACTGTAAATTTGTGCACTTTTGTCTCTCAACGGCTACACTTCCAGACATCTATTAACATCAAAACTACTTCATTTTAAGCGTTCGAAATAATCAAAAATATCCATATACATAATTAATATATTTAGAGTTTCACTATAAAATTCTTACCACCATAAATCGACACACATTCTCAGAAAAATATTTTTACTTAGTTTTTTAATATAAGAGTAAAAAAGGTAAAAAAAATACGGTTTACTTAATTTGATAAAACTTTTATAGGATGCTCTAAAAACGTATAAACACTTAAAATTTTACTTATTTTAATTAATTTTCTTGAACGCCACAATTAAATAAAAACTCTTTTTCAGGGGACATTATGTCCTCAGAGAATTTTGTGTTGCCGTGAAGCAATCTTTTGGTCCGCATTACAGAACATCGAGTATTTGGAATCAAACTAAGAATCATTTTTTACTCACAGTTTTAAGGTCCTGCTCTTCGGATCACCAAATCACCACCACTATCATTTCTCTTCCTCCTCAGCTTAGGTTAGATTTGCATTGAATTGAATTTAAATTTAAATTCGAGTTATTATCAAATTTTTAGTTAGTTTGTTATTAAAACGATATCATTTTAATACATATTAATTAAAAAAATATTATTTTTTATCAAAATTTTTAATTCGTAAATTTAACAAATTAAACACTCTAAAATTTAAATTTAAAAATATTTAATTTTCAAAGTTAAACTTGTTTGAGTTTAATTTATTTTAAACTTATTCGAATCGAATTTAAATTTAAACTTAAAAAAAATCAATTTAAATATAACCTTACTCCAACCACCAATTTAAAACCGATATCTCTTTCTTCAACCATTAGTTTCATACTATCAAATATAGTTTCTTCTTCCAATCCCACTAATCCTCTCTCTGTCATCGCCGGTCAAATTAAATGTTTGACCACTACTTTTTTACCGTCTCACCAACTATCACAGTTCTCAATAGTTCACTTAAAACTATTGTTTATGTGTGATATGACAAATTTAGTTTCTTATTAGTTTCTTATTATTTCTTTTATCAGTCATTCTTCGTCTTAATATCATCTCCATTTATTTACATTTTTTATTTTCTAATAACTCTCGACTTTCATTTGCCAGAGCCATTTTTCATATTTTATTATTATTATTATTATTATTTTTAAATTCTAAAAAATAAAAATGATAGTATTACTCTTTATTTTAGATTTTTATTTAATTAAGTTTAATTTTTACATAAAAAATATAATTTGTTCCATTGAAAAAGGCATCGTTCCAAGTTCCAACTAAAGGACACACAATCATGATTCATGAGCATGGCATTTAAATAAAAAAAGAATATATACCCATCTGCTTTGACAATTGAAGTCTGATCTGTTTACTCTTCATTATTGTTGAAGGTTGGTTGTCAAACAATAATATTTAATTATGGATGTTTAGATAGATTGGGTGAATAAATTATAATCAATTTTTAGAATTATTTATTCTATACTTCAACTTTTTAAATCATATGTCAAATATTTATGGTTAATTATGAATATTTATAATTGAAAAATTATAAATTATACCATACATATAAATTAATTATCATATAATAAATTATTATTATAATTATACTTGTTTAAGCTATTTCATTGAAATTATAAATTACGATTATATGAATAATTGATTATGCAATAATTAAAATTTGAGTGTTTGATATAATTTATGTTTATTGGTTTTGAATTATCATAATTTAATTATGACTGTTTAACAAATAATTTATAAAGCTTTATGTGGGTTAAATTTTCAAATTGTCTAATTCTTTAATTTTTTCGATTTAGAGACGTAGAAAAATTATTAAATATAATAATAAAAAAAATCCTGATAGCTTCTAAAAATTAATCATAATCTATAATTAGATTATTTATTTATATAAGGTAATTTCAAATATGTCATAATTAATTGATAAGCTAAACTAAATAATTTTTAGGATAAATTATTATTATCATGTAGCCTCGGATGACTTATTATTAGGCAAAACTGTGGAAGGGACACTACATGGGTCATTGTGTTTGCTGCAATATTTCATAGGCATTTTCACCACTACCATAAAATTTTGGAGTCAACAAAGATGATGGGTTGTCTGTCTCCTTTTATTTTGCTTATAATTTCTAAATTTATGATCTTTCTTCTAGTTGGTCCACACCAGTTGACACTTTGCCAAAGACAATAATTTGTTCATTTCCTATCCTTAAAGCTTTAGGAAAACCTATTGGCCAAACGACTATTTCCCACCCAAGGTATGCTGTAATGACAAGTTTCCCCTTTAATATGGAAATACCAAAACCCACCCATGGCCAGTTAAATTTAACAGAACCCTAACGCCTGAAATTTTATCTCCTTTTGCCCCCTAAAGTTTGAAAACAAAAATTTCCCCCAGCCTAAGTTTAAGAAAATGGCAGTTTCACCCTAGGGTTTGGTTTTGAAATCTCCGGCGACCTCTCCGGCTCCGTTGCCGACGGCTTCTCCCTCCCGAAGAATCCTCTCCTTCCGGTGATCGGTTTCCTCCCATTTGGAGGCCCGATCGTCGCCGGAAAAACGGTGGGAGACGAAGAACTTCGTCGGGAAGACGAAGTTCTTCGTCTTCCCAGACGAAGACGAAGCCGTCATCTTCGTCTGGGAAGACGATTGGCTTCCCAGGGAAGACAACCGTCTTCTTCTGGGAAGACGATCGTCTTCCCAGACGAAGACGACGGCTTCGTCTTCGTCTGGGAAGACGAAGAACTTCGTCTTCCCCGACGAAGTTTTCGTCTCCCACCGCTTTTCCGGCGACGATCGGGCCTCCAAATGGGAGGAAACCGATCACCGGAAGGAGAGGATTCTTCGGAGGGAGAAGCCGTCAGCAACGGAGCCGGAGAGGTCGCCGGAGATTTCAAAACCAAACCCTAGGGTGAAACTACCATTTTCTTAAACTTAGGCTGGGGGAAATTTTTGTTTTCAACTTTAGGGGGGCAAAAGGAAATTATATTTTTAGTTTATTTTTAATATTATAGAGAAAATGACAATTTTACCCTTAACCCCGTTACTTTTAACTGGCCATGGGTGGGTGTTTGGTATTTCCATAGTTAAAGGGGGAAACTTGTCATTACAGCATACCTTGGGTGGGAAATAGTCGTTTGGCCAAACCTATTCTCTTTCTCTTTCTTTTAGCTTTAAAGCAACTCTTGATTATGGGTAGATTCATTGGGCTGCTAAAGCTCATTTTCCTTTTAAAATTAAATTATTTTTAAATCAAGTTTAAATCTCAACTTATTGATCCCAACCGATAGTTAAATTAAATCTTACTTAAATTTGATCAAGATTGATTCTAGTTCTACTATTGATAATCCTTTCCATAGTCATAACTTTCTATGATGGGAGGACTTTCTTATAGAATATTAGGTAATGAGTCATTGATTCAAATCTCACTAGCCAATAGAATAGTCTTCTTCACCGAACCATGGGAAAAGCATGCCCAATTCAACATGCAATGTAGCAGTAAAGAGCGAATTTTGTTAAACAAAGTTGGGCAGGTACTTAAGTTGACTACATGAAAAGGCATTTCAAAACTATCGACCAATGTGATATATCATACATATACTTCTATAAAATCCAAAAGAGGTCTTCATTTCGTCCAAATAAATGGCGCAAAGGCAAACGCAAACTATGGAAGGATGATTTCTCACCTATTCACAATGAGAAACACTGAAAAAGAGAAATTGTATATGCCCACATCAACCAACAGTTTGCCGGTCAACTCAGTCGCCTTTAATTATCAAAATATCAGCTCGTTCTTATCCTTTGATCATTATCATCATTTCATGCTTACCACTAACAATCTCAATTTCATGCGAAAATTTATAAGGATACGATTAAAAGGCCCTGACTTGACACAATTAATTTGTAATATCCACTTACATGAAGTAGTTTGATAAAGTTGTTCAACCATTCTGCTGACTCTGGATCCTGGAAAATGAAGATAATAATAATTGTGGATGTTGAGTCCCTGGTGATTAATGCCACCACAAAGATAAACATACTTTTCTAAGTCTGAAGATTAACAGAATTGTATAATAATGATGCATATTCTACCTACTATGTGCATAACCTAAAACAACTAAAGCATGCTGTGTTAGTTATCGGTACAGGTAATAACTCATCATCATGATTCCCTGATGCTCAGACTTTACCTACCATGTATATGCAACTTAAAAAAATTACATGCATGTACTGTTATTCAGATCAACAAGTTGCAGAAAACAGCTAAGCAGAAAGATCCATAAAAGGATCTAAAATCAAAGATTGAAATGAAAATGCAGTAAGCAACTCCCACTGAATTTAATTGATCCAACGTTAATTTGCATGTTTCATTCAAAGTTTGTCTCACAATTTCAATAAAATAAACCACGACAGACAAATATCCAGCTCGCCACAATTGTTGAGCAAGAAAAGAATGGTTAGAAACTGAGGAAACCTAAGTTAAAGGACCTTATGCTACAGCCGAGATGATGTAGAACACTACAATATGAAACTTGAAGTTGAGAAAATTCTAAGGACTTTGTATAAGTTCTACTTCAGGACTTGAAGAATGAAGCTTGCATGAAGAAAATGACATATATAAAGGTTAAGATGCTGGCAGGCTTTATTGTGTACAAATTGTATTTGGGTTGGGTCAGGTTTCATGGTTTAAAATAGGAGGATCCTACAACTGACTTGAGCACTGTATGCATACTGGTAGAAGAATAAACTAATACAACTTGACAGGTCTGGATCAGGGTAGTCAGGTTGCTTAATAATTCGGTTTTATGACGTCCCAATCTGCAAGTTTTCGCAATTATGGTTTTGGTTCAAGAATTCATAAAATCCCAACTTCTTTGCATGTGTGAAGGCAAAGGTGCAACCAACTTCAGGGTTTTCAATTCTGAAAGATCATAGTCTGAAGATGATTGCATAGCTTGCACAGCCTGAGACACATTGGGTAAAATCATTTCCTTACAGTGAAGATGCAGGTGAGGGTGCTTTCCAAAGATGCTTCCATTCTCCAAATCAAGGCCAAAGGGAAGAGCTTTTTCTTTCGAAACCTTCTCGTTTGAGTTCTTAATAAGATCAGATGAATGCAACTCTTTCCACTTCCGATGAGCTTGCCAACCATATTTGTAATCTCCAACTATAGGTGTACCCAGCACCTCAGCACAGTGTACGCGGAGCTGTGGCACCCAAACATGATTAAAATAGGATTTGAACAGGGTAAAAAATCAGTAAGGAATCATGAGACAATGATGCATACAGATATCTATATAGTATTTGGTTATAATATATACCTGATGCTTTCTACCAGTAAGAGGAGATAACTCTAACCATGTGTAACCTGCATTATGACAACAAGAATAAGATGCATAAACAAAAACAATTTCCACAAGAATGAGTGTTATGGTGTAAATTGTTTTACAACTGTGATGATTCAGTACTCTGCTAACCATGAGATGAATCAATCACTCTGTACTCTGTTATTGCATGCTGTGATGTCATATTTTGAGAGTTGTTAACAACTGTGATTCGATCGGATTTTCCATTGTCCAGTACAACCTGATGGTCAGTAAAATCAGAGTTAAAATTTTAGGGGAAACCAACCAACAACCAGGGAAATTACAAGGCATCAGAATAGCTTGCAGTTTAGCTCAAATTGCAACTTGTAAATCAGATATCCGATGTCTCTCTCTTTTCTTTCATGCACACACAACAAATCAAACCAAGTCCCCATAAGGCAGTACATTAAAACCTTTCAACTTTGTAAATTTTGTTTAAGCATTCCAGTCAAGGTTATACTAACCTTTCCCAATGGTGCTGATATTAAACCCTTTGAGCGTCTTGGAGATCCAATGACAAGGGCCCAATACCATCTTCGCAAGATTCTCTTTTCATTGTTAATGTCCTAATAAGATAACAGGATAAATGGAAATTATCCCAGAGCAAATATAATGCACATAAATGAATATGAAAGGCTTAAAATGATAAAGCAACTACAGGCTAAAACATAAGACATTTACATCTTTTGATGCACAATAGTTTTCTCACGGAATACAGAATGCAAAACTGTTGCACTTGTATGCGTCCTTCCCATCACCAATATGCCACTACTATCTCTGTCAAGTCTATGTACCTACAGAACACATATAAAAAGTAATAATCAAAATTCTGTGAAATATGAATAAGGATCTATATTCCTCAATCACTTCCATTATGAACATGTACTTTTGACACCCAGAAAAGGTCAACAAAAAGAGAAGACCGTGAACCAAAAGCTCAAGATACAACATGAAAATGATAAAATTTACAATCATCCAATACTATGGCAAAATGTTTATCAAAAACACAAACTTGGGGACCTAAAACAGAACTCCTACCAAAATTCTAAGATAAAATTAATTTTTCCAGAATCTGAACAGATAAATCACCATTCAGGTCGAAATCAAACATTAAAACAACATATATTATTTTGATATTCAAACATATCACGACTGAATAATTAAGTATATAGTTGATAACTTTACGGCAACCTCATAAATCAATGAATATGCTACTGTTGCGTTTTTGAGCATGTTTCTGAGCAGGCAAAGGCAGTACAATGTTTCATCTCAAGTGGGAAAAAATAGTTAAAACTCTTTATATTCTCATTAATAATGTGAATTGTTTATACTTGAGTCACTGGGAAACTCACCAGCCGTGGCAGCTCTGAGTAATCATAAGTTAAAGAGGTAGCTGCTAGCTCATCTAAACTTCTTTTAATGCCAATGCCACCCTGTTACAGCATAAATATAAGACAAATTACAATCATAATTGCCGAAAATATAGAAGTTTGGGGGAAAAAAAAGTAGAGACCAACATTTGTTAGTTTACCTGAACAGGCATCCCAGGAGGTTTGTTGACAACAATAATGGCTGAATCCTGAATTTGTAAATCCATATAAAGTTGTGTGATTCAAGTGACATAGAAAAACACAGAGAACCATAGAAGAATTGAACATGAGGACCTTATACAACTCCAGGCTACGAATATAATTCAATTCTTCGTCAGTGCAAGGGCAATCCTGTTTCTCAGTAGGAAACTCCTGGATGGTAATGGGGAGAAAGATTCGATCTCCCAACTTCAATGAGTCCTTGGCTGCCACCTTCCAGTAATTTAAAAAAAACACAAACTTTTGATTGCCTAAGTTCAGTATCAGTAAATCATTATGAACTAGTATAACAGCAAATGTTATTATGTATCATGTACACATGAAAGAAGAAGCTAATTTTAATCAATAAGGTGATTTATTAAATACCCTTTTGAGTTTACTTTCTTGTAATTGACCACCATTTTCTGAACTTTTGATGGTTATGAATTCTCTTCGAACCTGCATAGATGATATTCCTTGAGAAAACAATTTTATACTCTAGCCACTTTAAAATGATGCTTCATTTTCCACCAAGATTTTAAGTTGTCACATACAAGAGAAGTTAAAAAATGACAAAATTTCATAACGTTTTCAAATAAAATTGAAGATTCTAGAAACGACAATGTCACTTCGATCAGTTTTGTTCAAAAACCTAAAGTTTTAAATTTCTCAGCGTACTCAATCCTGAATCCTAATGGGGCAAAGTTAAAGCCATAAGCTTCATCACAGTGTTATATATATAAATAACAAGCAGATATCTATATTATTTCATGAATAAAATAAACACGTTGCTACTGGGAAGCAAAAACCTGTCTCAAACGAAAAAGCTTTTGTATGAGACTTCTAGGCAACTGAGGACAGCACTGATGAACCCATTTAAGCGCCATCATTTCAGAAGTGGAGACTTTTGGGCCGCCGACCAGCTGCTTTCCCAAATTCGAGCCGTTTATGGTGGAACTGAAAGGAGGCAAAGTGAACCATTTACCTCTATTATTACTACCATCTTTATTTGTAGTGTAGTATCGCTGAAAGGCCGTTATGGAACATCTGATGGCCCCGCAAGTGACGGTGCACGGTTGCAATCGGAGGACGAGGAAGCGGCAAAGGAGGCTCGGATCTACCATCAGCTTTAACTTAAGTTAGAGGAAGCTCTTCATTTGCTGTGAATAATTCGGAGAGGGGTCGAGGGGTTTTGATAAGCTACTTAATTTAAATTGTGGGCTTAGGCTTTTTTTGTTTCGTTGTATGTAGGCCCAATATATTGATCGTTATTTTTATACTCGACTTTGAGAGGTGCATATGCGTTTAGTCTGAGGGTTTAAAAATTATTATGATAATTTAGTTTTATTATTGGTGTTATTTTATTTTGTTTTAATCATAATTTTATTATTTATTATTAATTTTTTAAAATAAAAATTTTCTTATTTTTAATTAATATAATAAATAATATAAAAAATATTTTAAAATATTTAAGTTAAATATTATCTCAGTACTTTGTAATTATCTTTAATAGCTCGATCCACTATTAATATATTATTTACATTAGACACATAATTTATCATGATTTTGTTTTAGGTTTTGTAATCTAAAATCCTCTGTTTTAACAGTTTAAAAAATTACAAGGTATTTAACCAGTCGTCATCTTAGCAATCCAAGTGATGTGAAATACCTAGACAAATCAACATCCCTTTCGTGTTTTGTCAATGTGAGGTTTGCCTTAAAGTTATATATAATTATTATTTTTGGTAATTAAAAGTATTATTTGAACATAATACACGTGGTTACATATACAACAAAAATAGAGTTGTAAGTAGGGTTTTGATTTTACTTCATTAAATCAAATATTGATTTAATTACATTATTTTCAAACTTTAGGGGAAAAATTAAAGAAGAAATACAAGAAGCTATATTGTAAGTATCAGAAGAAGGGAGGAGTCCAGTTCCACAAAAGTGCTCAGATACATGTATATATTCTATATATATCTTATAATGAAGGATACTTAAAGAATTCTATAAACAAAAAGGGCGTTCAATCAGTGGTGAAAGCGGCTGAATTGTACATGTTGGCTACCGGAAGTCTGACCAAAGTGTTCAGCTTGACGACTCCTTGCCCTGTGGCCAGGGCCACTGGGGCTAGGCCCAGAATGCTCGACTGCCCCCAGAGAAAATCTTTCCAGTGAATCATCGATCATCATCTCTTTCGAAGACGACTCAGCTTCTGATTCAAAGACAGCACAACTCAACAAGAGGAGAAGAACAATGAGATACTCGAGATCTCTACCCATTATATACAGTAAAAAAGAGTTGGAGATTATTTTCTTTGGGTAGCTTTTTATTTATACATAAGCCATGCACGCAAGTAAGTAGGTGCATTGGATTTATATCATTTCTTTAGCCCTAAGGGACGGGTCAATTATATTCATTAGGCAATGTGTTGAAAAGAGCACAATGAAGTGTACAGATAATGGGGAGTTGACAAAAAATTCTTATGAATTTGATTAAATTTCATTTTCATTAGATTAGAAATCATATGTAATGATATATACAACACAGTTACTTCATGCATGCATGAGTTGAATTCAATGCATTTCACTCAATAATTCGAAGATCACATCACAAGTAGTTGGATTTTCTGAGTCTAAGATTTTAATGCCTAAAAGCTATACTTTTTGTGTGACCATTTTAACATCTTTATCTATTCGGCTTGTTTTCCCTTACAGTTTTTGAAAAGAGTGAATTGCATTTCCCCACTGAAGGTTTGGTCTAACAACATGTTTTCATCATCATTTTCACTTTTCAAAAGTAAAACATATAAAAGTATATTTTTTTTAATTTTAAAAAAAAATCAAAAAGAGAGATGAAGAATCTTTATTCGTAAGTGAACAAATCGCAAAGAGGGGAAGATTGTGATTTAAAAACCTAAATACAATAGACAGAAAAAGCCAAAGAGCTCAAGACAAGAAAAAAGATGTTTTAGTTATTCAGTTGTTGTTGATGTTGGATGTAAGCAGAGTTTAGATGTTTTTGGATGTGCACAAATTGAAGAGAATGAAGTATGAAGACGAGAAGTTGCGTAAGCGAGAGAGCCAAATAAAGAATCCTATGATACAATCACAACCCATGAGTCACCTTTTATTAGGATCTTAAGTATAAAGTATGAGATTTGAAATCCATATTAAAAAATATGACTTCTAATGTAGGGTTTATATGACTTTAAACTCTTCAATTTTAATGACTAGCTTTTAAGATGTGGTTTTTTCAAGATTTATATCACCTTTTTGTTGTACTATCATTTGGGCTAGACGCAAGCACAACCTATCAATTCTAGTTCAATTTAATGGAGAAGAAAGACCAATTCAATTAATTAACCATCATATAAGCTTATACATATTTGTCATTCTATGGTGTTGTAAGTTTTTTCTTTTAAATTTTCACAATTGCAACTTACTTTTAGTTAGATTTTTTATGGGAAAGTTTTCATTTACTTGAATGGAATGGATCTTTGGTCTTCCCCTTATATAGTGTTTCTTTTTATTTTTATCGGGGTTTCTTTTGCCATGCTTCCTGTTGAATTGAACTTGTGGATTCATTGAAATTGTTGGAGGCTTAGGTCAACTTAAGTGGTGTTTTGTGCTTTTGGATTTTACATTGATGCCTTGGTGATGATGAACCAACTAATTTCTTGGTAAATGTTGATCAAATAGTTGTCACATATTTGTAGATGTACAATGGATTCAATTTTGTCAAGGTAAATTAGTAATTAAAAGAGGAAGGAGAAGAAGAAAAACAAAGGGAGGAGAAGAAAGAGAAGGAGAGAAAGTGTAGTAAAAGGTAATATAATAATTTAATTTTCTTTATTGTGTTAATCTAATTTTTTATTAATAGACTTAAATTTTGGATGGAAAATGTGGTTTATATTTTAAGGTCTAATTTTAGGTGAGAAAATGTGATTTACTCGTTTCAAAAACTAACAAAGATAATAGCGATATTAATTTAACTGCTATAAACTAAAAATTGTCACAAATTTCAGAAAATTGAGAAATGTAGAGTTACAAAGAAAAGGTTAACGATTTATGATGAAAGATGGATTAGGCAACTATTTGGCCAGAAATTGAGTGTTCTGAGCAACTTTTAGTAGACTAAAATGTCCATTGACCCAGAAACATTGCCTAGAACAAAATTAGGCTTAACTAAATTCACAACTGCTGTTGTACCCAGAAACAATGGTCTAGTTTCAAGCTTTGTGTCCTCTTTTACTTACCCATATATTCTGAACCTCACGTTAGAAAAAGCAAATGTTACCATGTGAATATCCTTGAATTAAGCATGCAAATCATACGGTAGATCTTGGGAGACTAATGGCGTGGAGACTCACCACTCTCTGTTCAAACTAAAAAATAGAAAGAATTCAGCAGTTTTATATAGTAACTTGAATATTTTCCGGACTGTTTTGCCGTTTTGACAATTGTTTCATTGATTATTTTAAGCATTTTCAGTGACATAAACCTAAATATGAAAAAAAAGTCCTTTTAAAGAAAATGATATTGTCCTACTTTGTTTTAACTTCCACGTAACGTATTTGATAATCATTCTCGGTGGG